>NC_142470.1:7748914-8057664 GCF_049115385.1 Moschus berezovskii
CGCGCGCGTTCCGGCGGCGGGCGGGCGCGAGCGCGGGGGAAGCGCCCTGGCGCGGCGCGTGGGGCGGGGGGCGGGCTGCGCCGGCGAAGCAAAAGGGGCGGAGCTCCCGCCTGCTCGCCGCCCGATCACCCGGCGGAAAGGGCCGAGCGCACCCGGACGGAGCCGAAGCTGCGATGCAGGGCGGTGGGAGGATGGGCGAGGAGCGCGCACACCACGGGTGGGGGGTTGATGGTGCAGTTGGAGGTCGCTGCCTCCGCCCGGGCTGGTGGAGATGCTCCAGCCGCACCGCCCTCCCCGCAGCTAGCATCCTCCAGACCTGCCCCTCCCCGCCCTGCAGAAAATCTTCTGCACCCCCACCCCTCCGCCCCTGGGAGCCCTTCCAGGACTGCAGTGAAGGGCGGGGCAGGGCCATTGCTGCAGTCGGCCTGGGGATGCTGCGCGCCCCAGCCGGAAAAACACCCAGTCCAGAAGGGTGAGATCACTCGTATGCTTCTCTTCTTCCCGTGCCCTTTCCCTCGGAGAAGGCTTGTGCCCGGGACTCAAGTCGGCTTTCTATCTGGTGAGGTTGGGGCAAGGATGCAGTTTACGCCAGTCATTCTGAGATTTGAAGAGTTAATGACTTTTTATATTCTTACATCAAGAGCTTTCTGACAGTTCGCCAGTAGACTAGGATGCATTAGTTCTATTTACAAAGACATTAAGACTCTTCTTGCCACAATTGACTTTCCTTCATGTACCAGGCACTATGCTGAACACTTCAAGTGTGTTACCTTTTTAAAAAATCTTTTTGCAATAATTTTATGATTCAAGTATTATTTCCTCGTTTTACAAAAGAGCACTCTGATGTGGAAGCTGGGTTTCTTGCCCTGGGTCAGACAGCTAGCAAGAGGAAAAGCAAGGATTTGAATCTGGGCAGTCAGAACCTTCTTAAACAGTGTACTTTGTCATAGAAAAGGGAGGCGTTGTGATGGTGGATGCTAGGATGTCGAAAAGAGAAAGAGGATTTCTGGAATTTCTGTTCCTTACAGTCTTAGCAGTTTAAGGGCCTGGCTCTGTAGCTAGAAGCCCTCGATTAGGAAGCCCTTTCCCCACCCCCATTCCTGGCGACAGCTGGGCCTCAGCCATAGAGAGTAACACCCAGATCATTCCTGTGCAGTCAGGCAGACCAGGAGCTCTGCAACTCAGGAAGGCCTCCGCCTGCTGGTTACCAAGCACCATCCCCTTTAAATAAATATAAAGGCAGTAAGCACTGCACCAGGACTTGGGCCTGGGGTCCAACCCTGACCTTCTTGGTCCTCAGTAGTTTTGGATTCTTCCCTGTAACTGGGATTTGCAATCAAGTTTCTAAGCTGCTCTGGCTTGAGCCCTGATCATGAAGAAAAACTCCCCTATTCCCTCACTCCCCCAGAGTGCAGAGAAAAGAAAAGGAGTGGCGAGTGGCCACACCCCAAAAGCAGCTTTACAGAATCTGGAGGAAAAACGTAGGAGGCCAAGAGGCATTTCCTGCAATCCTCCATGCAGAGAAAACAGGCCAGAGTAACTCCTCCCTGGGGTGTGCATTTCTGGGAACAGCTGATGGCGTCCAAGGCTTTTCCTCCAGTGGGTAGTAGCAAAATGTTTAATTGAGTATTCAGGTCTAGGTGCAAAATGGCTAACACAATCATGGCTCTCCAAAATTCCCAAGACCTCCTGCTCCAGCAAAGAATGAGTCTCAAGGCCATGGACAGAAGCTGTAGAAAAAAAAAGGAAGGATTTTTCTTTTAAATCATTCTGGCTTCTTAGTGATAGGGGGGTTTGGCTGCATTTACTAGATGCAAAACAGATTTGAGACCTTCAGAGAGAGCTTGATACAGAAATGAATATCTTTCTCATTGATCCTTTGTCTGATCTGAGCCATGGCCAAAACCCAGTCTCTCCAGCCCTCTGCGGTGCCCACCCACTCATCTGCCCTGGTCGGCATCTGGCACTAGCTCTGGAAACAAGAAGTTGAAAAAGCCAGTGTTCTATTGTCTGCCTCCCTCACCTCCCACCAGTTTCCTCACATGCCTAACACTCTGCTAGGTGTGGGGAGGGAGATGATAAAGCAGATACTGGCCCTCTTTGTTTTCTGAAAGATGCTCATTCAGAACAAAAATAAAAGAACAGCACAGCAGCTCTGTAACCAATCCAGTCTATAACCAATCCAGTCATGTCCATCCCAGCCTCTTGAAAAGTCAGTGAGAGGAGAGTGGGGGATGACCAAATCCACTCCTTTTTCTTTCTTTTCTGTTTTCTTTTTTTTTGACTGCACTGCACACCTTGTGGGATCTCAGTTCCACAACCAGGGACCAGGGATTGACCCCAGGCCACAGCGGTGAAAACTCAGAATCCTAACCAGTTCGCCACTGGGGCACTCCTCCAAGCTTCTTTTACTATTCTAGCAGTTTTAGGAAGGTTTGATATGTGCCCTTTTGATGCTTTTGAACTGTAGTGTTGGAGAAGACTCTTGAGAGTCCTTTGGACTGCAAGGAGATCCAACCAGTACATCTTAAAGGAAATCAGTCCTGAACATTCACTGGAAGGACTGATCCTGAAGCTGAAACTCCAATACTTTGGCCACCTGATTAGAAGAACTGACTCATTTGAAAAGACCCCGATGCTGGGAAAGATTGAAGGTGGGAGGAGAAGGGGATGACAGAGGACGAGATGGTTGGATGGCATTACTGACTTGATGGACATGAGTTTGAGCAAGCTCTGGGAGTTGGTGATGGACAGGGAAGCCTGGCAGATGGGGTCGCAAAGAGTTGGATATGACTGAGCAACTGAACTGAACTGATATGTGCCCTTAGGCATTTATGTAGTCTCAAAACATTTTCATGTCATTCAAGAGGTCAACTATTGGGAAACACTAACTGTAATGATTTTTTTTTTTAAGATAATTTTATTTTAGGGGCTTCCCTGGTGGCTCAGTGGTAGAGAATCCGCCTGCCAATGCAGGAGACAGGTTCCATACCCTGATCAGATCTCACATGCCATGGAGCAACTCAGCCAGTGGGCCGCAACTTTTGAGCCTGTGCTAGAGCCCAGGAGTCACAACTAATGAGCCCATGTGCCACAACTACTGAAGCTTGTGTGCCCTAGAGCCTTTGCTCCACATAAACAGAAGTCACTGCCAAGGGAAGCCCACACACTGCAACTAGAGAGTAGCCCTTGTTCACCACAACTAGAGAAAAGCCTGCATAGCAACAAAAACCCAGCATTTAACTGTGGCTTCCAGGCTCTAGCACAGGGGCCTTCTCTGGTAGCTCAGCTGGTAAAGAATCTGCCTACAATGCAGGAGTTCAGTTCAGTCACTCAGTTGTGTCCAACTCTTTGCAACCCCGTGGACTGCAGCACGCCAGGCCTCCCTGTCCATCACCAACTCCCAGAGCCTACTCAAACTCATATCCATCGCGTCGGTGATGCCATCCAACCATCTCATCCTCTGTCATCCCCTTCTCCTCCCACCTTCAATCTTTCCCAGCATCAGGGTCTTTTCCAGTGAGTCAGTTTTTTGCATCAGGTGGCCAAAGGATTGGAGTTTCAGCTTCAGCATCAGTCCTTCCAATGAATACTCAGGACTGATCTCCTTTAAGATGGACTAGTTGGATCTCCTTGCAGTCCAAGGGCCTCTCAAGAGTCTTCTCCAACACCACTGTTCAAAAGCATCAATTCTTTGGTGCTCAGCTTTCTTTACAGTCCAACTCTCATATCCATACAGGACTACTGGAAAAACCATATCTTTGACTAGATGGGCCTTTGTTGGCAAAGTAATGTTTCTGGTTTTTTAATATGCTGTCTAGGTTGTCATAGCTTTTATTTCCAAGGAGCAAGCGTCTTTTAATTTCATGGCTGCAGTCACCATCTGCAGTGATTTTGGAGCTCCCAAAAATAAAGTCTCTCACTCTTTCCATTGTTTCCCCATCTATTTGCCATGAAGTGATGGGACTGGATGCCATGATCTTAGTTTTCTGAATGTTGAGTTTTAAGCCAACTTTTTCACTCTCCTCTTTCATCAAGAGGCTCTTTAGTTCTTTGCTTTCCGCCATAAAGGTGGTGTCATCTGCGTATCTGAGGTTATACGCAATGCAATGCAGGAGACCTCGGTTCAATTCCTGGGTCGGGAAGATCCTTTGGAGAAGGTATAGGCTACCTGCTTCAGTATTCTTGGGCTTCCCTGGTGGCTTAGTTGGTAAAGAATCTGCAATGCGGGTTCTGGTTTCAGTGCCTGGGTTGGGACAATCCCCTGGAGAAGGGAATGACTACCCACTCCAGTATTTTGGCCTGGAGAATTCCATGGACTGTATAGTCCATGGGGTTGCAGAGTCGGATACGACTGAGTGACTTTCACTTTGACCCAGAGCACAGGCCCAGTAGCTGGGGTGCACAGTGGGGTGCACTTAGTTGCTCCGCAGCATGTGGGATCTTCCTGGATCAGAGATAGAACCCTTGTCTCCTGCATTGGCAGGTGGATTCTTTACCACTGAGCCACCAGGGCAGCCTGTAACGACAGACATTTTCACTTACTTTGGCCATGGCAAGTTACCTGCCCATCTTCCCTGGGAAATCTCTCTTTCTCTCTCTCTCTCTCACACACACACACACACACAGGGGAAAGTTAACAGGCAAGCACTACTCTTTTTCCCTCAAGAAGGGAGCTGAGTGGAAAGTCACACTGGCAGGTGGACTGTATTCTTCCCAAATGAGATTCTGCAGTGTCAGAGCTGGCAAGGAATAGCACAACTCTTCAAAACAGTGACTGGAAGGAAGAACCTTGAAGACATTCTGCTAAGTGGAAGAAACCAGACACAAAAGGACAAATACTGTGTGATTCCACTTACAGAACAACTCTGGAACAAATTCATAGAGACAGAGCAGGGGTCGCCAGAGCTGCGGGCAGGGGAGAATAGGGAGCAAGAGGCAGAGTGGCTTTTGCAAGATGAGAAAGTTCTGGAGATGGATGGTATTGATGATTAACACAACAGTCTGAGTGTGCCTGAAACCACAGAATTATACACTTGAAAATGGTTTACACCAAAAAAAAATGGTTTATACTGTAAATTTCATGTTAAATTTTGAACTGTTAATGTTACGTTATTCTATGATGACTTCCTCTTTAATCAGGGGCCAGATTAGAGAAGAGGACTGATAGCTGCTGGGAGCATGGACTTGACAGGTTGGTTTGCTTAACAGGATGGTAGGAGACAGCAGGGAGGTGACCCCCTCCCTCCCTGGCACATATTCCTGATCCAGTTTGCTTATTTCTCATATGTACTCTCATGGGATTTTTGTTTTTTTTCTTTTTGGCCATACTGCAAGTCATGTGGGATTTAGTTCCCTCACCAGGGATCGAACCTGTGCCCTCTGCATTGGAAATGCAGTCTTAACCACTGGGCCACCAAGGGAAGTCCCTCATGGGACCTTTTAAGTCCCATGAGTGTCTCTCTTCCTCTTCATCCTAAACATACAGAATTCATTTCATAAACTATATGAAACCTTCTCAAAAATTCTAGTAGCTTCCCACTGCCTACAGAATCACCCAAACTATTTTAATATTCTGGAGCCGCCACAGACATGTGCCAATGTACCTTTCCACAGCATAATTTCCTAATGTTCTTCTCCAGACCTGAGCTTAGCCGCTTCTGAAAAGTTATTCTTCCAATGTCACACTTTTGCTCATAATTTCCCCCTTAAATTAGTATGTCCTTCTTTCCTGACACCCAGATTTCAAAGATAAACCTAGGAATTATAACAGTACAATGAACTTCCATCTGCCCATCACCCAGCTTCAACCAACATCAACATCCTACCATTCTTATTTCCTCTAGTACTTCACCTCGTTTACCTTCAACACAGTAGCTGCTGAACTTCGTTGACTTCCGAACTCTGTTTTAGGATCCTCCAGAAAAACTTCCTGGAAAAAGCTGCCCTAAGTGAAATGGAGCTATCTTCAATGCTATTGTTACTTTTAGCTCAAACCATCAAGCACTGCAAGTACATAAATCATTCTCCATTGAATTAAAACTCTACCCACCATGTCACCTATTTCAGTTTAAGAAGAACGCATTTGCAAAATCTGGTTTAGACTCAACTTTCCATTGGTGGTATAGGTTGATGACTTCACTGTCACCTTTGGTATCACCATCCTGTTTTCAGGGTTGAATTTGTCACCTCATCAGAATTGTAGGCCTGATTTGTTGTTGTTGTTGTTTTTAAGGAGGGGAGAGGATTATCTTTAACATTTTTTTAAAAATTTTGGCTGTGCCGGGTTTTCGCTGCTGTGCATGGGCTTTCTCTGGCTGTGGGGAGTGGGGGCTACTCTCCACGTGAGGCACACAAGTTTCTCATTGTGGTAGCTTCTTTTGTTGTAGAGCATAGGCTCTAGGACACACAGGCCTCAGTGGTTGTGGCTGCCGGACTTTAATGTGCTCAGTTGCTCAGTCATCTCTGACTCTTTACAACCCCATGGACTGTAGCCCGCCAGGTTCCTCTGTCTGTGGAATTTCCCAGGCAAGAATACTGGAGCAGGTTGCCATTTCCTACTCCAGGGGATCTTCCCTATCCAGGGATCGAACCCATGTCTCTTGTACTTCCTGCATTGGCAGGCAGATTCTGTACCACCAGGGAAACCCTGAGGATTATCTTTTAATTTTGAAATAATTTCAACTTTGTAGAAAAGTTACAATAGAAAGAAATCCCATACACCTTTCACCCAGATTTATCAATGTGTTAACATTCGATCACACTCACTCTATTATTCTTAAACATATGTGTGAAGTGAAGTGAGTTGCTCAGTCGTGTCTGACTCTTTGCAACCCCATGGACTACACAGTTCATGGGATACTCCAGGCCAGAATACTGGAGTGGGTAGCCTTTCCCTTCTCCAGGGGATCTTCCCAACCCAGGGATCGAACCCAGGTCTCCCACATTGCAGGCTGATTCTTTACCTGCTGAGCCACAAGGGAAGCTAAACATACATGTAGATATGTATTTTCCACCTGAATTTACTTGAGAATAAATGGAGGATATCATGTCTACTTACCCACAAGTACTTTAAGAACAAGTACTTTCATTATTATAACCACAATACAATGAACAAAGTCTGGAAATTAACATTGACATAATACTATTATATATATATTTTTTTCCACACTATGAGGCATGCAGGATCTTAGTTCCCTGACCAGGGATTGAACTTGCAACCACTGCAGGGGAAGCACAGTCTTAACCACCGAACTGCCAGCTAGGTCTCAACATAATACTATTATTTAACATATAGACTGTATTCAAGTTTTGCCAATTGTCCCCACATCCTGTACAAGACAAATACACAGATCTTTTTCTGAACCAGATTCCAATCCAGAATCATGTACTATACTTAGTGTAAACATCCTCAAGAAGATAAAAGGAAAACATTTCTTGAATATATCACCTGTAAAGCCTGATGTTTTTTTTAAAAAAATGGAGCCTGGTTGTAAACTAGATGACGAATTCTTCTATAACGGGTGCTTCTGGGAGACCATGACTCTCATCTGCTTTCCGCAGGTCCACAGGAAACTGAATGAATGCACAGGGATTCATTCGGTGGCACAGAGAAAAGGGAAGTGAATGGCCAGGCCTGATAAGGCAACTGTGTGAAGTTCTGTAGCTTCGGAGGTAGAAGAGATCCAAATCTAATCATGTCACTGCTGTCAGCACAGGAAGCTGGACAAGTGGGAGAAAGCCGCAGTGCTGGGTGGGCAGTCTCCAGAACAGCTCCATTCTTCTAACCAAGGCATGTTCTGGGTTTCTCTGCCATTGGAATTTTCAGTTCACCATCAAATTTACTTTAAAATGATGTAGGGTAATGATAAGACAAAAACACAGGCACTCAGCCTAAGAAATGAGGTCAAACTTGAAGCAAGCAGGCAAGTGAGTACTTGAATTTAAAAACAGAATGCAGTCGTAGGTGTTCTAACTCAAAGGAATCTGATACGACTACCCACCAGAAGTTGCTGCTATCAGCCAGCAATCTCTACCTCTGGAGGCAACGCTATCAGTGAGCATCAAAAACCTGGCCTCCCTGATGCTCTCCTTTCTTGGTTTACCATCAAGAACCCAACAGGAATACCAAGCATCAAATGACACTTGCAAGTGTCTAGAGAAAGAAGATTCAAATACTGTAAGAGGTGTTTTCTATGGAGTGGTGCAAATTTAAAGTGGAAAAGAATTTAAGAGATATTTTGTCCAGTGACCTTTCATAATTTCATTTTTGGCAGAGCAAAACTTTGCTGTGCATAATCTTCCAAAGAACTCCAGTATATATAGCACATAAAGCAAAAATGCTGTGGTGGAGAGAACCCCAGAGTTCCATGTGGGCCCATTAGTTCCACTAAAGACTGTGTAAATGTGAGTTGCTCAACTCCATTAAGAGGCACTGCTCAACTCCTGGTATTGACTTTCATAGTTATTAATAGGACAGTTTTCCAGCAGATGGCAGTAGAATCTTGAAGGAAAGTCTTAAAAATTTGCACAAAGCCTCCATATGCTCAGCCCTATTCCCTCAACACCCTGAAGTCAGTGGCTCCTAAGTTGTTCTGTCATTATGCACAGAAAACTGCCAGTTGTCAAGCACAGGTAGCAAGGAAGTGCAAGTGGCCATGAGATCTATATGCCCTGACACACAGGGAGGCTCTGCCCTAAGGCACTGCTATGAAGCACAATTTGAAAACTACTCATCTGGTGACTGGTCCCAATTCTTGTGCTTCGCAGGTAGGGATATGAGCTTCAGAGAGGGTGAATGACCTACTCAAGGTCACAGACATAACAGTAAACTGAGTCCAAGTCTCCCGACTCCTTTCCTAGTATTCAGTCCATTGCGTCCACATCAAAAAATACTTTCCCATCTGCTGGATAAAACAGGGTCAGTTACTGGCATATAATTCCAAAAACAGAAAAAAAGCAGTTTTCCCAAGGTGAAGGTCAAGACAAAAAAAAAGGGTAAAACATATTACTCTACACCCAGAATCAAGATACCACCATGCCCCTCATGATTTACACAGCTCCAGGTACACAAAAGTGATCATACTGAACCAACTCAACTAGATACAGCAACAGGCATTTTTTAAAAACCAAGCTTTATTATTTATATTTTGGCACCATAGTCAGTAATTCACAGAATGGGTCGCTTCAAGCTGTTCAAGATTACCAGGGAACCCCCTCACAAACACACCCCCACATATAACATTTAGAACAGAGGAACAGATTCATGGCCACCGCCTCTGCAGAATGAAGGAGTCTTTTCACAGAGCAAATCTCCACTCTTATCTGAACAGCCAGACTCCGGATTTTTGTAGTGGCTTTAGTCAGGCAAATCTGTCGTCATCCACTGCTCAGAACATGTAAAGAATTAAAAGGCCCTGATTCATTGCTTACAGATGCTCAGCTCATATGCTGCAAGCCCCATCTCAGCCCATCTTAATTCAAACTGAGAAACAATGTTTGGTTCATGCATCCCGAGTCATCCAGGAACCAAATTCCAAAGTAGGAGGATACACAGGTCTTTGTGGTTCAGTATAACATGTGTTAACAGTCCTAATCCCAGACACTATCTCTGATGCAATTTGGGACTTAGTCCATGTCTGTATCAGGCATTTCTTCTGAATTTATAAATACTTCACAAGCTGACTAAGGCAAAACCACCATAACCCAGGCCTGCATGTGAAGATTTGGGCCTCAACTATTAAGTGCTGCTTTACAAGGGACCTCAAGTCTTTGTTCATTCCAGAAATTCTGAAAAGGGTCAGCATGCAGGAAGGGGTTGGGTGTAGGGGAGTGAAAGCAGTGGGTTACTTCAGCTCAGAGTGAAACAGTCAAGGTATTAACCTAATTTTTGAAAGACATTTAAGAGACAAAGGAAATAAAGGGTAAGATCAAGTATTAACCTTTTATTCTCATAATTTTTTTTTTCTTATTTTCCATAAAAATGAGAAAGGCCAATTTTGTTTACTCTGTCGTGTGGACCTCTTTAAGGAGTCACCAGATCTATTAAGGGACCTCTTAGATTTGTGGCCCATGGAAATCTCTCTTCGTCACAAGGTACAAATACACAAAACACATATTGACATGACTTCTCACAGGTACAGCTGTCTTCAATTGCTTTATTATTGCCCCTCTGCAACAAAATGGTGATGGCAGGTGCTGGAGTGACATCAGGAACGCCAGAAGGAGGAAGTCAGGAAGCCCTTGGGGACAGGAATCTCCCTATGCTGCAGACATTTCTGGTCAGGCAAAGACAAAGAAAACCAAATTATTCTCTGATAACACTGCTTCCAACACTTGACAGTTAAAGAAGGATGTGGTACGTAATACATAGTGGAATATTAGTCATGAAAAAGAACAAAATCTTATCATTTACAGCAACATGAATGGATCTAGAGATTGTCATACTGACGGAAGTAAGTCAGACAAAGATAAATATATTACTTATATGTGGAATCTAAAAAAATGGTGCAAATGAACTGATTACAAAATGGAAATTAAGAGTCACAGATGTAGAAAACAAATTGTGGTTACCAAGGGGAAAAGGGGGAGGGATAAATTGGGAGACTGGGACTGACATATACACACACTATATATGAAATAGATAATATGAACCTTCTGTATAGCACAGGTAACTCTACTCAATACTGTGTAATGACCTATATGAGAAAAGAATCTAAAAAAGAGTGGATATATGTATAACTGATTCACTCTGCTATGCAACAGAAACCAACACAACATTGTAAAT
Organism: Moschus berezovskii; assembly: GCF_049115385.1. Lineage (NCBI taxonomy): Eukaryota > Metazoa > Chordata > Mammalia > Artiodactyla > Moschidae > Moschus > Moschus berezovskii. The sequence goes on from NC_142470.1 coordinate 7,759,701, forward strand.
TAACTACACTGCAATAAAGGTTAGCTTAAAAGGAAAAGGCTGTGTACAAGACCTCTCCTCCTGCATCAACCGTAGCGCAGGACAAAGGTCAGGCTTTCCTATGTCTCTCCCACCCTCATCTCCACAAACAGGCCTCACCATTCACTACTGCTATTTCTCCAACTGAGCTACTGGAAAGCCGAAGTCAGCAGGCTGTCTTGGCAGATGTACCACAGAGTTCTCAATGATTTGTCAGAATTTCACCTCTTAAACTTTTGGCACATGGAAAAAGGAAAGGAGTCTAACTCAAAGTACAGTCTGTTCTCATGAAGAAAAGTAACCAGTTCCTTAGCCCTGAGACTGAGAAAAGAACCTTGGCCAAAATGCAAAAAAAGTATCAGTGAGCTAAGATTCATTAAATATATTTTGCTGCTGCTAAGTCACTTCAGTATTTTATTCTGCACAGGCAGTATGGACAATGACACACAGAAAAATAATGAAATGGTAGCCCTTAAGGTGAAGAGGGAATGATGGACAAAAAGTAAGGGGCAGGGGTTTCCTGGTGGCCTAGAGGTTAGGACTCCGTGCTGTCATTGCCAAGGGTCTCGGTTCAATCCCTGGTTGGGGAATGAAGATCCTACAAGCCACACGGCATGGCCAAAAAAAAGTAGGGTTCAGAAAAGTCAAGGGTAAGAGACTGCAGTCAGTCTGGAGGGGAGGTCCAAGACTTGTCAGACATAGACACTGGAGGCTGACAACAGTTTGGGATACGCTGGTCTAAGGGCACCTTACCTCCAAGAACTGCTTGAGGCGTATGAAGGAGCCCATCTGCCCTGAGCTAGTGATGGCTTCAATCCTATAAGGAGAGAAAGAAGACAGTACCTATGGTTCACACACATCTTTTGGAGAGGGGTTAGGGACCTGCTGATCTGGAGGAAGTGGCAGAACGAATGATTCCCAGAGATGTCTTCTAGACTTAGGATGCTGTCACTCTACTAAATGGTCTCAGCACTTTATTTCAGACAAAGGGATAAAGGAGAAGAGAGCACTGTTGCTTCTCAAGGTCTCTATCATCAGGTGAGATGGGTGTTGCCAATGCCTTTCTCCCTTCAGTGAGTTGCGAGGGATGAGAAAGGGCCTTGAAGTTGAATCCCCCAAAAGAGTCAAGCAAACTGGCTGATCAGTTTCACCAACTGATTTACTAAGCGGGTTTGACTCCTTGGCTTCCTTCATGACTGCATGTTGTCACCATCCCAGATTATCTGGGGGAGTTTGGAAAACAAGAGAGTTTTAAATGGAATCTGAATGCAAGATCTTCCTAATTTTTTATTTAGTTAATAATATTTAAGAGAGACTTGTTAGAGTTCAAAAGTGTTTATTCAAATAACAGAGAGGAGAAGGATGGGAGCTGAAGATGTCTCACTAAACACAAGTGCTTCTGATTGAGTCAGAAACAGTATCTGAACTTCCCTGGTGGTACAATGGATAAGAGTCTGTCTGCCAATTCAGGGGACAGGGGTTTGATCCCTGATCTGGAAAGATTCCACATGCTGCGGAGCAGCTAAGCTCATGCCCTTAGAGCCCGTGCTCCACAAGAGAAGCCATCTCCGCAAGAAACCTGCACACCAAGATAAAGGAGAGACCCCACTCAGAACAACTAGAGAAGGCCTGAGCACAGCAACAAAGACTCAGCGCAGCCAAAACAAATACATAAAATAAACTTTTAAAAAAAGAAACAGCATGTGACAGCAGCCATGGGCATCTGATTTCGTGGGTTTTTACCTACCAAATTCTCTGGTGTCTACTCAACAAGTCTAATACCTGGGGAAATAGTCCTCTTTGATGAGAAGTATCATCTTCCAGAACTGGACCTGGTACTGCTTCATGAGGGCATTCCCACACACCTAGAGGGGAAGGTGCGCACTGTCAGAGCAGGGAATGAAAATGCACACTCAGTCACAAAGGATAATCAGCCCTTTGCCTCTCATTACTATCAAGAATTTCAGCCACAATGCCATTCAGCCAGCTAAGCAAGGGAATTAAAATCCAACTTTCTTCTGAAGCATTCTAACGTATGGCAATACCTCCTTTTAACCAGACCGCCAGGTAGCCAGGTGTTTCAGAGGTCGTGACTCAAACTTAATTTACTATTGATTTTAAAGAAATAGCATTACTTCCCAACCTCGGTAATCAAGGTAGAAGGAATACCACGTGTTTTCAATGACTCAGGATCAACGTTTGTTTACTGTGACTTCCGGAGCTGTCAGGTGAGTAGAAACTGTTGGCATTATGGGCCAAGTGGTCTCAGATTTGTTACAGCAAGTGCTCCAAGCATTTATTCTTTAAGAACTGTCTCCTTTTCACAGAAACCCTTCTTCTTATCCTATAGTGGGAGCCCCTTATAGGCAGACAGGACTGTACACAGCCTTCTAGATGAGAGAGGTACCTGACCCAAGCTGGTTAATCTTACTTTCTCTCCTGTCTATTAGCAGTCCCACTGATGGGACACTAGTCCCACTACAATGGGTGACCACACTGAGGCTGAGGAGTACAGCCCAGGAGCATCTTCTCCACTGTGTACCGAGAAGCAGAGAAAGTTGGCCTACAGAGCAAGTAGGAGGCAACCCGCAGGAAGAGCAAATATGAAAAGACCATGCAGTCCCAGAGAGAGGCTGCCATGGTCCCTGGTGACATTCCAGTTCCTGGTTCCAGGCCCTGATGAGGTTCAACTGTGCATCCTACCCTCCATTTTCCAAGTGAGTCACTTCTATATCCCCAAAGCAAATTCCTTTTCACTTGTACTGGGATGTACAGTTTTCTGTTCTTTATAATGACAAGATATCCACACAGAGAAGGAAAGTACACTGGGAAGAAAAATCCAAAGCTAGCTTTCTCTTGGGGCTTGGGAAAAAATTTGTAACACTGGCCCCTAATGGTGTTCACCATTAGTCTCTATCTGTCTATTCGTCATGTCATACAGCGGCCCACTGGTGCTCTCTCCTGTGGCAACTGTACTACATACCTCTAAGAAGTCAAAGAGGAGGGTGGCCGTCACATCTGACAGGGGCTCCATGTTTAATATCTGTGCCAACCAGCGCCAACCATGATTTAAGCCATGAGGGTGAGTCTGGGAGCAGAGAGGCTTGGTCAGGATTTAATCTCATTTGATTAAGAGTTCTAAATTGCCAACATTATCACCCAGCCATTACCAAGGGGACACAGGCCCCCGATCACCTAACCTAAGCTCATGCCACAGGGCAGAAACAACAGAGACCAAACAAATTCTGTTTTTAAATACTGCAACACACTGGGACCCACACATTCTTCACTGGATTCCTTCAACACAAAGCTGTCAGCCTCAGTTTCAGGAATTCTAGTTCCTCTTATTAAGTGATCTTTATTGACATTTTATTAATTATTCCTGGTACCTTTAGCACAACATCTGGGACACAGCAGATGTACAGTAACAAGTTTCTAGATTCAGTCAGCTTATATTCCTTTCTCTTTGGGTTTCCAAGTCCATTAACTTCTCCATCTAAGCTCCATTCCTCTCAAAATGAACTGGGCAGGCAGGTCAAAGCCCTGGCCCTCTGCTGTGACTCTGACATTGACAAGCATGTATCACTACAACTTGCTAAGCCTCCGTCTGTCCCTCTGTGAAGTAAGGTATGTAACCTTGGTATGTAACTGGTCTCTAAGGCACCAATTAGTCTCTAAACAAATGACTCTGATGATCCAAAAGTTTCCTAATAAGCAATACCCACTTCTCTAAAGAATACCTACGAAGCAGTGCTTATCACATGATGGGACTGTTCCTCTGGAAGGTCAGTATTTCCTTCAGGTAAGATAGACTAATATGGACCCTGGTCTGACCGCTCATTATCCATAGTAACCCTTCTCTGCTACCTCTTGTCGGTTTCCATATGGCCACCGGAGCTGGATGATGGCGGCATAGAGACGGATCATCCCAGACATGCGCTTTAGAAAGTTGTCCTGCTGCTCTACTTTGGAATCCTTCACTTGGTAGCCAAGCATCCTATGTGGGAAGAAAAAATTCAATGTGATAGAGTCAAAGTGAGGGTGACCAATCCATTACTATTTATGGCTAAAAGTAACAACATATCATTACATTTAGCATTATTACTAATACATTATTACACATGACTACATTGGTAGATGTAATTTTGCTTACAAAGCACTCACATCCATTATCAAATCTACAACATATAAACCTTGAGATGTAAATTCCCAGAAGGTAATGAATATTATTACCCTCATTTACAAACAATGAAAGAAAATCTTTAAAGAGATGAAAAAACTCCCCATTTAAAAAAAATCTATTAATAGTCAAAACAAGGGTAAAATTCTAAGATCTCTGGATTCTAAATCCAGAATTCTTTCCGCTGTACTATATTGATTATTGATACCTAAATCCACAAATTCGAAAAGCCACCCAGTTCGCATGAAAGACACTGTATTCTCTGACAGAATGTTCAAGGTACATAGGAGATGCTCTGAGGGGAAATGAATTTCAATTCTCTCTTCCATTCATCACCTGGGGACAATAAGGAGAACAACACTTCACCTCTGATAGTCTTCCAAAGCCATTCCCTCTTTGAATGCTGGATAGAAAGGAACAGAGTAAGGACACTTCTTGTGCAGGTGAGCCAGGATGAGGTCCCCTACTCTGGGGTGGAGCTCCCAGATCCCAGACGCCACGACTGCGATGGGGAATGCTGCTTCGTGATGGGAGGCCACTTCCTCCTCCCCTTGTTTCTGGGAGCAGAGAGGTGGAGATTGTAAGTTAACATTCAAGAAAAGCTTAAAGGTTAGGCACCAGCCTCTTCTTCCCATACCTTTGGCGACAAGGTTTCTCACCACAAATTTCTCTGCCAGTTTGTACTGGACAAAGTCCAGGCCCTGTGGGTTAAGTGTGACAGACACGGAGCGCCCACCAGACTGAACAGGTTTTCCAGAAAGTAAGCTGTGGATCTTGTCAAAGATCTCCTTCAGCTTTGAGCCTGGGTATGACAGAGATAGAGTCAGTGACAAGATACAACTGCAGTCAATCTATGTTTTTCATCACTGCAATAACAAAGCCTCTGTATAAACCCAGCCCTACAGAAGTTCAGAGCCTAAAGTCAAAATACAGATGCAGAAAAATATGAGACAATCAAATACATGTTGTGGAGGATGCAAAAGTACATAGAGTGTGGTATTATTTTGAAGGAATTTGTCATTGGTAGAATGAACTAATTCTGAAACTGACATCAGAGAGATGAATAGTATAGAAATATGTGTTGAATTGTTCCAGATGCGACGGATGTGGCTGATGTCCCTAAAGGAGTCATTTGTAACTCCAGGGAAAACCTTCTAAAGAATCTCCAATTCACAGTGGCTTCCCCTCCTACTCTTGGACCTACCTTCCTCCATAGAAGCTATTATTACATTTGTATTACAGATCCTGTGTGCCCCACCTTATAAACTGGCTAGTTAGATCAGAACAAGTTAAGGTGAGCTAATCAGCCAGTTGACTGAGTCAAGTCCCTGAAGAGGCCAATCCTGTGACATACACATATGTAAGCAGTGGTGCTGTCATGTGGACCAAAGAACAGCCGTCTACAAAAGGAGAATGAAGGTGGGCAGAGGGAAGCCTAAGAGAAGAGAGAAAAGGGTCCTAACATTTCTGGCTCCTGAGATCCAGCTCCACTCCTGCTGTAGGAAACTGATTTATCTGTAGGACAAACCTCTCACTCTACCTATTTCTCCTTTCTTTCCTTTTTTTTGGCTTAAGCAGATCTGAATTAGTTTCTATTATTTAAAATCAATGTTTGAATGAATACAGCATCTCCAATTTACCTGCCAAGTTCCTAATACCCTGAGCCAAGTTCACAATCATTTTAAGAAATGTTTAAAATCTCATAAATATCCTCCCCAGACCACTGATTCAGTTTCATTGAAAAAAACAGGGAAGAGAGGTGGCACATTTCTTAGGAATTAAGAGAAAAAGGAAGAAACCAAGAGTTAAATAATGAGATGTCATAGAAATTTCAAGGCCAATAATCCCCTGAAAACAGAAGTAGAGACTCTAACCTGAGATATTAAAATATGTATGTTTCCATACAAATTTACTCAGCTCACATTCCTGCCAACCTATAACCCTATTATTTCTTTACTGATGGTTTCAGAGGGCTCCACTGGCCAAATCCCCACCCAGCCCTTCTCCCTGTGCCCCTCCAATTAGGAAAATCAGATCCCAGCCCAGTGCCTGGCATGGCCTCCCACATCCCGTGTGCCACAATGGCACCGTATCTATCTTTAAATTCTACTCCACATTTAACTACTCATGGACATGCACCTCTAGAGAGGCAGCAATTAGGTCACCTCTTTCTCAGTCATTTACGGAGCACTAACTCTGCAGAATGTCTGTGTCTGACTGGGCTGTAAGCTCTCACAGAGCTTAGGATACTGATGGAAACAAAGGAACACAGTTGTGAAATAAGTAGGAAAATCAAGAACAGCAAAACCAGAGCCTAATCAGATACAGACAATCAACTAGAGGAAGCAGTCATGGGCATGACTCCCAGGTTCAGTTAAGGTGACTGAGTAGATAAGATGCTACTACTGGTTACTTAGAGCAAACTGGAAAAAAGGTGGGCGAAAGGAGGACAATGAGAGGCCAGCTTGCTAAACCTGAGGAAGCTGAGAGAGATCTAGGCAGAGCTGCCCTGCGGGTAGCTGGAGCAAGGTAACCTGAAGCTCAGAGGAAAGGAATGACCTGGAGACTGAGCTGGGTGTCATGTGTGCAGAGGTGAAGTTTGAAGCCAGGGGGGTCTCAGCATGAGAACTGCAGGGTGAAAGCACATCCCCAGGACACACCTACCACCGAGGTCCGGGCTGGAGACAGAGGAACCCACAAAAGAGAGAGAGAGAGGAGGAGAAGCTGGAAATTAATGTTGCCTCAGAAGCCAGAGGACTACAAGTGATAGAGAAGGGAATAATCAACAGGGCCAAAGGGTAACATGAAGATTAGAAAAGACTTGAGAAAACACAAAATCAAAAGAAACAGGTTTTAGAATGTGAGTGACAAGCATGTTTAAAGAGAAAGGAGCTTGTAAAGAAAGTCATTTTGTAGAGAACAGAAGAGCTCTCTCTTGAGGGAGATAGGAGGGGATGATAACAAGGCTCCTGAGGCTCGTTCAGGGCTGAGGTGGAAGGGGAAGTGTGGACTGGAAGGGTACTGTGTTCTCTGAAACAGGATGGTTTCAAAGCAGGTAAATACAGCTGTGCATTGCTGCAGTGGGTGGGCTGGGGGGTTGAGGGGGGAACCTGAGGATCTTACACCTGATGTCTCAGTTTTCCAGATGAAGGAGGAAGCAGGGGTGCCTGTGGGCAACTGAGGGGTAAAGCCCGAGGACAAACCTGAGGAGACCAGCGAAGGTGTGGGACAACTGTCTGGTCACCCTTGCCCCTCAATGCTATGGCTATTCAAGGAAATGGCACTTTCAATTCTAGAAAGTGATACATATTTACTTATTTAGACCCTGCTTTGTTCCAGAAGGAATTCCAGGCAGCAGAGTGATATGTAAGTTCAGTCACAGAGCTTCTCACAGGCAGGAAGTGCAACTTCCACATTTTCTGCTGCTGCGTCACTTCAGTCGTGTCCAACTCTGTGTGACCCCATACACGGAAGCCCACTAGGCTCCCCCATCCCTGGGATTCTCCAGGCAAGAACACTGGAGTGGGTTGCCATTTCCTTCTCCAATGTGTGAAAGTGAAAGTGAAATCGCTCAGTCGCGTCCGACCCTCAGCGACCCCATGGACTGCAGCCCACCAGGCTCCTCCATCCATGGGATTTTCTAGGCAATAGTACTGGAGTGGCTTGCCATTGCCCTCTCCGTCCACATTTTCTAGGTAACAAGTTAATCAAGGGAACCTGGATGGAGGTTAAGTCAGAGCAGCTTCCCAGCTGCACAAACTCCCCAGCCACTTGGCAGCACAGTCTATACTGTGGAGGCTTCCACATCTGAGCTCTGTGAAAATGAACCTCTATTTCTAAAGAAGAAGAGTCTTTCCCCTGTGTGGTTCTTCCTCTCTAAATCTCAGTCTCTGGAGAGACTGAGTAGGCATTCTCAGCGTTTTCATGTATTAACAAGCAGGTTTCGAGTCTGGAAAAGCTAACGTTGTAGGACAAAAGCAAAGAATGCAAGTCACATCCTAGGCTCCCTAAGGGGTGCTTTTCTGTAGTAACTTCCAATCGTAGCTAAGAGTCTTCCTAGATAATTTACTACTAATACATAACTTAAACAGAAAAAAGAGTCAACACATAATGATTACCTTCTACACACAGAGAGTAAACCAGCCAAGGCACACAGCTTATACACCTGATCCAACAGTCAACATCTGCTCAGACATAATCTATTTATAGCAGCCTTACAGACAAGTGGATTTGGAATCTCAATAAACACTGGTACAGTGAGGTGAAGGGCCACGTTCTTAACTCTCTGACCAACCTGCAATGGTAGAGATCTGGCTCACCGGAATGGTGGCAGCCTTCTGGAGGTCCATCTTGATCTTTTTGGCCTGCCGGAGGAAAGCAGCGAGAAGGCCAACAATGTTTTGAAGAACTGAGTAGATGCCATTAGGATTAGGGATGTGATGTGACAGGCGAGCTACATTTCTTGAGGACATGAGGCTGTGGGGGGGGCACCATTAGGCCCAGAGAATGCCAAACTCCCGTCCCTCCTACCTGACTGTCTTTGCTGTTGCTCAGGCCCTCAAAGGCCAGCACACACCGACTGGAGGCCTCCTGCAGCTGCTGGTACCACTGCATGGTACTGTCTTGCACCTTCACCTGGAGGTCTGAGGAATGAACGAAAGATATTTCCATAAAAGGAGAATTTATTGAACACTTAATATGAGCCAGGTACTGTTCTAATCACGGAGAAGGCAATGGCAAGCCACTCCAGTACTCTTGCCTAGAAAATCCCATGGACAGAGGAGCCTGGTGGGCTACAGTCCATGGGGTCGCTACTAGTCGGACAAGACTGAGCAACTTCACTTTCACTTTTCACTTTCACACGTTGGAGAAGGAAATGGCAACCCACTCCAGTGTTCTTGCCTGGAGAATCCCAGGGATGGCGGAGCCTAGTGGGCTGCCGTCCATGGGGTCGCACAGAGTCGGACACGACTGAAGTGACTTAGCAACAACAACAACTGTTCTAATCAACTTAAGTAGAATTTATTGAACATTTAATGAGTCAAGTACTGTTCTAATTACTTTATATATGTATTAACTGCTTTCACTGTCATAATAATCCTATAAGGTACATTCTATCATCTTCATTTTATAGATAAGGAAACAGGCATGGAAAGGTTAGGTAATTCGGCAAAGATACAACGCCAGGAAGTAGAAAAACTAGATTCCCACGGATCTGACTCCAAAAGCAGCATTCTAAACCATCATGCTATATCAATTCCCTTGTGTTTAAACATATATTCTGTACACACTTATTTAAAATACTCAGTAGCAGCAATATGTGGAATAATATATCTACTAGGATTATGCAGAATTTCAAGTCCTCATGGAAGTGTTGGAATCTGAAGCCAGGCTCCACATTAATCAAAACTGAATGGAAATCATTAAAAGTACCAAATCTTACATTATGTAAAAGTTCTGATAAATTATACTGTAGCTTAATACAGTATTCAAAACATGTTCTCACTTCTTTTCACATTCTGAATTACACATCACGTTAAAGGACCGTTTCCACACCAAGACTCACCTTCGTTCGGTTTCGCCCCTGGGCCCTGATTGGGAACGGGGGACTCTTTGTGGGCTTCCGGTCTCTGCTGCATCTGTGACTCTTGACGTTTTATCCGGGCCTCCTCTTCCTCCCGCCTCCTCTTCTCCTCACAGGCCCTGCCGATCTCCTGATGCAAGTTCGAGAGGAGGTCACGCATTTCCTGTAGCGCTCCCTCAGCCGCAGCTTGGTCCTCTACTGTGGGAAAGCCGTTCTGTCACGGTGACAGAAGCAGAGCTCAGTGGTTATTTCCTGAGCACCTGAGGTGCTGAATCATACCTCACACAAGTCCATGTATTTCTAAACTGGAATTGTGCCAACAGAGTACCCACGGTCAACATGTTGGTACCTACTGCTTTCCTGTTCTCTTAAAGGTAATACTGATTTACCATCATATCCACAGTACCGAAGGGTAGATCTTTCAATGCTCTCACCAACACTGGGAACTAGCCTGTGTTTTCTAATACCTTTTCCCACCAATAAGTGATACAGCTTCGTGAAGAAACACCCAATTTTAGGTCTGGAGAAAAAAATGTTCAAGATGAGGAAGAAAACAGCTTACTTGCTTTCTGCTGCAACAACTACTACTGGGGCCATGTCCAAGGGACAGGGAAGCCAACATGAAGGTGTTCCCATTACACAATCTGAACAACAAACTATAATAGATGACACATTATACATCAAGGATATAAAGTTCATATGTTCTTAATGATAGTAAAAAAACAAAACAAAACCTCAAGTCACTGTGGGAAAATGCTAGGAAAGCAACGTTATACTCTGAAAACTGATCAAAGGAAAGACTCAAATATTTATTCTTCCTTCCTTATACAGACTGTACTTAAGATAGTTTATGGGGAAATTTTCTTTGTAGTAGAATTCTAGCTAAAAAATATGGAAAAATGATAGAAAACTTAAAATTTACCACCTCTAATGAAATAATAAATATGAGTAACAATCAGCAATGGCTACTAAATCATTACCTAAAGACTCATTGAAATCTTTAAAATGGAAAATAACACTGACTATCTAAAACCACCAGCTGACCTTAACATCACAGGAGGAAAGACCATCAATACTCTACGCCTCCTCATGTGATTCATTAACAAATACACACTCCCAACTATGAAGTACTGCTGTGGGGGAACAAATCAAATGTGATCAGATCAAACCTCTAGACTATGCAGTCCAGGAAGGTAACACACATAGCCACACATGGCTCTTTACATTTAAATTAATTAAAAACTTTCTAAAAATTAAAATACAGTTCTTCAGTTACACCAGTCACATTTCAAGTTCTCAATGGCCATGTGTAGTTACTGCATGGCACAGATATGAACGTTTCCATCATCACAGAAAATTGTTAGCTCTGCCCTAGAGAAAGTTATGAGTTCACAGAAATACAGGGAATAAAAGAACATATAAAAATACACCAAAGGGTTAGGGTTAGCAATTACACTGAAATTTTCAGAATGCAGAAAATTCTATTCACAATCAGATTCTTCAACAATGGCAAAAAAAAAAAAAACAGAGAGCGAAGGGAGGGGGAGTCTTAAGATTAAAAGACTTAATTAAGTAACAGCACACCAAAAAGTTGACCTTAGTCTGGACGCTAATTTTCCAGTTATAAAAAAAATTATTGAATTAGAGAAGGAAATGGCAACCCACTCCAGTGTTCTTGCCTGGAGAATCCCAGGGACGGGGGAGCCTGGTGAGTTGCTGTCCACGGGGTCGCACAGAGTCAGACACGACCGAAGTGACTTAGCAGCAGCAGCAGCAGTGAAGGAAAAGTAGGGTGGAAAGCAGTGTGAATGCTGGTGTAAGAATGAGGTTTTGCTCAGCTGACATTAATTTGTTCTAATTCATTTCCTATATCAGCTTTCCCAGTGTTTTTATTTTTAAGTGGTAAGAGGAAATGTGCCCATCTGAACTTTTTCAGAATGCTGGCTATTTTTAGGCAATATAGGGAGGGCAGGAGGAAAAGGAAATTGGAATCTGACTTTAATTTCTTGTAGGTAGTTGCTAACCTCTAGTCTTTGGGATCTGGTCTCACTTCTCAGCTCTTCCTCCTATTGGCTGTGACCTTGTGCTAATTAATTATTACATCTTTGTAGTCAGGTTTCCCGTCTATATGAAGGGGATGAGGAGAGTTTATGAATATTGTTGTTGTTTTTAAGATGGCTTCCCAGGTGGCATTAGTGGTAAAGAACCTGACTGTTAATGCAGGAGATGCAAGAGACACGGGTTGGATCCCTGGGTCAGGAAGGTCCTCTGGAGAAGGGAATGGCAAACTATTCTTGCCTGGAGAATCCCATGGACAGAGGAACGTGGCGGGCTACAGTCCATAGGGTTACAAAGAGTTGGACACGACTGAAGTGTCTTAGCATGTTGTTTTTAAGAATTGAACAAAATAATGTGTGAAAAGTTCTTAGTTCATTGCTTGATATAAAGTGCTTAATAAGCATTTTCATTGATGTTTTGTTACTTAGCTGTCTTGTGACATTATGACTTCATTCAAACTTTTCAAAACCCCAAGTAAAATGAATATTCTTCATTAATTTTCAAACATGTCCTATTAAATGGGATTAGAGAAAATTATACTCCTGTTCTAGTTTCTTCTTAGTAGTTTAAATAAAAGACATAATCTCATGGAAAAAAAATTATTGAGATAACTGGAGAGATTTGAACACTGACTAAATATTTAATCATATTCAAGAAATTATTAGTTTTTTAGGTATGCTGTTAGTGTTTTGGTTATGTTAATATAGAGTTTTAGCTTTCAGAGATACACACTAAAGAACTTCAGTATGTCTGAGATTTACTGTAAAACTGCCTGAGGGAAAGGGTGCAGGTGGCACCATAGACAAAAGGAGACTGTCATGTATGGATTCTTGTGGAAGCTGGGGAATGGGTGCCCAATGTACATTATGCTGTTCTCTCCACTTCTGTGTACACACACACGCACACGCACACACACACACTGTCAGAGAAGAAATAAATGCTAAGCCCAATTACAGACACACACACTCTCTGTCAGAGAAGAAATAAATGCTAAGCCCAATTACACACACACACTCTCTGTCAGAGAAGAAATAAATGCTAAGCCCAATTACACACACACACACTCTCTGTCAGTGAAGAAATAAATGCTAAGCCCAATTACACACACACACACACACTCTGTCAGAGAAGAAATAAATGCTAACACTAACACACACACACACACACACACACACTCACTCACTCACTCACTCACTCACTCTGTCAGAGAAGAAATAAATGCTAACAGTGGTTATCTCCAGGTACGAGGATGGGATATTTTTAAATCACAAAACCATTTTGCTTTTAAGGCTCTTCATCTCAAAGACAGGAGAGACAGTGTTCCTGAAGCCCCCTCACCTCAGAAGTGGCCCGGATGATCCCTGAGACAAGACTGCACAGCTGGTTGCCTCGGGTCCGGAAGGCAGACAGGTCGACCTGGAGCCTGTGCTGGTCAGAGGAGTCCAGCTGCTGGCTGAGGTGCAGCACCTCCTCCTGCAGGGCGTAAAGGCTGCGCAGGCGGGCCTGGCCTTCTTCCTTCCGGAGCCGCTCCTGCTCCTCTTGCTTCAGGCGCTGCTGCTCCGCTTCCCGCAGCTTCAGGTTGAGGATCTACAGAAAGGGCTGTCAAGTTAAGGGGCTCCTGGGACTTCTCCTTCTACATTCCTCCAGTCCCACACAGACTGCCTGTTCTCACAGATGGGCCCCAAGTCAGCCACAGAGTGGCATGACAGAGGCTGGGTCCTCTATGACTGCCATACAATGAACACCCACACGGATCCTCCTGGGCACTGACCTTTGCTCTGTGACGATGCTCAGCTTTCAGCTTCTCTTGCTGCCCCAGGGCTTCTCTGGAGCTGAATGAAAAACGGAGGGAGGAAGAGTCAGGGATGCTTCCTAGAATTGTTCTGCCTCTGCTAAAAGCTTCCTCTCTTTGATGTGCATTGGTCATCTTTCCAAGGTTGGTCCTTTTTCTATGCTATAAGCTTCTCTGGCTATTTTATTTTGGTATGTAAGGACTCAAGATTCTTCCCTCTGGGTTTTATGTTGGGAAAGAGCTCTGGTTGACCATGCTGACATTCCCCTTGTAATTCAGGGAGACTCACCTCTTCTCCATTACTTCCCGTAAGTCCTGGAATTCTTTATGGTGCTTCAGTTCCTTACGTTCATCAAACCGCTTCAGCTGTTCAGACGCCATCTCAGAAAGGGCCCGCACCTTCTTCTCCTGCTCCTCCTGCCACTGCCTCAAGCCCTCCTGCAAAGGGTCAGCACCTGCTCTCTGGAGCTCCGTTATACCCTGCTCATCTACCCCTGTGAGATGCCCTCCCATCAGTCCTTAAGGATACTCATCAAAGATACTCCATCCGGGGCATGGAGTCATCTTCCTATTTCTCAAAATCTTTGCTTGAGTCACCTGTCCCCTTTGGGTCAATCTTTAAATTCAGCTGTTGTGGAAAGCTTTTCCAATTTGCCCCATACTGTTCCTGTCACTCCAGCATAAGCCAAGAATGGATGGGATTTTACCAATATATTATCAAATAGCCCTGCACTTTTAAGTTTCCATCCTGTGCATTCTTTTTTTTTTTTTTTGCCACACCCTGTGGCTTGTGGGATCTTAGCTCTCCCACCAGGGATCAAACCTGGGTTCTCAGCAGTGAAAGCAGGGTGTCCTAACAACCGGACTGCCAGGGAATTTCCATCTTGTGTATTCTGATGAGGGCTTCAGGGTCATCTAAAGAAATTCTTATTCTAATTCTAAAACTATGCTATTCCTGTCTCACTCCTTTCCGTAAGTTATTATCTCTGCCTAGATTCTTTTCCTCCATGTTCACTTAGGAACATCTCTTTCTTATATACCTAAAGGTACCAGGTATTTCATTTATTATTCACAAGAGTACTCACATTTGACTTTTAAGGGCAATTAGACATTTTAACTATCAAAATTTAAAGTGTACATATCCTCTGACACTTGTTCCATTTTAGGAACTTGTCCTGAGGAAATACTTGCCTATGTGTGCAATGATATATGCATAAGGATGTTCATTACAGCCCCGTTGATAATGGCAATGAATCTGAAACAATTTAGATCAATAGGGAAATAAGTATAGTAGGTCATACTAGAGAACACTCTGTAGTCTTTAAAAAGAATGACATACTATATATATATATATATATATATATACTGGCATGGAGATATATCAAAACATACTGTTAAAGGATATCAAGCTATTCTATTCTGAAACTTATTTTGCAACACGAGGGAGGTTATCAGCAGTGAAAAACTTTCGACTTAGGTCTGGAAGACAGAAAGTCCATGGACAAGTGATGATTGACAGAGCAGAGCTGAGAAAACCTGAACACACACACTCTCTGTCTCTCTAACCATTTCTCACCATCTCCACTGCTACATCCTTGAATCTAAGCAACCATCATCCTTTTTCATCCAGTGTCAGAGTGACGGCTTCAGTAAGTGTTGCTCTCTCTTACTTAGACTATAATAGACCTCTAACTATATTTCACTCATTTCTCTTACTTCTGCCTCTCCCTCCAGCAAATAAACTCTATGAGGACATGGATTGTGTCTTCTTTGTTCATTGTTTTATCTAGACCTAGAACAAAAGTACTCAATAAATATTTGGTGATTCCACAAATAAACTGATGAGGGTAGATGCTAGAATTTCACTTTATAAACTCACCTATCTGTAAAAATTTTTACAAAAGCATGCATTGTTTTTCTAATAAAAAAAGTAAAGTCACTTGAAAGTATCACAACATTGTTAATCGGCTGTGCCCTAGTACAAAATAGAAACTAAAAAAAAAAAAGTTAAATAAACATTAAAATAGTGTTATTCTTTTTTCAAGAAGCTCTTAAGGTCCATCTTCTCAGTACAACCTTATCTGACAAGGCAGATCATCTTCAAATTTTGAAAAAGTAAATGGAAGCCAGGAAAATCTCAGTAATCTTCCTCGGGTCACAGGTAAAATAGAAGAGCTAGAACCTGAAACCAGTTTTGACTTCAGAGAGTTTACTCGTGATTGTTACATTATAACTACCTCCCTAACTGAACTGAAGCCACTAGTAGGTGGGGCATGATGCTCAGCATGTGGTAGACATTCTTAGTCCCTGAGGAACTGCATTTGAATGTGACTCCCGAGGGTCAATGTCAAGCCTGCCTTACTTCACGGGTTACTTACTGCTCCTTTCATTCTGTGTACCAGCTCATACATTCGGATGCAGCCTTCCACTTTCATCCCCCGGGGGGACTGAAGTACCATAGGTTCTGTATGTGGAGACTCATGTTTGTCCTGTATAGAGAGAAGACGGAAAAATTAAGCTTTTAAGATGGTCAAGTTGGTATTATTCTGTCTGAACAAAAGCCACATCCCTGCTTACAATCAGCAACCAATAACAACAAAACAATTTAGGTTAGAACCAGGGTGCTGTTCGTGATACTGACCTTACTCTAATTGTTCTCCTTAGCAAATTAAGTGGGTGTTTTTGCTTTGGACAGTTTTTTTGTGTTATTTTTTGCTTGCTTCTTTATTTTGATATGTCCAGCATATTTCCCTTTTTTTCTTTTCTAATAAGTGTCCATTTTTGCTGGGGTGGGTTGGACGGAGAAACCCCAGCCCACATCCCCAGTTCATCCATGCCCTCTCGCCTTAGGGGTCAGTAGGCATGAGATCAGCCCAGCAACCAAAGTACTCTAACCCCCTTGTACCCAGTGTCTACTTCAGGAATGAGGCTTATGACTTAAGGCAGAGTCTACCTCTGAAGTTTTCTTTTTCATATATATTTACATTTATTTTTAATTGATTCATGACTGCTTTACAAACTTCTGAACTTTTCTGATGGAGCTATTTTGGAGGGCTTTCTCTTCTTGGGGGGATCTGCCCTGGTGGCTCAGAGGTTAAAGTGTCTGCCTGCAATGCAGGAGACCTGGGTTCGATCCCTGGGTCCGGAAGACCCCCTGGAGAAGGATAATGGCAACCCACTCCAGTATTCTTTCCTGGACAATCCCATGGACGGAGAAGCCTGGTGGGCTACAGGTCACGGGGTCGCAAAGAGTAGGACACGACTGAGCGACTTCACTTTCTCTTCTTCTGGGGACGCTAACCTAAGAAGGTATCTGTCTAGGACTGTCAACAGACATCCTGCCACACAGTCTATCTGAAAGATGAAATCAAGAAGAGTTACACAGAACTGAGAGAAGAGAAGCAAAGCCCCATGTTTGAGTCACTGGATCAAGTCAGAAATAATATCAAGGAGAGACAAGCAGAAAATAGAGCCTCCAAATCTAACTGATTCCACATTCCTAGACTTCCTGGTTATATGAGCAATTAAATTTCTCCCCTGACCCCCTTGTTTCGTTTAAGCTAGTTTAAACTAGGTTTTCTGTTACTTAAATACCAGAAATTCCTAATGATACAATCTGTTATATAGAGCCATCCAAAACTTTACTTAAACCTTAAGAATTACGGAATGTTATACCCGGAGAGGCCCTCAACGATTCAGTCCAGTAGCAGGTTCACAGGTAAGGAAACTGGCGCAGAGAGGGAGAGAGGCCTGTCTGAGGGTGGCCACAACACTGGCGGGTCAGAACGAGAGACTGCTGCCTCTGAGAAGCTGGTCACAGAAACTTCTCCTTTTAATCTTGAAATCATAGTAATTCACAGAAAGTTGCAAAAAATGTACAGGGATCCTCGTGCACTCTATATTTACTCAGTTTCCTAAACTGTAACTTCTTTCATAAACACAGTAAAATATCAAAAACAGTACACTGATGGTACAAGTCACAGAACTTGTTCGGATTTCACCAGTTCGGACAGGAATTCATTTGGGTGTGTGTAGTTTTATGCCATTTTATCTCATGTATAACCACAATTATAAAGGGCAGAACGGTTCACCACAGAGATCCCTGGTGCCACACCTTTACATCTCTTACCTGTTCTCCAACTCTATAATGACATTACTTCAACAACGTCAAATAAATGGAACCACACAGCACAAAATCTTTTTTCTTTTGGGTGCTCCACGTAGGATCTTAATTCTCCAACCAGGGATCAAACCTGTGCCCCCTGCACTGGAAGCCTACATCCTAGTTTTAATTTGCATTTCCTTTAATGGCTAATAATTGAACATATTTTCGTGTACCTACTTTGTCATCTATATATTGTCTCAGGTGAAAATGTCTTCATATCTTTTGGTCATTTTCTAATTGAAGGTTAGAAAGTTTCTGTTTAACCTTTGAAAGTTTCAAAAATATATTCTAGATATAAATCTTTGTCAGACATGTGATTTGCAACTATGTTTGCAAATCAAACATAGTTTTCTTCAGTCACGAGTTTATTATATTTCTACTGAGAATTTTTTTAAAAATATTTACTTATTTATTTGGCTGCGCAGGGTCTTGCAGCATGTGGGATCTAGTTCCCTGACCAGGGATCAAACCCAGCCCCCCTGTCCTGTGAGGAGTTTTAGTCACTGGACCATCAGGAAAGTCCCAAGAGTTTTTATTTGATGAGGTCCAATGTATTAATTTTTCCTTTTATGGATTTAGGTTTCAGTGTCAAATCTAAAAACCCTTCAACTGGCCCTAGGTTCTGATTATGTTTTTTCCTCCTAAAGTCTCATGGTTTTACGTTTTGAGCTAATTTTTTATGTAAGTTATGAGGCTTAGGGTGAAGTTCATTTTTGAACCTATGATGTTCAATTGCTAGATTTAAAGCCTAGTATTTTTAAAGATGAGGTGCAAAATATAAACTAAAAAGTAAACTTCTTATGCATGAAATTATGCAGTCTTTCATAATACAAATAACCATCTCTGTCCTATATTACTTTATAGGATTATTATTTACTGTACAATCGATTGTTACTTATTGCAAATAACTCTCACAAAGACATTTCGCCAAAGAAATTATACAAATGGCTATTAAGAACATGAAAATATGCACAACATCACTAATTATTAGGGAAATGCAAATCAAAACCATAAGGAGATATACTTCTTACCCACTAGGATGGGTACTGTGGGGGGAAAAAAACCAATAGTAAATAACAAATATTAGCAAACGTATGGCGAAACTGAAACCCTTGTGCACTGCTAGTAGGAATATAAAATGGTACAGCTGCTGTACACAGAATTACCATATGATCCATCAATTCCACTTCTGGGTACATACCCCAAAGAACTGAAAACAGCTACTCAAACTAATAGATGTACGTGCATGTTCATAGCAGCACTAGTCAACAACAGCCAAAAGGTGGAAGCAATCCAAATGTTCAGTGACAGATGAATACAGTGGAATATTATTCAGCCTTAAAAGGAAGGAGATTCTAACACATGCTCCAACATGGATGAACCCTGAAGACAGTATGCTAAGTGAAATAAACCAGTCACAAAATGACATATATGATTCTATTTATATGAAGTATGTAGAACTGTCAAATTCATGATGGTTTTTAGAGATTGGGGATGGGAGGAAATCAGGAGTTACTGATTAATGCGTATTCTTAGTTTGGGATGATGAAAAAGATCTGGAGATGGATAGTGGTGATCGTTATACAACAATATGAATGTGCTTAATGCCACTGAACTGTGACATTAAAAATGGTTAAATGGTAAATTTTATGTCATGAATATTTTACTAATTAAAAAAATAAGTTTGCACCCTTTTATCTTTGATGCCTGTTATTCGGGCATTTATCTTAAGACAGCTAGAAGATATACTTTAAGATTAAAAAGAGAAAGATCTCTCTGCAGAAAGTTTTTGAGAGGAGTATATTTAAAAGCAATGAAATGGAAAAACATAAATGCTAAATAATAAAGGAATGGTTTATCCTGTAAGTAGATATTTACAAAGGTGGAAATAACATGAACAAATAATTCAAATAGTTTGCAAACAAAGTCAGGCAGGAAAATTAGAACATGAAAGTACACATACAATTTAATTATGCCAAGGTATAAGGATACAGGCTTATGAGACTAGAAAGGAGTAACTACTGCCTGAAATGATGAGATGATAGGGAGATTTAACTTCTTCCTTTTGATGCAATAACATGCTTTCAGTAACCAAAAATTTTCAGTGAGTATGAACAAAAAGGACTTTGTCTTCTGGAACCCAAACATGAAAAATGTAATCTCTACCTTTCTAAAGAGTTGCCTAGTCTTATTCTGCTGACACGAAAAGCCTGAAAAAGCAAAATAATGCTATAATGCATTATTTTAGTTTAGAAGGCTTTTCTTCTTTACATTCTTAGGCCAAATACTACACATCCCATATCTTACTTTGATCCAGAAAGGATTTAATGCAGCTTATAAAGAACATAAAATATAACAACAGGCATAAATTAACAGAAAACATATTAAAAAGAATGAGGCAGATATATAGAGATAAAGACAGAGACAGAATACTAATAATCTGTGAGATATACTGTCAAGTCGAAAAACAGAAACCAATGGAAACAAACAAGATACACAATAGTATACTCTAGCAATTTTGTTTAAAAAGAAAGAAAAAAAACAGAAATGAAGAAAAAGAAGTACACGTGGGAACCTCTCCAACCACCCGTGGGAACCTCTCCAACCACCCAGTGGTTAAGACTCTACACTCCCAATGTAGGGGGCAAGTGTTTGATCCATGGTCAGAAAACTAAGATCCCACATGCCACACAGCGTGGTCAACAGATTAATTCTGAAAAATATAATTACCAAAAAGAAAATACATATGTTCTTACATATCTGTATTTATACAAACTAACTCTAGAAACAGGAAGAAAGAGAAGAGCAAAGCACAGCAGAGCATCAATAACAATTTAAGTGGGAGAACTATCTCATCCTCTGTTGCCCCCTTCTCCTCTTGCCCTCAATGGAGGTGACAGAGGATGAGATGGTTAGATGGCAGCATCAACTCAATGGATGTGAGTTTGACCAAACTCCAGGAGATAGTGAAGGACAGGGAAGCCTGGCGTGCTACAGTTCATGGGATTGCTGAGTCGGACACAACTCAGCAGCTGAACAATAACAACAAGTAGGAGAAACAAAGGCAGGAACAAAATCAAACCAAAAAGGTACAAACTCATCTGGAACCAATGATGAGGTATGTAAATCTAAGAGCAAGTATAAAATTTACTCTCAGTCTTCCAGCAGGCAACACCAAAAAGGGAGACCTTAAGAGTTAAACAAATGTAATGCTTATGAGAAAAAACAATTCAACTGCTCAAGAAATTAACCACTATTCTTGGTACTAAGAGAGGAATTTCTCTCTCCGGGTATTCATAAAAAGATGTGGTAATGGGAAATAGATGGGGAAACAGTGGAAACAGTGTCAGACTTTATTTTTGGGGGCTCCAAAATCACTATGGATGCTGAATGCAGTCATGAAATTAAAAGACGCTTACTCCTTGGAAAGAAAGTTATGACCAACCTAGATAGTATATTAAAAAGCAGACATTACTTTGCCAACAAAGGTCTAGTCAAGGCTATGGTTTTTCCCGTGGTCATGTATGGATGTGAGAGTTGGACTGTGAAGAAGGCTGATCGCCGAAGAATTGATGCTTTTGAACTGTGGTGCTGGAGAAGACTCTTGAGAGTCCCTTGGACTGCAAGGAGATCCAACCAGTCCATTCGAAAGGAGATCAATCCTGGGTGTTCATTGGAAGGACTGATGCTAAAGCTGAAACTCCAATACTTTGGCCACCTCATGCGAAGAGTTGACTCACTGGAAAAGACCCTGATGCTGGGAGGGATTGGGGGCAGGAGGAGAAGGGGACGACAGAGGAAGAGATGGCTGGATGGCATCAACGACTCTGTGGACATGAGTTTGAGTGAACTCCGGGAGTTGGTGATGGACAGGGAGGCCTGGCGTGCTGTGATTCATGGGGTTGCAAAGAGTCAGACACGACTGAGCGACTGAACTGAACTGAAACACTGTTCCTACAAATAGCTACATGAAGAAGCAGTCATTACTTTCTCAGGGTAAAGTCATTGTAGTATGACAATGATATAAGTAGACACTTCAGCTTTGCAGTCACCATTGTCTTCTGTTCTAAGCTGAGTAAAAACCTTACCTTGGTTCCATTTGATGCTGCTGAGGAGACCGGTGAGAAGGCAGGGTTTCTGAGTGGAGATCTGGGAACAGATGAAGGCTGGTCGAGGGCTGAAGTAGACACTGAGGATGCTGATGTCTCAGAGGGAGATGTGTTCTTTTGTATGTGGGGCAGGACATGATCTACTACCCATCCAGAGTAAGAAGACAGCTTGGGAAGAGACATACATTGTTGCAAAACATCCTAGAAGACAAGAAAAAAGTCCAACTTGCATGTTAACTGATCTAAGCAACCAAAAAACAATTCTGTCCTTATAATCCACTATATGCTTTACTGAAAACCTAAGAAGTCCTAATAAGCATTAATACATACCAAGACCCAAATAACTGTATTAACAGAGATGAAAAGAAAGTGCAGTAGTTTCTTGATAATGATCTTGACTACTATCTTTTTAGAATATCAGACTAAACAATCCTAACTGCAGAAAAAGGAACAAGTCACAAAGATGGTCATTAAAGCAGACTTGAAAGCAATCTAAAATGTTGGAATGGAAAAGAACTCATGAGGAATTTTGAAGTAAACTATGGCATACACACTCTGAATATTAGTCATTTAAAAGTGCTAACTACTGAGCGACTGAACTGAACTGAACTGGCGATTCTATGTAAGATTCAATTTTTTCCAGTTTTATTGAAAAACAGACATACGCCACTATAAAAGTGTAAGTTGTAAACATGATGGTTTGATTTACACAGATTATAAAATGATTAAATAGGTTCAGCGAACATCCATCTTATCACATGAGTGCACGCGTGCCAAGTTGGTTCAGTCATGTGCAACTCTTTGTGACCCTATGGACTGTAGCCTGGCAGGCTCCTCTGTCCATGGGATTCTCCAGGCAAGAATACTGGAGTAGGCTGCTGTGTCCTCCTCCAGGAGATCTTCCCGACCCAGAGATTGAATCCACATCTTCTATATCTCCTGCACTGGCAGGCAGGTTCTTTACCACTAGTGCCACCTGGAAAGCCCATCTTCTCATATAGGTAAAATCAAAAGAAATTAAAAAGGACTCTCAACACGTATTCTCTTAACTTTCTTATATATGGTATAGCTGTGTTAACTACAGTCAACAAATTGTACGTTACATCCCTAGTACCTTTCTTTTGGGATGCCATTTAAAAAGGTGTTTTTTTTTACTTTATGTTTCTGATTATTTCATTGTTAGTGTAAAGAAATGCAAAAAAAAAAAAAAAAAAAGAAATGCAACAGATTTCTGAGTGTTCATCTTGTATCCTGCTCCCCTGCTAAATTCATTTATCAGTTCAAGTAGCTCTTGTGTGGAGTCTTCAGGGTTTTTTACATACAGTATCATGTCAGCTGTATATAATCACAATTTTACCTCTTCCCTTCCAATTTGTATACCTTTTAATTTTTTCCTGTCTGACTGCTGTGGCTAAGACTTACAATACTATATTGGACAGAAGTGGTGAGAATGGGCATTGCTGTCTCGTTCCAGATTTTAGTAGGAAGTTTTTCAGCTTTTTACAACTATCGAGTATTGTGCTGACTTGTGGGTATAAGTAGCTTTTATTATGTTAAGATATGTTCCTTCTATACACACTTTGATAAAGAGTTTTTGTCATGAATGGATGTTAACTTTGAGTCAACAACTTCCTCCTCATTCTTTACACCAAAATAAATTCCAGAAGCAATGTTTCAAATGTAAAAATAAAACCACACATACACAAAACACCATAAAACAGAAAAAAATTTTAACTGACAAACTAGAAAAAAATATGCAATATATAACTCAAAGTAATATTATTATCCCTAATACATAAAGAACTTACAAAATACTGGCAAAACCCCAACGAGCAAAATGAGCCTAAGAGATATAAACTGGCAATTCAAAAATAAAGATATAAAATTGGCTTTTAACACCATTTGGGCACGTCACAGAAAAGGTTGATTAAGGGAGAAGTCACCGATAAACGCTAAGAGTAGAGGTTTGACAAAATACTAATTACGTACAAAGGGAAAAATGATGAATTTTAAGTGGAAATATCTGGCAGATACCACTGTGATCATCTGATAAATGTTAGCATCATCAGTGCTGGGATGGGCTGAAGCATTTATGTGCTACGGATTTGAGTTACTGAGAACACCTCATCATTTCTGCGTCATTCGTGCCAAGAATGCATAATCTGAGTCGACATCGAAGAGACTCATGATGGAATTCATCCTATAGAACGTATATATAGTCTTTAAAACTGTCAAAGACAGAGAAATGCTTTATAAGTGCTATATATTTCCGTTTGAAGAGACTTCATATCTGTAGCTAGATTACGAGCAACTCGAGAAAAGGCTATGCCTTAAATATCTCGACATTCCCCACCTGAGCGGTCTATTTCAGGGTTTAGCACATCTTAGATGCAGCGACCACGCCCCCATTAAGGTTTCCAGGTGTGCCCGATGTCATCTAAAAATTTGGTCAGGTAAGAGGAGAAGGACGCGCGCGACAGAGGATAAGACGGTTGGATGGCATCACTGACTCAATGGACATGAGTCTGAGCAAGCTCCGGGAGATAGTGAAGGACAGGGAAGCCTGGCGTGCTGCAGTCGCCAAGAGTCAGGCACGAGTGAGCGACTGAACACCCACCACCAACAACCGTTCACCGCTCAATCTGGATCTCCTAACACAAGAGACGCGCAGTAATAAACTGACCCTGAGAGGCCAGGGCTGCTTTGACCACCAGAGTGGAGGCGCCTAACTTCGGCAGCAGGGAGCAATGAAGCCTTCAGAAAAGAGCATTTCTGAAGCGGAGCTGCTGAGAAGCTAGAATAGTGGAGACAGACAGAGCAGAAACTCTAGGACACGGCGACGCACACACAGGAATCAAGAAGCGGACGCGTGGTGTGACAAAGAACGCAGGGGCTCCTCCTCGGAGGGCTTGCCAAAGGCTAATGAAGGGCAGAGGCCCCTGCCGAGCGGCGGGTGGGCCGGCCGCCGGCTAAGGGGCCCACTGCTCACCTCACCCCGCAGCAGCCAGTCGCGGTCGTAGCAGAGGCGACCTTTGTCGGAACTGCGCAGAGCCTGCAGAGTCTCCCAGCAGCGACCCTCAGAAGGCATGTCCTGCCCAGCTACAGATCTTTGGACGCGCCACTTGTGACAAAACAAGTCCTCGAATCAGCCGCCCGGAAACAGGCCCTAGCTTCCGCTTCCGGGGCGCACAGGCAGGAGCACAGTTCAACCCCGCCCCTAACGGCTGCGTGGCCCCGCCTCTCTCACCAAGCCCGCCCACCCACGCGCCTGCGCACAGGACTTGGCCTGTGGCTCCCGCTTCCTGCCATGGCTTTAGACCTGGGGGCATCGGTTGGGTGGGCCTTGTAGGTTACAGAAAAGTGAAGTTGGAAACCTCATACACTACCCTTGGGACTCTAAGATGAGGCAGCTCCTGTGGAAGAGAGTCTGGCAGGTCTAGGGGTTGACTGTGCCCTTCCACTGCTGGGGAGGCTTGGGTTCCATCCCAGGTCAGGGCATTAAGCTTCTGCATGCCATCCAACCATCTCATCCTCTCTTGCCCCCTTCTCCTCCTGCCCTCAATGTTTCCCAGCAATAGGGTCCTTTCCGATGAATTGGCTCTTCGCATCAGATGGCCAAATATTGGAGCTTCAGTTTCAGCATCACTCTTTCCAAGGAATATTCAGGGTTGATTTCCTTTAGGATTAACCGTTTTGATCTCCTTGCAGTCCAAGGGGCTCTCAAGAGTCTTCTCCAACACCACAGTTCAAAAGCATCAATTCTTCAGCGCTCAGCTTTCTTTATGGTCCAACCCTCACATCCATACATAACTACTGGAAAAACCATAGCTTTGACTAGATGGACCTTTGTCAGCAAAGTGATGTCTCTGCTTTTTAATATACTGTCTAGCTTTGTCATAGCTTTTATTCCAAGGAGCAAGCATTTTTTAATTTCATGACTGCAGTCAACAGTCCTCAGTGATTTTGGAGCTCAAGAAAATAAAACCTGTCACTGTTTGAACGTTTTCCCCATCTATTTGCCATCAACTGATGGGACTGGATGCCATGATCTTAGTTTTTTCAATGTTGAATTTTAAGACAGATTTTCACTCCCCTCTTACACCTTCATCGAGAGAGTCTTTAGTTCCTCTTCAATTTCTGCCATAAGGGTGGTGTCATCTGCATATCTGACATTGTTGCTGTTTCTCCTGGCTATCTTGATTCCAGCTTGTGAACCATGCAGCCCGGCATTTAACATGTATACTCTGTGCAGAAGTTAAATAAGCAGCATGACAATATACAGCCTAGATGTACTTCTTTCCCAATTTTGAACGAGTCTGTTGTTCTGTGTCCAGTTCTGTTACATTTTGCTGTGCATACAGGCTTCTCAGGAGAAGTTCCATTTGGGTGTGAGGAAAACGTTGGAGAATTAGACAAAGGTGGGGGGTCACACAACTTTGAATATATTAAAAACCACTGAATTATACACTTTTAAAAGAGTGAATTAAATCTATCTCAATAAATGAAAAGCTCATCATTGCCTGAGGCCAGCTTTAAATAGGACACTAACTTTTAACACTTTTGCCCATTTCATGGGGTCTCAGTTTGAGGGAGAAAGGAAAACTCTCGAGTTTGAAGGAATATAAACATTTTCATTTTCACAAAATCTCTGGACTTTTTGTAATACAATATTTCACAAAGAAAAACAGAACATTGTTAGGAGAATCCCAGCCATGAACCCAAAGAGAGGTGTTCCTACAGCATCATCGCAGATAGCTGAAGGGGTTTATCATTAGATTGATGATAATAATGAGTTATATAGAAATGTATGCACATTGGTGTAAGTTTGTCAACTGTCCTTTCTTATGAAGATCTTTCATACATTGTATGAAAGTTCAAGTCTATATTAATGATGTGAAAATAGGCTTGGTGTTGTGGCAATGGTAGCTGGTAGTAGTAATTTCAGGGACCTTCCTTGGCAAAATTAAAAGCTGAAGATAAAATTTAAGAACAAAACAAACAAAAACAAATCACTGAAAGCTGGAAACTACAAATGTCTCCAAAACTGGGCGGGGGTGGTGGTGGTGTGTGGTTCTGGGAGTGCAATCTAGATGCCATTGCTTTTGGGGACACAGGGGAATTCTCCAGAGGTTTGGACCTGGGTTAGAGTGGCTGAGAGGGGCCAGACTGGATCACCCAGAAGCCAACACCATCTAGAATGGAAAGGTTAGGATTTAGCACAGAACACCAAGTGTGTTCTCTTCTCTCTGAAGAATATGTTGTTCTTTTAAATACAGGAACATGTGAGGAGGACAAAAATAGCCCATCATCTTTCAGAAAGCAATTAACATTTAAAAAATAGTAAGACAGACACAGTCCATCTTCCTCCTAACAGCTAAAATCATCTGCCCTCACACACTGAGCTGCACCTTACCATATGTCTCCTCTGGTCCTTTCATGGGATTGGAAAGTGAAAGCACGCAGAGGAGAAAGAGTCAACCTAGTCAAAATGAAATAGTCTAATGTTCCATGTACCACGTCCTTTAAAAAACATTTACTGGCTCTTCTGTAGCGTTTTACTGAATCATTTTTAGAAGAGGGATCGTGTGGGTTAAGGAGACTATTCCATGGAACCTTAAATATTGATTATAAAAGCTTTTTGTAAAACACACACACTTCAAGAATAAATGCATTCCATAGACACAAACCTAGCCAAGAGAAAAATCAGTGAGACTGGGATAGTACTTTTACAAGGCGAACTTGTAAAACATAAGCCCTCGAGTGTCTGTCGGGAAGTGCGTGAGGGCAAGTGGCCTTGAGGAAACTTGGCCACAAGTGGGAGGGGAGCACCTTGGAGAGGACACCGTACCCATGCAATGAGGAAACCAGCACATGAACATGAGGCGCAGTGAGGGCCTCTGCCGAACAGCTCCTGCTGGTGGGGATCAGGGAAAACCCAAGAGAGAGAGTCCTAAAAAAGAAGAGAGCTGTAAAAGGGTCTGGAGGGACAGTCCAGGCCAAAGAGTCTCTTGAGAAACCAATGAGCCAATCACAGTGAGTTAAAACCTGACCCTAATAGCAGTAGCTTTAAGGCCTGTCGGGGTAATTAGAAATTCCCTTCAGGTGATGCTATCAGAGAGGAGAGAACTAAGTGGGTTCAGCTCCATCCCCCGCTCGAGGCACTTCTCTGGAGTTAGTGGCTAAGATAAGACCCTGAACACACTTCATCTCAGGAAGAGAGAGGAAAACCAACAGGCTTTCCAGGTATGGCTAAGTGACACCTCCGTTGCCACAGCATCCCTCTGAGCTCCTAGCCCAAGAGCAGCGGCTTAGGTAGGAGGCGACCGGGAGCGGATGGGAGAGCTGGTCAGGTAGGAAGCATAGGGACCATCCCCAAACACGTTGGCGTAGGACGACTTGAGGAACTGGACGTAGTTCTGCATGCTGCGGTTGGTGCTCTCTGACTGCTCCAGGCGGTCTTTCAGGTCCTGCAGGCGGCTCTGGTAGCGGCGATCAGCCTGAGAGGAGGAACGGGCAGGGACCAAGTGTGTGGAATGCCCAAAACAGACCAACCCCAGAGGCCAGGAGATGAGGGCAGGGGGAATGGGAGTGGCTGCTAATAGGTCGCTTTCTTTCTGAAAATATTCTCAACCTGGATTGTGGTGATAACTGCACAAATCAGAATGCACTCAAAAACCACTGAATTGTACAATCTGAATGAGAGAGTTTTATGGTAAATGCCATCTTAACAAAGCTGGTAATAAACAAGGGGAGGAGCCTGGAATACCCTGAGGGGATGGGAAAGTGATGGGAGGAAAATAAAACCACGTCATATTCACAAAAACAACAGAACACAGTGCCCTGCGGGCCCCTGGAAGCTCAAACCTCAACGCATGCCCTTCTTGTCTGCTACCACCCCCCCACCCCCAGACAGACTCACGTCGTCCCGGCTCCGCCGCAGCTGGCTGAGCTCGGTCTTGGTCCTGCTCAGCTGGGTCTCAAGGTCCAGGATTTTGTTCTGGGCTGCTCGCTCCTTGGAGGCTGCGTGCTCCTTGGTTTGTTCCACCTGCCCAGAAAGCACAGAGGTGGGGCTGGCTTACCTGACACAGGGGATACCTGTGTAAAGAAGAGGCTGGGCAGCTCCCACTAACCGGTCTCACTGTGGAGAATTCTCTGGAGCCTCAGGGCGGGAGCTAGCTACAGAGACAACTTCTGCAAGCCTGCTTCACCTGCCCTTTGCCAACGCTCCATGAGTTACCACCTCAGATGGGGAACACCTGTCTGAGGCCCACTCTGGCAGCAAAGACAGGAGCAGTTGTGAATCCAGTGCCAAGTCCTTTACAATCATTGCTCATTTGATCTTTATGATGAATCTGTGGGGGCAGGTACTACTACGATATGCCCATTTTTCAGATGCGGAGATAGGCTCAGAGAAGTCAAGTGATGTGCCCAAAGACACAGAGCTACGCCGTGAGACTACAGAGCTACAACAGATGTGAGACTGACCTGCCTTCTGGCGTCTTCAATGGCGCTCTCCAACTGCCTCGCCAGGGTCCCACATTCCCGTGTTTTCTCCTCCAGTCGCAGCTGGGACTGGTGGATTGCCTCCTCCCTCTTGGCAATCACCTGTAGGAACTCGATATTCTGGGCACTGGTCGCCTCCAGTTTCCTAGGTGAAAGCACTCAGTCAGAGTCTGCTTGTCCCACTACGTGTCTTGTTCCACACGGCCGGGGGCTGCCAGCCACGCTGGACCAGGGTTCACAGCATACCAAGAATCTCCAGGGAATAACAGGAATAAATCAAAGAAATCAGCTGATCATCATGATGGCAAGGAGCTATATGGAGAGTGGGAGAGGCAAGCACAGACTGACCGTGGGCTGTGCCGCGCACGTATGTCATCACGTGTAATATGGCAGCTTGCAGCTCAGGAATGTGGGCTCCATTCTGATTCCCACTTTACAAATGAAGCAACTGTGCCACAGAGAGGTGAAGTCATTGGCTCAAGGTCACCACAGTTGGTAGGTCTGTCACCAAAACCCACGCCCCCCCCACCACTTCTTTATTGCTGCCACCCTCAGCAAAGGGACTTCAGCTGGACCACTCAACATCATTTGTGACCAGCCATGGGGCAGCAGTGACCATCTTGTGTGCACATATGGTCCCCGCTGCACTTCCAGAACACCTTCCAATCTCAGGAATTCTGTAAGTCCTGCAACTTTCCAGCTGCATCTTTGAGGCCAGCAGAGTAAAGGTGGAGTCCAGGGGAGACCACTTGCTTAGAGTCCCTGCTGGCAGGCTGTGAGAGCCACCTGGGCCAGTTGTAGCCTCCTGGGATTCCCCAAGTCTTTCATCACTGAAATGAGGGCTCCAGCCCTCATGTTATGGACACTAAAAGCTCTGGAGGAAGACAGTCTAAGTCACAGCTTTGCCAAGTACCAGTGATCTTGGGCAAGTCACCTAACCTCTCCCCAAGCTCAGTTTCCTTGTATCTAAAATGGGGATAATACCAACTCATATATACTATCCTATACAGCGTGATTTTGTACACCAGGTAACGTGCTAAGCCTTTTGAGGATTATCTCGTGGAAGATACACAACAACCCCAAGAACTGGACTGTTCTCCCCACCTTGGTCCCTTTCTCAAGATGAGTAAACAGGGTGATGAGGTTCAAAAGGATGAAATGATTTGCTCAAGATCACAATGTAGGTAAAGTGGCCAAGTTGTGATCAAAGGCCAGAAATTCTGATTCCAAAATGTGAACTCTTTTCCTGACTGCCTCCAATAGTCCGTAAGTAACAGGGAATAGATCAGAAAGGTCTTGGGAAGGGTGACCAGGAATAAAGAGCAGAATGCAGGGGAGTGTCTCCCACTGCAGCACCTGGCACTGCTGGTTCGCTTGGATGAAGCATGCCTTTCTGATAGGTGGTGCCTATGGGTGGTCTGATCCTTTAAAATTTTTTTTTTTTTTACTTTTTGGCCACACTATGCAGCATGCAGGATCTTAGTTGCCCGAGCAGGGATCAAACCCAGGTTCCCTGCAGTGGAAGCGCAGAGTCTTAACCACTGGATCACCACTGGGTGGTCTGATCTTGATCTCACTGTCATGGAGCATCCCCCCCTGGCCAGAGACCACCTTCCTCTCTCCCACAATGCTTACCACTGCAGTGGAAACAGGTTTTCCTCTGAGGTCTGCCTAGTACCTTCCAGGGCCTCAAGTCCCTCAAACATTTCTGCACACTGAGCCCAAAGCAGCTAAGTGGCTGAAAAGTCTCAGGTCCTAGGAAGAGGACAGAGATCGGACCAAGTGCCTCTAACCTCTCCAGTTCATCCACCTTCAGACTCAGCTGTTTATTTTCCTTCTGGGAAGCCTGATGTTTCTCTCTTGCCATCTCCAGCTTGTCCCCCTGGTGTTCGATCTAAAATGACAGGAACACAGACTGGTTTACGAAAGAACCTCCAGGTACAGCCCTCCCTTATCCCTGTGACCTGTCATCCACACCCAGGAGAGAGGCACGCTGCCCTCAGCAGGCATCCAAGTCTCAACGCACAACCTGGAGGAGAGAGTAGAGTGGGGACAGGTTAGGCCCAACTCCTGAGACCAAAGGCTCTCCCACGCTGAGAGAAGCCAGCTTCGATCCTGAAGAGCCACGATGACACATTCTGGTTCAGGAGAGGCCAGTCAGTAGGATCTGGTCAGACATGAGAAGGCAGAAGCAGACAGCAGGCCTAACTGGTCCACGCAACCCACTACCGAGCTTTACCAAGGATGTTGGTGGGACCATTGATGTCATTCTCCTTAACTGGGGACCAGTGCAAGCAAGGCCATAGAAAATCTAACAAGTCCTTCAGACTGGCAGGTTTGAGAAGTTATCCAGAAGACCCAGACATCTGGGCCTGAAAGGCCCTGAGAACACTCAGGTTCAAGAGTAGGCAGGTGATTTAAAGTACTGAGAACATGGGCTTGGGAACCAGACAGAGCTGGCTGGCTTCCAGTCCCTGTTGACAAGCATTAGTTCAGGAGAGTGTGACCTGTGACCTCAGGAAATGCCTTCTTCCCCTCTCTGCCCTCGGCTGCTCTTTGTCAAACGGGGAAAATAAGACCCTTCGCAAAGTTCCTGGGAGACTTAAATGAAAGAATGCCAGAGCAGAGAGCATGTGCTCAAAAAATGGCAGCTACTTCCACTGTTACTGCAAGGAAGCAGGTGGAGAGAGGGAAAGGGTCTCGCCCAAGGTCACAGTGCCATTTCTTAGACCTCGCCGGCTTGGTTCCAGGCACCCAAAGGCAGATTGCCTCTGGGAGAAAAGCAGTCCTCTGTTGGGACAGAAGCTCAGGCAAGGGGTCTATTCAGACTAGGGAAAGGCAGCTAAAGCAAGAGAAAGACGGAGACAAAGAAAACCTATGGCTTGGTGTCCACTGGTGGCACGAGGCTTGAGGACAACAGCAGAGCAATGAAGGGCAGAGGCCGGCGGAGACTTGGATCACTCGGGGAGCGGCAAGAGCAGGAGGGCCCGGCAGCTCCTGTAACTATAATCACTTTGTGCAAACACAAGGCATTTGGCACACCAGACTTTTATTTCACAGCACTGATGATAGCTCACTCCTTTCAGAAAGCGGCAGCCAAGAAAAAGGAAGTGGTCCTCCCTTGGGGGGTGGGGCACGCGTGCAGCTCATCTTGGTAAGCGGGCCCCTGCTCGGGCCAGTTCGTGGGACCCTTTCTGCCAGTCCCTTACCCGGCTGCGCAGGTCTGATATGATGGCTGTGAGGTCAATGTTCTTCCGCTCATAGCCCTGCAGCTGGTCCTGGCACTCAGCCAGCTTAGCCTCTGTGATCTTAAGGATATCGGGCAGCTGCTGCAGGTCAGCCAGCTGGGACTGGAACTGCCTCCGCGCCTGGAGTGGGAGAGAGGAGCCCACGGTTGGGAAGGGCCTGGAGGCTGCAGCAACCAGAAAAAATCCTTCGGAGTGTGGGCAAGGCTGCCTTCAGGCCCCCGGAAAGGATCCTGCAAGGCCCACGGGCAGAAGTGCAGCCTCCTGGCAGGCCACTGAAGGCATCTGAGCTATTCTCTGGGGGGACGCATTTGGCCACTTGGTGACTGAAGCCTGCTGCTCCTTCACTCACTGAAGAATAATGGCAACCATGTAACAAACTCCAGGACCCAGGCTTACTCCCTGAATTCATACAACTTACACAGTAGGTACTGCTGGCCCCACCTAAGGACTCTGAGGATCAAAGGATCATTTGCCCAAGGTCACTCAGTTAGGAACTGGCAGAGCCAGGATTCAAGTCTGCTGCTGCTGCTGCTGCTAAGTCACTTCAGTCGTGTCCAACTCTGTGCGACCCCATAGACGGCAGTCCAACAGGCTCCTCTGTCCCCGGGATTCTCCAGGCAAGGACACTGGAGTGGGTTGCCATTTCCTTCTCCAATGCATGAAAGTGAAAAGTGAAAGGGAAGTCGCTCAGTCGTGTCCGACTCTTAGCGACCCCATGGGCTGTAGCCCACCAGGCTCCTCCGTCCATGGGATTCTCCAGGCAAGAGTACTAGAGTGGGTTGCCATTGCCTTCTCCGAGGATTCAAGTCTAGGGTAACCCAAAAGCTCCTAGGAAGGCAGTCACGATACTCTGGGTCAGAGGGAAAGCTATCACCTATCTGGTCTTCACCCATCCTTGTATTAAGGAGGAGCCTGAGGACTGCAGAGGGGTGGTAATGTGTCCAAGGATACGCAGCCCGGTACTGCCTGAGCCCAGACTCAATGTGTCTCCAAGGTCACTATTAAGATGATCCCTTTGCTTCCAGACAGCCAAGCTGTCTCTAGAAGAATAATGCTTTTTTGGGGGGAAGGGGACAGGAAGCAATTTTCTGGTTGGCACAAGATAAAAACATCACACACAATGCATGCAACAGGCACACCTAAGGCCTGGCAGATCTGTGGATCTGAATCCACCTGAATGTTCCAAGCAGGGGAAATTTTTTTTTTTTTTAAGGAAAACGAAGAAGGAAAACCAGGATGAGAAAGAGGAATAACGAGGAAGCAGGAGAGAGAAAGAAGAGATGAGAAGCACATCAGAGAGCGTCAAGGACAGGCAGGAGGGACAGACTGCAGGCCCGGGACTGGGGAGGGGAAGAAAGCGAGCATGGGGAGCAGTACCGCTTCAATTTCTTTGTTCATTTCATCTTTAAGGATCTTGTTCTCTTTGTCACAGCGTTCCAGCTGGGCAGCCACTTCATCAGCCTCCAGTCTGGTCTTCATCACCTGAGAACCAACAAAACATTGGGCCATCTTGGGTAAAGCCAAGTTTCAGTGAAAAAAAAAAACAAAAACACCTTTTTGGGGGGAGGCCTTGGGGTGAACCTCCCTCCATAGCAGAACGCGCTGCTGCCCTGGCAGGGCCGCTGACACGTGACGGCCTACCTGACTCTTATAGTTGTCAATCATTCCCTCGTAGTTCTTAACCGACGCCTTCAGCTGCTGGACCTCGATGTGCGCCTGGTTGAGCTTGTCCTCCATTGGGGCGAAGCTAGCCTAGAAGGGAACCAGATTAAGGTTGACTGGCTTGTGGGTAACCATTAGGAAAGGTCCCAGAGCAGGTGGCCAAACCAACCCCTGGCTCCTACTCCGAGGGACTGGCAAAGAGAAGCCCCACCTACTTGATCCCTGCCAGCAAGTTTCCTCAGAGAGGCACCAGGGCGGGGCTCCCGATATGACCAACTCAAGTGAAGACAGATGAAAATAAGAGATTCCCGTGTTTTTCTGTTCTTATCACAAAAGCAATGCATTATTGGGAATTCCTTGGCAGTCCCACGGTTAGGATTCAGTACTTTCACTCCTGGGAGCCAGGATTTGACCCATTTTTAGGAAACTAAGATCCCGAATGCCTCGTGGCATGACCAAAACAAAGAAAAAAATGAGAACAAAGGCAACATGTTATCATTAAAGAAAATGGAGATAAAACCCAGAAAAACAAGGCATGATTCCTTAGTATATGGCTATATATTGATAGCTGTGTAGATATTTTATTTTTTCTAGTAAGCATGGGATTATGTTATATCCAGTGCTTTGCAACAAACTCTTCAATTAATAAATATGTTGAGAACTATTTCTCTCATCAATAAATGTTCTATAGCCCAATGCTCACCTTAGCAGATGGGACAAGATAAAGTCATGGTATCTCAATAAAATAATAAGCACTCATTTAAAAGAAAGAAAGCAAAAGAAGAAAAAGATATCCATGAAATGTGGTTGAGTGTGAAAAATCAAGCAGCAGAATAACAGATGGATGAGTGAATGTGCATATGTTTGAATATGCAGGTTAATATCAGGGTAAAAGAACTGGCATAAGTGTACATACACAGTTAACAGAGACCTTCGGTTCTGCTATCACATTTCTGTGATGTTTTCAACTTTCATATAAGCATATTTTACCTTTGTAACTCTGATTACCATTGTAATTAATGTCTAGGAAAATATACTTCTACAAACATTTTGAAGAGCCACATTGTATTTCACCACACAGACATACCATCCTTCAAACAATACCACAATTAACTATTAGACGTGGGGTTGTCTGTCATTTATCCAACAACTGCACTGCAACAAATGACACACTAGTGCTCTCCCACCTTTTTAAAATGAAAAAGATGGACAATACCAAGTGTTGCTGAGGAGACACGGAGCAAATTTCTCACACACCCCTGGTAAGAGTGGAAACCTGTACAACCGCTTTACTGTTTGCTGACATCTACCAAAGGACAGTGCGCCACCTATTGACCGAGCATTTCTACTTCAAGGTATAGAAAGCTATACCACCCAGACGGACATCGACAGCAGAATGGATAAACATGTCATGGTAGAATTCCTACAATGGCACAATCACAGCACAGAGAGGGATGGGCCACCACACATGATGAGGATAACTTCCACAGACAGAACGCCAAGGAAAAGCCACAGGGCCAGGCTCAGAGTTCAAAACCAGGCCAGCTCATCTGGAGTGACAGAAGTCAGGATAACTGTTCCGTTAGCAGGGGGTGTTTGTAACTACATGAGGTCACCAGGGTGGCTGGCTTTAAGGTTCCATCAGGGTGACTGGTGGACAAAGTATGTCTGTTTTGTGTACCTTTCTGTATTATACTCTTCCTTAAATCTATCTTACTTAACAAAAATCAGTAAAAAAAATAAAAAAGATGCTATTGCCCAGATCAGTTAAAAAGCAAGATCAAACCTGGCTCTGCAATGTCAACCTCTGTTCGGTGCCTCTCACCGCCGAGTCGCTGGAGGGTGTGTAGAGCAAGTGGTTAAAAGCTAGTGGTTACAGCCCCAGAGTCAGACTTAAGTTCAAATCCGAACTCCCAATACTTCCAAGGGCAGAATCTTGGCAAGAAACTTAAACTCCCGCTAAGCGGTCTCCTTATTCTAGAAAGTGGAGTAGTTATCACATTACTGGGAGGTTACAGTGAGAGTGAATGCATGTGGATGGTCCCAGCCGTGCGCCAGGAGCATCAGTGTTAACGTCAAGGTCAGATCTACCTCACATGCACGCCCTGAGTGTCACGTGGGGCACTGCACCCGCCTCACCCCCCACACGGGACCTCAGTTCCTCCCCCTAAGGAAACTGCAGCAACAGCGCAGAAGGCTCCTGTTCGGGTCCTGCGGCACAAGGTTTGGTCAGGACTTGGATCTGGGTCTCCCCGACCCCAGAGGAAGCTCTCTTAGCCCACTGCTGCCTCCAGGCCCTTGGGAGGCCCCGGTGGGTCATCTCTGGGCCCAACCAGGAGCGCCCAGCCGTCTGCTCTCTACCTGAATGTTCCAGGCCTGGCTCTCGGGACCCACCTTCAGCCTCTCGTTCTCTAGCTTGAACGCGGAGTACTCGGCGGTCTGCCGGTGTAGTCTCTCTACCAGGCTGTCCCGGTCTTCCCGCATCTTCTCCTCCAAGGTCTGTTGTTGGTTTACAAGATCTGTCACCCGGCTGGAAGGTCACGAAGCAAAAGCAGACACAATCAACCCCGCGGGCTATGAGCAGCCTACGTCTTTGTGTGAAGTGGGGCCTGGGGTTCCTTCCCAGGTCACCCATGTCCCTCTCCTTGGCACCCGGCCTGCTCCCAGTCTCCACTGCGAAGAGCAGCTGCCCCTGCATTGGCGACCGTGGTGTTCCCAGGTAGCCTGTTTTCATATAACAGCCTTTAAGGTCTACTTCCCTTACCATCCCCCTCCCAGAAGCCTTCTCTGTTCTAATCATCCCACAAGGCTGAGACACTCCCTGAAGACAAGGGCCACGGATGCAGTCCCTTCCCAGCTCCCCACAGCAGTTCCTGATCTCTTAGCCCTGACTCAGAGGTCAGGGTACCCCCAGGCATCCATCTCCCTCACACACACATCACACTGGGGTGCCATCTCCCCTGGGAGAGGGCAGTTGCCACAGAGCAGTAAAAAGGCACATGGGTCCCCCCACCACCACCCTCAGGCTCTCAGCAGGGGCTCTAATCTGAGAACAGAGACTGAGGCCTTGGAGGAGCCTGGGGGCTCTTGACTGCAGACCCGCCACTGCACCTTTGCATAGCATGTGCTCTGAGTTTTGAGAAACTATAGTTCGCCATTCAGCAAATGTTTTCTAAGTACTGACTGCTGCTGCTGCTAAGTCACTTCAGTCGTGTCTGACTCTGTACGACCCCATAGACGGCAGCCCAACAGGCTCCCCCGTCCCTGGGATTCTCCAGACAAGAACACTGGAGTGGGTTGCCATTCCCTTCTCCAATGCATGAAAGTGAAAAGTGAAAGTGAAGTCGCTCAGTCGTGTCTGACTCTTAGCGACCCCATGGACTGCCGCCTGCCAGGCTCCTCCGTCCATGGAATTTTCCAGGCAAGAGTACTGGAGTGGGCTGCCATTGCCTTCTCTAAATACTGACTAGGCCCAAGCAAATGCCCACTCAACTTGCAAAACCCATTCAGACATCCCACCTCAGGACATGTCTTCTGTGATCTCTTTCCTCTGTACCTCAGATCCTTCTGCCTTAACTATCCATTTTCTCCCACTAGATGGAGAATCCCAAGGGTAGTGCCCGGCATAAGGCCCGGCATTTAGCGAGTTTCCCAAGATATGTTGCCAAATTGAGTTGAAAACAACCAAAGGTATACCTCAGGCAAAACATTCCTGACCTAGAGACCAAGTTAGCTCCCGTGCAACCCCTTAGCCCAGGGCGTCCAGGTCTCCATAGCCCTGTCTCCTACTGCAGTACAGGGCTAACTCCATGGGGACGGCAATGCCTTTGTTTTTTAACTGCTGTAACCTTAAAGGTCAATACACAGCCTGGTATATAGTAGTTGCTCAATAAACAAATGAATGAACACAGGAATACGGCTGAGCCGGAGAATGGTCACTGCTGATAGTTCACCAGTGACAAGGAAGGTGTGTTCAGTCACCTTCAACTTGAGGCCACCTTCGCCCCCTACTCCCAGGCCATACCTCTGATCTACTGACTGGTACACAAAGAGAAGCTGAGAGAAGACAGGGCGAAGGCAGAAACCAGCTGCCCTGTCCCCCAAGAACTGGAAGGAGGATACCACTGTGGCTGGGCCTATTTCTCTGCTGTGCAGGTTAGGGCCCTACTCTGGCCAGGTATCAGCAGAGAGGGCCCCTCCACAGTGCCCACCAGAGGGTAGGACCCTGGGACAGGGCTGGAACCAGGGCCTACCTCAGGGCCAGTCCAATGCAGCCCTGGACCAGAGGAGACCAGACGGCACCCGAGTGACCCACATGAGCTGCCTCAGGATGCTGGCACCATGCACCAGCTCGCCCCCTCCTCCAATCGGCCCCATGCCCTCTCCTCACACAGACATACTCGTTCAGGACAATAATTTCCAGCTCAAGGTCTCCCTTGTCTTTTACAACTTGGTTATAGCGGCTCCTCCATGACTCCAGAGTGGATAAAGCTTCAGCGACATAAAGATCCTGGGAATAGGGGACAGCAGACAGGGTCCGTAGGTCAGGTGTCAGCACTGAGGCCAAGGGAGCCGAGGTCATCCCAGGCCACACCCTGCACCCTGATAACATAAACCCCACTCGTGCAATTCCTTTCCAGAAGCACTGAGACTAAAGCAGGAGCCAGATGCTACTTTTCAGTTTCCAGCATCACACGCACCCTGACTGCAAATCCATAACCACCATGCCCACCTGTGATACTGATGTGGTTAGAATGTCCCACAAGCCCTCCACTTGTCTCCAGCCAGCCGCCCTCCCCCATCACCATCCTTTTGGCTGTTTACTCCCTGACTGCCTCTTCCTCCAGCCAGCCACCCGTCCTCCCAGCTCATTCACCCTCTCCACTGCCATCTGTTTCTCCGTTTGCCCGCCCAGCCACCTCTCTTGAGCTTTTCACCTCCACCTGCCCATCCACTCCTCGCCCATCCACCACCCCACCCCTCCGTCCCTTCCCGGTCGGCCTGCCCTCCTTGGGGAGGCCGCTACCTTGTCGGCAAGTTGCACGTGCAGCTGCTCAGCATACTCCTCGCTCTTCTCGGCTCTCTCTTTTTGGGCTCGGATGGCTTTCTTCAAGGACTCTTTGTCTCGTTCTCCCTTCTGCTTTAGTTCCTTCAGCTGCTCCATGATGGCCTCCACTTCTGCCTTGTGCTGGTTCCCGCTGCGCTCCAGGTTCTGGGAGACAGGGACGACGGTGGAGGAGAGACAGAGGAGACAGATGAGGAGTCCGGGGAAAGGTGAGGTGGGGCGGGGCACAGCAAAGAGGAGGAATGAGGGAGAGAGAAATCAGGTCAACTGTGCGGGAGGCGATGCAGACCAGAGATGAGGGCCCTGCCCCGCTCCCCATAGCACCTCTCCCGTTATGGAGCCCACTGGGTCTCAGTGTTAAGATAGAACTCTTCTGGCAGCCTTCCCTGAACTCCCAGTACAGAAGTCAGAGATATTCCTCAGTTACTCAGCAGAGCTGTGACCTTAGAGGGTCCCTGGCTCAAAGACGTCCGCCCAACCCCTACCCCCTACCCACTCCATGGGTAGTTAGGAGAACTGGAGGCCTAAGGGATTAAGTGACTGGCTCAGGAGAACGGCACCCAACTGGTCACTGCTGGGAAGAACACCCAAACCCCTGCTCTTGCCCCTGGCCCAGAGTATCCCTTGCCACTGGCTCTGAGTGCTTTGGCAGCAGCCCCCCTAAACCTTTGAGGGCAAATCCTGAACGTGAGTGCCTTGGCTAGGCCATGGCCCCTGGACCACCAGGCCCCGCCCTCTCCCTTTCCCACCGGTGGGGCCAAGCAGGTACCTTGATCTGCATACACAGGCGACTGTTCTCCGCCTCTTTGCACCGAAGCTGTGCTTGCAAATGCCCACGCATGGTCTCCATGGACTTGGAAAGCTCAGATGCTGTCTTTGCTTGAGCCTTTGGAGAGACGGAGAAAGTGACAGAGCCAGGATTTGAACCCAGCTCTGTGATTCCAGAGCGCACTCTCCCGGCCCATACGGAGGGGCGACTGTCGGGGATGGTACCTTCTCACACTGTATTTCCTGGAGGAGCTCTTCCAACTCCTTGTCTTTGTCTTGCAGCAGTAATAGCAGGCGCTGGGGAGAACAGACTGTCATGAGCTCCCTGGGAAGGGAGAGGAGGCTCGGCCCAGGGAGGACAAAACTCCTGTGAGTGCCTGGCCACTGGTCTCAAGTCCCAAAGACACTGGCCCATGTCACAGAGATCCGAGCAGGAAGCACCTAATATCTGTATCACAATTTTTTTTATAACAATTTAAAAAATTTTAACTGTGGGAAATACTGACACACACAAAAAACACTAAGGAATGCCCACAATCTCCCACCCAAAGACAACCACTGTGAACACCGATTAAAAAGCGAAATACATATTTTACTGTATAACCTTGTTTACCATAGTGTGCTTTGATAAAGCACCTTAGTATTTCCATTTACTGATGTATCATAATTTGACAAGGGTCTCAAGCTGGGAATGCACATTTAGGCATTATCACCATGACTGCTGAATCCTAGTGATGTTCAGCCAGGCACCAAGGGCCAAACCTTGGGAATCATGGTCTCTACTTCTTTCTCTCTCTCAGACCCTCACAACAGACATTAATACATCTAATGCTCCAGAAAGTCCTGAAGTTAAACAGCTTGTCGAATGAGCCCTTCAGGCTGGTCAGTAGTTTCCCATATTTATTTGGTTATGTATCACTCCCCCCTTTTTGTTTCTTATACCCACTAACACTTGAGGAACTCAGGGTTCCATGGAACAGACTTTGGAACATGCTGCCTTGGCAGAGATTCCTTGGGAGAACTGGAATTTTGGGGTCAACAAGTCTACACTGTAATACAAATGAGGAAATGCAGAGAACAAACTGAAGGCCTACAAATCCATCGCCACATCACCATCCCTCAGGCTGGCGTCCAACTTGGTGATTCAAGCTCTCAAGTGAGCAGCTAGACAAGCCCGGT
The DNA here is from genome assembly GCF_049115385.1 of Moschus berezovskii. Lineage (NCBI taxonomy): Eukaryota > Metazoa > Chordata > Mammalia > Artiodactyla > Moschidae > Moschus > Moschus berezovskii. The sequence continues at coordinate 7,801,032 of NC_142470.1, forward strand.
GGAGCAGGAGGGATGGGAAATCTGCTTCATATTTTTTACAGATCATGAAACTAAGACCCCAAAAAAATATCAGAGCAGGGCTCCAGCCCTTCTGCAGCTGCTCAGCACCTCTATGCTGCTGCTGCTGCTAAGTCACTTCAGTCGTGTCCGACTCTGTGTGACCCCATAGACAGAAGCCCACCAGGCTCCCCCATTCCTGGGATTCTCCAGGCAAGAACACTGGAGTGGGTTGCCATTTCGTTCTCCAATGTGTGAAAGTGAAAAGTGAAAGTGAAGTCGCTCTGTCGTGTCCGACCCTTAGCGACCCCGCGGACTGCAGCCTACCAGGCTCCTCCATCCATGGGATTTTCTAGGCAAGAGTACCGGAGTGGCTTGCCATTGCCTTCTCCACAGCACCTCTATGCTGTGGCCTATACCCACTCTGGCAGGCAGGGGGCGCTGTGTGTTACCGCTTTCTCAGAGTCCGCCTCCGCCAGCCGTTTCAATAGCGTCCCTTGTTGCTCCATCAGTCTTTCCGAATCCTTTAAGGGAAGGCAGGAAAAGCCAACTCGTTAACCAATACACTGAGATGTCTACTTCCTCTAGATCCTATACCTTTCCTGAAAATTACATTTCTCATGAGGGAAGTAATGAATTACATACTCATCATAAAATATTTAATGAAGCCCTCATCCTCACCTCCAAACCCAGCCCTACAGGGGCGAGTCTGGTGACTTTACTGCCCATCATTTCTCTCTGCATCTACACAGAGCTACACCGAGATCTTTTGGGAGGTGAGGGGTGGGAAGGGACTAACGTGTAATTTTACCGGAATGATACCACACTGCAATTCTGTCTACAACTGGATTTTTAAAAAACACCTTTATTGAGATATAAATTCAGATATAGGTCATCCTTTAAAATGTACAAGTCCAATAGTTTTTGGTATATTTGGTAAAATATAACAATCTTTGCCACCATTTTTACGTGTAAAATTCAGTGGTGTATGGTACATTTACAATGTTGTGTAACCATCACTACCATCTGAAAGAGAAAAGTGAAAGTATTAGTCGCTCAGTCGTGTCCGACTTTTCGCGACCCTTTGGACTGCAGCCTGCCAGGCTCCTCTGTCCATGGAATTCTACAGGTAAGAATACTGGAGTGGCCACGCCCTCCTTCAGGTATCTTCCCAACCCAGATATCGAACCCAGATCTCCTACACTGCAGGAGGATTCTTTACTGTCTGAGCCACCAGGGAAGACCCACTACTATCTAGTTTCAGAACTTTTTCATCACCTAAAAGGAAACCCACACCTGTCAAGCAAGCAGTCAGTCTCCATTTTCTCTTCCTCCCAGCCCCCAGCAACCCCCAATCTGTTCTTTTTGTGTGTAGGGGTGGGGTGGGGTGGCATGTCGCATGACCTGCAGGATCTTAGTTCCCCAACCAGGGACTGAACCCGGGCCCCGGCAGTGAAAGTGCCAAGTCCTAACCACTAGACCACCAGGGAACTTCCCAACCCCTAATCTGCTTTCTGTCTCTAAAATGCAGTGGTATTGCTAACCTCTCCCCATAACTTTTGGGCAATAAGGTGGCTCTTGGGTTTTGCAACTATAAATACCAGGTTTTGCCACTGTAAATACTGCAGCAAGACATGTTGAGCATATACCATGGTGTCTCGCCAGGACTCATACAAAGAGTAAGAGTGGCTGGGCCAGAAGGTTTGTGAATTGTGACAGCTGACATGCCCTGCAAAATGCCTGCACTGACTCACACGGCTTCAAGCATAATGTGAGAGCACAGGGCAGCAGCCAGGCTCTACCTCTTGCCAGTCTTGCCAGCATGAACCCTTCTGTTAATTCGCACTTCCCTAATTACTAAATTACTAAATAACTCTCATGATTATTTAGCCATTTAGGCTTCCCCTTCCCCAGACTGCCTGCTCACACCCTTGCGCACTTTCACACTGGGCTGTGTCTTTGTAAACCGTCTCTATTCTTCCTCCCGGGCACCTGAACAAAGTACCCCTAGAAGAAGGCTCACTCCTCTTTCCATTTCAGTCCCTCAGTTCACCCTCACAGGCCAAGAGAAAAGGGCTCCCTGGTCCTGAAATTTCCCGGGGACCCAGGAACTGAAAAAAGACAGCACTGTGGTTTCTCCAGCAACAAAAGGCAAAGAACACAGGACGAAAGCCTGAAACGGGGATCCAAACCTGAAGCTGATCACTGCAGGATAGGCCATGATGCCCTCTGAGCTTCTGGGGGACTCTACACAGACTAACACGTGACCACAGCAAATCCCCCACCCTATGGAGCCAGGCACGGTCACCACGACCATTTCATGGACCAAGAGACTGAGGCTGGGAGAAGTGAAGTCAGCTGCCTGAGATCACACAGTCAGAAACGGCAGAGTTGGGCCCAAAGCCAAAGGACTCCAGAGCCGGAACACTGCCCCCACGGCTCTGAGCGCTCCCCAGGAAGCACTGAGATGGGGGTGCAGTCCTGAGGGCTGCACAGGCAGGAGGAGGTGAGCTCCTGGATGGAACCGGGGACACCTGCTATGGGTGGAAGTTTAAATTAGCTGACCCTTCACCTCCAACTGGAGAATCTGGGCTTCCAGGCTGGTACAATAGAAGGTAAGAAGGCAAAAAGGGGAAAAAAACTGGTAGGAAGAGGTTTTCTGAAAGCCCCTCCAGTCCCAGGACAAGCAGTAGCATCAGCCACCATTTACCAAGCACCCACAGCATGCCGGGAGTATGCACAATCCTCGTCCAGGCAACATCTCTAAATCTCTTACCACCCCATGTGAAAGATGCTATTCCCATTTTATAGGTGGAAAAACTGAGGCCCAGAGAGGTTAAAAATCACCCACTCAGAACACTGAACTAGAAATGAGATAGAAATATTTCAAGAGGATAATTTAGCTGTAACTAGTAAAAGTTATAGAAATATATTCTGGAAACTCTCAAGTTTCCTGGACACCAGGATAGTCCAGACGAATGTGCAAAATAACACTGCTTGTGAGCACAAACAACTGAAAACTGTCTCCATCAACGGAAGGGTGAGTAAATAAGTTGTGATACTGTCATAAAACGGAACAGAGCAGGGAAAATGAACCACCTTAAGTTTCAAGGATAAAAATGGATAGATCTCATAAAAACATTGACTGAAAAAAGCACACTCAGAAGAATACATATGGAACCATATCATTTATGTCAAGTTTGAGAACATGATTAACTATACCGTACGTTGCTTGAGGATGCATACCCAAGAGAAAAACTATCAGATCACAGATAAAGTTCCCCTCTGATGGGAGGGAGACGAGGTTATTGACAAAGGAGACCAAGAGGGATTCAGCCATGTGAACAAGGTTTTGTTTGGAAAGTTGGATAGCAGGTACACTATCATTTTAAATGTTAATTTTTAAAATAAAAACAAAGGAAGTTGACACTGCTTTTTTAAAAAAGATGGTAAACTAAGAAAAATAGGGAATTCCCTGGCAGTCCAGTGGTTGGGCCTCTGAGCTTCCAAGGCAGGGGGTATGGGTTCGATCCCTGGTCAGGGGTCTAGGATCCCACAAACTGCACAAGGCAGCCAAAAAAATAAAAAACCGTAAACAAGCAAACAAAATCTAAGAAAAATACCATCTCATCAGGACTGGCATTTTGAGACTCCAGGTACCCCTCTGGGTTGAACCAAATGGGAAGAGAGCTGTTTATCCTGTCAGTCTTTTCAGAATCATTTGCTAACATAAAATATATTTCAGAGACCATTTTTTTAAATAAAACAAAGTGATATCATACAATGTATCTGCCAGCCATTAAGCCTCCTACTTTCCTAAAACTCAGGTCTCCTCCCCTGCCTGCTTTGCCACAGGAACCCTGGGATGGGCTAAAACCCCTCCCTGACTCCCCGCTGCCCTTCTGACTTCCAAGGTCCTTCTTGTACTGCCAGGCCTACTTCAAAAAGGAAGCCAGCATGTCTACCAGATGCCCAGCGTTTCATGTGGTTGATTTCAGCCAATCTCCCTATCACCCCTCAGGTCAGGCAGACACCGAGAATATTTTTTTTTTTTACAGACAGGCGCCTGCAGGGCTGAAAGGGCCCAGGCTCCGCGTGGCAGCCTGGGTGGGGCGGGGGTCGCTGCTCACCTCTTTGCAGTGTTGTTCCCTCAGCAGGTCTCGGAGAGTGCGGTTGGTCTCTTCAAATGTGCTCAGCTTCTGCAGGAGAAGTTCCTTCTGCCTCGTTAGGGTGTTGATGTCCGAGCAGGTCATCTGTTTCTCCTGGAAGACAGAAGGCAGTCTTGCCAGGCACAGGGGGATAATGGAAGAGCTGGCACAGGGAGTTTCCATAGGGAACTTTGGAGTGCCTGGTGTCAGGAAGCCTGGGCAAGAAGAGCTGGGCAAAGGGAGCTGCAGGAGAAAGACCAGAAGGGATGGGCTGGAGCTGAGCCTGCCGACAGTGCCAGGAGGAGAAAGGGGTCGGAGAGCTCAGTGTGGGCAAGCGCAGTTAGGGCAGGCTTCCTGGAAGAGGTGCACTTCCTGGACAATACACTTGGTGCCCGATACTTGCGGGAATCAGACAGATGCCTGGATTTACTGTGATCCCAGGAGACCCATGATGACGTCTCCTTGGAGGCCCTGGCTACCAAAGGTCATCTTCAAGGCTCAGGCCCCAGAAGTGAGAAGCAGGGAGGGGGTGCTGAGGAGTTAAGAGTGCCCTGCCCTGGCCTGAAGATGTCATAAAGTCAGCATGATGACTGCGTAAAGGCCCCGCCACAGTCTGCAGGTGCCCCCTGTCTGGGCCCAGCCCCGGGCTGGGCAGCTCTGGTGGCCGCTTACCGATTTCAGTTTCCCGATGGTGTCCTTCAGGGCCATGACTTGTTTGGCGGCAGCAGCCCCATCCATTTCAGCCTCCACCAGCTTGGACATGAGGCACTCCTTCTCCTGCTGGAGGTGTTTCTTCTGCAGCCTGGGGCCAGAAAGAACAGGACCCTGTGAGCCGCCCCCCAGGACCCTGCCCACCTGAAGCCCTGAGGCTCGCCTCACAATGCCCTGCAAGCCTCATCTCCTGGTCAGGGCACAGGAGTGGGGGAGGGGGGCAGAGATGGCCCTTCAGGCCTGCGCGGCCTTCTGGAAGGAAATGTGGTCACCAGAGGGGGCCTCCATACTGGGTGACGTGCTGCCACCTGCTTCTCTCAGAAACCAGTGTCACCGCAGCCCCCGGCCACTGCCAAGGCCACCAAGCCACCATCTTCAGATCCCCTTCTGAGCTCTCCCCTCCACTCTCCCCGCGTCTGGTCACACCGCTCCCTTGCTTCCAACACCATTCAGTGGCTCCCAAGCGCCCTCAATGCAAACGCCTCCAAGTGGGCACCGAGAGCCCTTGCCAACCTCTGTGGCACCCTGGCCCTTGGCCCACCCTGTTCCCCTCACTCTGGCCTGCTTTTTTCACTTCTCAGTCACAGACTCCTCCCACTTGGGGCCTTCCCGGGACGGGATCCTGTGACCGGCCATGTCTTCTGCCCCCGCACCCACTGCACTCCGCGGGGAATCGGGAGCGCATCAGTGCCGCGCCGGGCCGCTCACATGGTGTAGTCCTTCTCCTCCTTGATGCGCTCGATGTTGTGCCGCAGCACCGTGTTCTCGTGCTCGGTCTCGGCCAGCTCTTGGGCCACCTCTTCCAGCTCCTCCTTCCGCTCCTCCAGGAACCTTTTGGCCATCTGGCGCTCTCCCTTCTGCATCTTGACCTGTGTGGGGGCACGCAGCCAGGGACCACTGAGGGGAGGCGGCCCCTCCCCACATCTCGAGGCCCGTCGCTCGGGACCAAGCAGAGGGCACCTTGGACTGAGCGCTCAAGTGTCATGGCGGGGGTGGGCGTGGGGGTTCTCTGGGCATAGCTCAGTCAGGCGTCACAAAGACCCTGGGCAGTCACTGAGGAAATGGAGGGGGCGGCGCCTGGGTGACTCTGCTTGGGGATGGGGCCAGGATACAAACGGTGGCTCAGCTGGCACACCACTGGAGGAGGTGTCACTAAAAGGCCCCTGCCCTGCAGGCTGTGGAAAAAGGCAGGCCTGTTGCCAGGTGGCCACCAGCCCCAGGCTCTCTGGGGAGGGTCTGTGGGCCCTGGGCGTGGGGGCGACTAAGGACACAGGCCCCACCAACAGCCTCAGCCTGGAGCCCTAGGCCGCTCCGCCAGCTTCGCACTTGGGGCCCTTGGATTTCCAGGATGTTTCTGACTCCACTGCCATGTCCCACCCAAAGACACAGCCTAGCAACCGAGGACAAACTTCCTTCGCCTCTCTGGGGCATTGCTTTTTTTTTTTAAACTTATGCATAAAAACGGAAAACAGAGGCCCTAGTACTCCAGTCATTTCATCTCCAAAACAGGGACAATAATACCATTGACTTCATTTACTCTTGCAAAAAAAAAAAAATCAAACCCAGTCATCCATACAGAGCCCCCAGCAAGGTCAGGGCCAGGCCTGGGCTAAATGCTTGATGAAGAGGAATCCCAAGTTGCCCTGACTACCTCCACAAGGGCATCTGAAACCCTGGGAGGCCTGCAGAGGCAGCTGGAAGGGGGTGTCCACCAGGACCCCACCTGACAGTCTCCAGCGGCCTCGGGACACTAGGCAGTCCAGCCCCTTACCTCCCTCACCTCAGACTTGAGACAACCAACCGCGTTCATTAAACTGTCAATCTTCTTATCATAATGGTTCATTTTACAGTGACCGGAGTCGTCATCTTCTGTAGAGAGGTCACTTAACCGCATCACGGAAACCAGCTTTTCTGAAGATGGTGGCGTGATCTCCAGGCAGTGAGGTGGATTCTGATGTAGAGGAGGGAGAAATATATGCACTTACAAGGCAGAACTGCAGCCACTGGTCCCACCAGCCCCAACTGTCCGCTGGGCAGGAAGAGCTAAAACTGCTAAAGGGCAACCATAGGGACCCCAGAGGAAAGGACACACCAACCTTCTTGGTGGAACGTTATCTCATTACCTACCTTCGTTTAAATGATGTTTCTGAAGCTCTTCTAATATAGAAATAAAAAGCCTGCATTACAGTGTCAAGTTTAAAATGAAAACATAACAAATTGGCAAAAATGGTGATTCCCAAAGCTGGTCAGAGTTTGGGGCAGGAGATACTCTCAAACACCTTGGGTAGACATGAAATACAGCAAGTTTTTAAATGAATATGAATACATGATAGTGGATAATTGCAAAGGCACATAAAGCTTCTATAATAGGTATTTTAAGGACAAGTGGAGATCTGAATTTTGACCCAACATTATATGATTAATAAATGAAGTTGGGGAAAAAAAAATAGAAATGAAGTTTTCAGGATTAATCATTGTTATTTCAGCATGGAGAAAATGGTATTAGAAAAGCATATAGACTAATTTAGGGTTAAAATAGTGTTTCTGGAAAATATTTACTTAAATATATCAACAAAAAAAAATATTTTTAAAAAATGCGTATGCCCCTTGGAGAAGTTTATGTAAAGCTGAGTAAGACCTTTGAGACTTCAAAAATAAACTCTAATCTGGGGGTCAGCGTTTCCATGGGGTTTTGATACATTCAACTTTTTGACTCTCATTCTATACATTTATTCCAGTGCATTAAGTAATTGCTATTTCTCACTATTTGTAGTTTTTTGCTTCTCTTAAGCTAAGGTGGTTAAACTTCTGTGCCAATTTCTAGGGCAAGACGATGGCTATCAGGAATAAAAGGATGTGTTTTACAAGCGTGTAACTGGTTATGTCAAACAAGTAAGACACATAGGGTGCAATTTTAAAAAGTATGTGCTCTTCATCCCAGTGAGCTGTATTTTGAGGGATTTATCAAGAATAACTAAAACTGTGAATCAATATTTAAATTCAAGTTAGGATATAGATAAATGTACAAGAAGATAGTACAGGTTAAAAACTTAACAGTACACAAATTGTACACACAATGGAATAAGGCCTTAAAAAAACAACGAACATGGTAAACATAGTCAAAATATGAGGAAAAAAGGTTGTTCAATAAGTAAAATATAACACCACTGCTACAAAACTCAAAAGAATGAGTATATTCACAAGAAAAGATCTGGAAAGCTGGCACCTAAAGTTACAGGGGTCTTCTCAGGGTGGTGCAATTACAGGTCTTTTTTCTTTCTTCCTTGGGCTGATTTTGATTTTCAGATTTTTCAACAATGATGTGCATTGCTTTTATGAGAAAAAAACGTTATTCTTAATCTATAAAAGGAGGACAATAGGAAAATATATAGATAGTATAATTTAAAAAAAGAAAAAACTCCGCATCAGAAAAAGTGATAATAAATGCACTAAAATAGTAACAGTTTCACTGGTCTCCTTCGGGGTGGGAGCAAGAAGAACAGGACCAGAGAGGGCCTTCTGGGGAAGCTGGTGATGCTGTTTCTGGAGGTGGGTGACAGTTACACAGTTTGTAAAAAGTCAACAAGCAGCACGCTTCCAATGTGTGTGCTCAAACTACAAGTGATTGTCTCTTCTATGGTATTTTCAATTTTCCATCATAAAAACAGATGACGTGCTTAAATAGAGCGAAAAAAACCCAGACGTGCTTTCTCCCGAAGATATCTTAGGTACCAGAAGAGGTTTTAAGAATCAAAAAAAAAAAAGATCAAACAAGAATCCCCACATCACACAGCAGCTGCTGGAGTCCATATCTAGCTCCACCACAAACTTCCTCCTCCGAAGGTCTTTTCTCTCTTGTCGATAATGGAAAGGGTGGGGTGAGGCCTGCTGGGAACATGGAAGGCCACTGAAAAGTGGAGAGGAGCTAGTCCAAGAGGACAGCATGAGAGACAGCTACTGCTCAAGAGATGGTCGGGCACATCTCTGGGCCCCTCCATTTCTAGGATTCTGTGGCCCCAGGCCTGGAAGGGGTACTGAGCTTTCCAGAGGGGACCATAGCTCCTAGCAACCCATGTCAACAGAAAGTCCATTTCCACAGTGGCATGACTTTTGATATTTATATTTCAAAAAACTACCTAAGTCTCTTCATTAAAAATTTAAAAAGTGTTTTAAAATATAAAATATATTATGTGATAAAGACATTTAGGCAGACCACAAAAAGATAAAGCAGTAAAGCCTCCCACACCCAGAGGTAATCACTGCTTACTACTTCTAGTATTGCCTCCCAGAAAGTTTGTATATATAAATATATTCATACGCACGTGGACACACAGATGCCCTTTTCTGCACAAACAGGGCCACACTCTCCATGCTGTGCCGCTTGGTGCTTGTAGAGACATCCACCTTGATCTAGCAGTGGTTGTGTGGCATTCCATTGTATGGATGCATCTTAATTTTAACCAATACCCTCCAAACAGTTAGATGGTGTCTAATTTTTCCCTAATACAAACAACGCTTCAGCAAACATCCTGTTACAGATTCCTGTGCTCTTCTGTGATTTTTTGAGCATCAATTCCCAAGTGCAGAACTATAGAATCCATGTTTAGATAAATGCTGCCAAACCATCCGCTCAAAAACTATCTAAAAAGATTCGGTGATACCCCCATATGCTTGTCAACAGAAGATATTCTGAATCTTTTCAACTTCTTTCACTCAACAAAAATGACAGCTTGCTATTTTTTCAAAAATGTAGTTGGTTCTAATTTACATTTCACTGATTGCTAGTGAGGTACACATGGTAGAAAATCTTAGAAATCATTTTAATTCCAATCTTCCTTGGAGAGATATGTCAGAACACTTTTCACGTACTCCCGAAAATACCAAACTCCCTTTGTCTCTTAGGGATTAAATGAATCAGGGAGTCAAGAGCATGAAGTATGACTCTAAACGTCAAAGTAATTACGATTATTTCTAATTTTAAAAGTAATAAGCTCTCAGAAAAAGAATAAATCTTTCAAAATAGAGCAGGCATCATCCTCTTAAGATATCCACAGGGATTGGTTCCAAGACCCTCATTCATACTGAAATCTAAGGGTGCTCAAGTCCCTTATGTAAAATGGTGTAGTATTTGCATGTAACCTAGGCGCACCTTCCTGTAAACTATAAATTCTCTCTAGATTATTTATAATACTTGATACAATGGAAATGCTATGTAAATAGCTGCTGACACACTGCAAATTCAAGTTTTGCTTTTTGGAACTCTCTGGATTTTTGTTTTTTATCTCTGGATGGTTGAATCCACAGACGCAGAACAGGCGGATATGGTTGGTCGACTGTAGTCTCAAGGTCTTTACTTGTCTCAGTCATGAGACTTCGGTCTAAAACACAGCCATAGGCCTTGTCTTATCATTGTGTTTCTTCACTGCAACTGACCAGAATGTAAGCATAGAGGACAGAGCTGCCAGTTTGCAGCTGAAACCCCAGTGCACAGCAGTGTCTCAAGAAATGCATGAATTACTGCACAGAAGGATGGATGGACAAGCAAAACGTGTTAAGGCATGGCCACAAAGAGACAACAGTTCTCCTGGTACCTTGGCAACTGATACTGAAGGCAATTATTCCTCAGGAGATTGTTCCAATGCATGTTTTTTTTAAGTTTCTGGCCACTCCACGCGGCATGTGGGATCTTAGTTCCCTGACCAGGGATAGAATCTATGCCCTGGGCATTGGGAGGGCTGAGTCTTAACCACTGCACCACCAGGAAAAGTCCCTATTCCAGTGGTTTTGATACTATCTACAGAGTGAGTGCATGGTCTCTTATGCGGGCGACCACAAAAGAGAAGATGCCTTCCTGGATGTGTACATTCTGGTATACATGTGTCAAGTCTGCTCCAGACACTAGCACTGTCTTAGCTCTGCACATACAAACCAGAGAGGCTACGGGCACCACCTCTAGCATGAGACACCCTGAGCCCTACCTCCAGCTCTGCTACTCCCTCTGTGACACTTCACCTCTCTGAGCCTTGGGTTCTCATCTGCACCTTGGGAGAGCGGGTGCAGCTACCACATTACGGTGTTGGAAGGACTCGAGAAGATTCTCGTACTTTCAGGGTTTAGCAAGGCACTCAGTAAGCGGGACCCACTGGGATGTCTCTGAGAGCTACAGCCAACCCTGAACCATACTGAGCATGAGGCCTGCTAGAACCTGACCAGTCCGAGACGAAAAGCCTGAACAAGAATGAGCCTACCTCCCAATTGCATCCCACATGCCGGGCGGATGATTTTCCAGGGGGCATCCAAGGTACCTTGGTTTTCACCCGGACACTCCGCCGCACATTCACGGTGTCCCCTTTCATTCCGCGCTTATGAGATTTCTGTGGAAAGGGACAAACCCAGGGTCACTTCCCTACACAGCTGGCCGTGGCATCACTCTGCAAGTGGCGTCCGCTTCCAACTCTGCAGGGGAGCCTCTTCTGACTAAGGCTACTGCTGCCTTTTCTGGGTGACTGTCCTGCCTACCTTCCAACCAGGCGATCGACCTCTGAAAGTGACTGCATTGGCCTCACCCCATTGGCATGCTCCTACCTGGCTGCTGGTCGCTGACGTTTTGGAGAGTTTTTTTATGTGGACGTGGACAGGGGTGTTCTCATCCACGTGAACATGTAAGGGGGGAGTTGAAGAGCGGTCCTTCATGGTTCGCTTCTGGCAGGCGGGGGAGGACAACACAAAAAAGGTTGATCTGCAGATGAGTAAACTGGGCATAAAAACCGAGCTCACAGCCTCTGGGGGCCACTGAAAGCCTAGCCACCAAGCGAGCAGGACAGCAACCAGCACTACTGGCATGCAGGCGGGAAGCGAGGCGGGTGTGCCGTTCAGCAGGCTCATGCAGAGATGCCAACTGAAGACCACTAGGGAGACCCAAGGCCACCCAAGAACAGGGGTTGAGCAACCCGCGAGTTCTACACAAGAGCCCCAAACCCAAGGCCCCAGGGTCCTCAGAGCTCCATCTCTTTGCAAGCCTGCTGGAAAGCACGGCTCCTCCTCTGATGCAGCACAGTACAGCTGGAAAGCGGGTGAGGCCGCCACACCAGATTCTGAACGGGGCATGCGGATTAGCATGGGAAATACACAGACGGGTTAGGGTGCAAGACACAACAAGCAGCAGGCAGGTAAAAGACGATCAAGACAGAAAGCTGGAAGAAATGCCAAAATGAGAAGGTTGTACAGATTCTAAAGACAACATCAGCAGGCCCAAACACAGACCCCCTCGCCCACCAACAGCTCCTATCAGTCCCCGTTCTTTTACTTTTTTTTCCTTCTTTCTTTTTGGAAAATCTGTCTTATGATTTTTGAAATTTGTCCAGAAAGATTAGGTTAAGACAACCTCCTCACACACGGCAGCCTTACCACAGGCAAAACCAGATCCATCCCTGAGCAGTCTATGTGTGCAGGCACTTAACAGAGCGCCTGGCCACCGGGGTGCCAGCAGAAGCCAGTGCTGTTTCTGGCAGGGCCGCAGGCGGGGCGGGGGGTGGGGGGTGGGGGGCTGCTCCGAGCGCGCCACCTACCGTCACGGTAACACTGGGTGCGCCGCAAGGTGTCCTCAAGACCTTTTTCTGCGTGAGAGTTGTGACTCCGTTCTTCCCACAAGATGGAAACCTGCACCGGGCACAAGAACAGGATTACAAGCAGGAAACTAGGGCTCTTTTATTCCTTAGCTCTCCCGAAGTTATATACTACATATGGTGGCTAACAGGTGCACGGCTAGGAGAGCCAGTCTGGAATTACTTGGCTCCCTTGACACGAGCACCAAACACTCATGGTGTGCCCGGCAGGAGGATGGAGACATGGGGCAATGAGCATTCGCGGCGCTGGCTTTTTAGCCTGCCATTGTGTCACAAGTATTGTGACCTTTTACTGAAAAGCCCAGATGTCATCCTTTCAGGAGACAAAAAGCAGACAGCATGTAGGTAACAGTCAACATGGTAGCCTGGATGAGGGTGAAAGTGCCCAGAATACTGCCTGGAACAACGCTCAGTGAACGACTGACCTGAAAAGACAGAGCCATAGGCTCTGGAATAGTCTCTATGACTCAGTCTCATAAAACTAACCATCAAATATTCAACTAAGAGGATGAAAAATGATTATTACCTAAAATATTTCACTTGCTACCCTTTAAGCACCTAAGAGGTAGGGTTATTATTATTTTAAAAAATTTTTGTAATACCACATCTTACTTATACATAAATGGCCCCCTCACCAAATATGCAAATAAAGCAAATATTTAATCTCCAAATTTTGGCAGCAGTACATCCAAGAACTCCAAGACAGGAAGGGACTTGGAAAGTACATGTGATCCATCCCACTACCTAAAAGACAGACCCCAAAATATGACCTTGTCCTCACCCTCCATTATTTTGGGGAAGAAAAACATGCAACATAAAAATGCAACAAAAAATTCTCAAGCATTTTAGCACACACTTTGTTGTATGTCACACCTTGGTAAAAAAGAAAAAAATAAATTAATTAAGTCCTACTAATCATCTAGCGAAGGAATTACCAAACCTGGGTAGACAGGCGTTTCTCCTCAGACCATTTGTGAACACTTAAAAGTCAATACATGTGGGAAAGCCCTCTTTCTCAGTAGGCTTTCCATCCGTTCCATTCCGTAGCTCAGTCGTGTCCGACTCTATGCGACCCCGTGGACTGTAGCCTACCATGCTTCTCCGTCCATGGGATTGTCCAGGCAAGAATACCGGAGTGGGTTACCGTTTCCTTCTCCAGGGGATCTTCCTGACCCAGGGATCAAACCCGGGTCTCCCGCATTAGAGGCAGACGCTTTAACCTCTGAGCCACCATGGAAGCCCCAAGACTGCCTGGATTCCGTCAACATATGGCTAACTGCAGCATCCACCTCTTACATGGTTATTTACTTACACCTAGCCTCCTTTCAAAAAAGATCTGAGCCTAGTATTCCAGTGACAACAATGGTGATCCTATTTGCTACCAGGAACTGGGGCACCTGAGGAAAGAGGGCCAGAGGGAGGCAGAGAGGGTATCATGTGAGTGCATTTTCCTCCTTCCTCCTAAAAATTAGTTTTGAATGTTTTGGCCCAGGCCTTCAGTACACAGAAACAGGGAAGCTGAGAAAAGAATCCTTCAGCCAGCCCGGCCTGGGAGCCCCTGCCCACGTTTCCCCTGCCCTGTTGGCAGAGGTGCCCCCCACAATGGCAGTACCTGGGGGAGCCGCCTGAGGATGAGGCAGACATGGTTAGGCATCAAAGCCGCAAAGGTGGGCAAATGGGTCAGCAGGCTCTGGCTCAGGGGGACCCAGAGGGGCTTGTCAATGAGAATCTCAGGGGCCCGGCATCAAACGTCCTCTCAGGGGAGGAGGGTGGAAGCTTTAGGGGTGGCTGTTGGATGAAAACTTGGGAGACGCTCCTCTACTGTCCAAGTCGCACAGCAAATGTCCTGCCAAAGTTGGGGGCTGGGGTGGGGAGGGGGTTGGGGGTGGGAAGGAAGATAGGAGAGAGGCTGAGCCACCCTGTGGGCAAGGGCGGTGAGAGCTCCGCTCCCCAGGAAGGGACAACAGGGGGCGGAACTTCGAGGGAAAAGGACCACCACCCCCAGGCCCCCCAGCGAGAGGGAAGGTGGGGTGGTCACCAGCGGCGGGGGTGGTGGAAACCTGAAATGCTTGCTAGCGTTGCGAGAAAGTTGGGAGAAAACCGCTAGGCCCCAAATGGGCCCCAGAGGGCCGGAACCGGCGCTGGGAACTGGAGGGATATTCGGGGCGGGGCCAGGGCAACAGTCTCCTAGGAGAAGGGGCGTTCCCGGCAGAATAGACACCCGAGGAGGCCAATAGCATTTGGAAGAGGGAGGAGTGGAGGCTGCCGGGGCGGGGCAAAGGGGGCAGCGAGTGGGCAACTCCCCCACGGCAGAGGAGAAAAAAATGCTCCAGGTGCGCAGCAGCGGTGGCCGCTGGGATTTTAGTATCCGAGCTAAGAGCGGATTCGACGCCGGGTTGTGGCAGGGAGCCGGGTGCAAGATTCCCCAGGAGGGAGGCCCGTTGGACCAGGGAGGCCCTTCCAAGCCATGGAGGCAAGCCTCGGGAGGCGGTCCCCGAAAACAGCGCTTGCCTACAAGGAGCCCGGCCCAAATAACCGCCGGGCCGAGGCGCTCCAGGGAGGGCGAGGCGGACGGGGCGGGGCCCACCGGCCGGGGCAAAAGAGGGTGCGGGCCCAGTCTCCGTCGGCGGAGAGAGGAAGGACGACCACCCACCAGCGGGCTGGAGGGGCCCCGTTTCTGCCCATAGAGAGGAGGGCGAAGAGCTGCCGGAGGGCAGCACAGGAGGAGGTGGCAGAGCGCCCTGCCGGTGTGGCCAGGTGAGGAGAGGCCCGCCCGTTAGCGGGAGGAGAAGGCCCGCGCCGGTGGGCGGGGCGGGGGGGGTGCGCTCGTCCAGATTCTGACCGAAGGGGGACAAGCGTGCAGGCGGGGGGCGGCCTGGGTGGGTGGGTGGGTGGGGGCCTCTGGGCAGCGGGACCCAGCGATCCCGAGGGAGGGCGCCCCCCCAACACCCGGAGCGGCCTGGGTCCCGCCTCCCGGCGGCCTCTCACCAGGAGCGACACGGCTGCGCCCAGAAACGCCGCCTTATGAAGTCGTTGAAGTCGGAGGCCAGGGCCGTGCCATGGAGACGCCGCGGCGGATGCAGTCCAGCCCCGGCTGCGACTCCTCCCCGCTTCCGCCTCCTTTTCCGACACCCGGTCGGCAGCTCGCCCATTGGCCAGTTCAAACCCCCCCGGGAGCCTCTCGGGTTTAGCCATTTAGGCCCAGCCCCCGACGTCACAGAGATGCCTCGCCAGCAGCAGCCGCAGCAGAAGCCCCGCCCTCTTCCGGGAGCCTCGCCGCGTCGCCATGGAGACGCGCGACGCCACTGAAGGGCCAGGCCCGGGCTTATCTAGCCGTTCAAGGCCGAGCTTAACCCCCCGCCTCCGCCATTTTCACCCTGTCGTCCTCGGTTTCCCTCACTCAGGGTAGCAACCAAATTCCAGCCGGCTCTCTATGGTTCGTATTGGGCCATTGGGCTCAGAGTGAACCTGTGAAGTCGCTCAGTCCTGTCCGACTCTGCGACCCCCATGGATTTCCAGGCAAGAGGACTGGAGTGGGTTGCCATTTCCTTCTCCAGGGGATCTTCCCGACCCAGGGATCGAACCCAGCTCTTCCCGCATTACAGGCAGACGCTTTACCGTCTGGGCTCAGAGAAGGGTCACCAAATAAGTTCGTGTGTCCGCAGCTGCTGCGCACTTCTTCTGGAAATAACAGCCCTGTCTTTTCTCCCCCTCCGTTGGTGCAGAGATGGACCCCCACTTCTGCACACCACCCAGACTCTCGCCGTCCCGCACTGTCTGTCTTCGTCCAGGCTGAAGGAAGGGGCCACGCGTTCCCCTCGATCCGCACTGCCCTCCTGCACACTATACACCAGTGTGTGTACAGACCTATTCCGCTGAAGTTCTCGCTGAGTCGCCATCTTCTCAACTATGCTTCACTGTCAGCCAATCGGGGTGGGGGGCCGCTGTCACGTGGCTCATGGAGCCACCCCGGATTCTGGAAGACTTAGACATGCTCAGGGCCAGTCAGCCGTGCAGGCCCAAGATCTACACACCTGTCTACCCTAAATCTCAAGCCCCGGCTCCCCTCCCCCTCCAAACAAAACTACTACTTCTGCCGTCCACCCACCCCCCACACACAACCCCCACAGTCTAATGCCTAGTCATTCCTCGGGGTTAGGGAGCCATCCGCTCCCTTGTTCCATTCATTTTCTCCCTGTTAAATGATGGAGCCCCAATCACTACTGTAATCCAACCACCTGAGTGAGTCTCCCCAAAGATCAAACGCACAAATCATTTCCTTCACCCTCAGCTGAGCCGTTATCACTGTGCAACAAGTGTTTAATTCATTCCTGAAGCCCTCCACCTCCCCACACTGGCTTTTCCCAATCTTTGCCTCTTCCCCATCCCATACACCAACTCTCCTTTTTCATAGAGGGGAAAAAAAAAAAACAGTGGAATTTCCTCCATCTTCTCTTCACCTTCCCTCACCTTTAAATTCTACCACCTTATCCCCCCACTTGAAAGGAGGTGACGTCATTTTGAGCAGCCCAAGATAATCTCCTTGTTTACAGGCCTAAGTCAAACATCTCTGTGAGATGTCTCTTGCAACCCCCAGCACAACAGTTGATCGATTCTCAGTGCTCCCACATTCAATGAACCAACATTAAGTCCCTAACTGTGTGAGAAGCCCAGTGTAAGGGACACCAAACTAACATGTCCCACTTGACCTTCAAGGAGTGCACAGCCAACCACTTTAGCATGACCAGATGGGATGCTTAAAGCTTTTTCCTCCCCACCCACTGGAGGATTTTGCCTGTGGGTTTGTCCCCTACCTTCCGTCTGAGGATCTTTCTCAGTTGGTCCAGTTCTTTGGGGCCTTTGTGATAGAGAAGGGTGGAGAGGTCACCCCCTTAATACACACACACACATGCACATACACATGCTAGAGGTAAGTGACAGGAAAGATAATGGGGAAAATCTCACAAGAAGGGGAACAGAGAGGTATTGGTGGAGTGCTGAAGACAGGGGAACAGGAACATCTGTAGCATGTGAAGGATGTGTGGTTGGGAAGAAAAAAGGGACTTTATAACTGTGGTGTGGATATCTGTCCCTTTTATGGTATTTGAAAAATGCACGTACAGAATTCAAATGATTCTGATATTTTTTAGCTACACCATGCAGCTTGCAGACTCTTAGTTCCCCAATCAGGGATCGAACCCACTGCCCCCTGCAGTGGGAGCAAGGAGTCCTAACCACTGGACTGCCAGGAAATTCCCCGATGTCACTTTGGATCTGGATCGTGTTTTATGCACTTTTAGTTCAGTTCAGTTCAGTTCAGTCACTCAGTCGTGTCCGATTCTTTGTGACCCCATGAATCGCAGCACACCAGGCCTCCCTGTCCATCACCAACTCCTGGAGTTCACCCAAACTCATGTGCATCAAGTCAGTGATGCCATCCAGCCATCTCATACTCTGTCGGCCCCTTCTCCTCCTGTCCCCAATCCTTCCCAGCATCAGGATCTTTTCCAGTGAGTCAACTCTTAGTGTGAGGTGGCCAAAGTATTGGAGTTTCAGCCTCAGCATCAGTCTTTCCAATGAACATCCAGGACTGGTCTCCTTTAGGATGGACTGGTTGGGTCTTCTTGCAGTCCAAGGGACTTGGAAGAATCTTCTCCAGCACCATAGTTCAAAAGCATCAGTTCTTCTGCTCTTAGCTTTCTTCACAGTCCAACTCTCATATCCATACATGACCACTGGAAAAACCATAGTCTTGACTAGACGGACCTTTGTTGGCAAAGTAATATCTCTGCTTTTCAATATGCTATCTAGGTTGGTCATAACTTTCCTTCCAAGGACTAAGCGTCTTTTAATTTCATGGCTGCAATCACCATCTGCAATGATTTTGGAGCCCCAAAAAACAAAGCCTGACACTGTTTCTACTGTTTCCTCATCTATTTGCCATGAAGTGATGGGACCAGATGCCATGATCTTAGCTTTCTGAATGTTGAGCTTTAAGACAACTTTTTCACTCTCCTCTTTCATTTTCATCAAGAGGCTTTTTAGTTCCTCTTCACTTTCTGCCATAAGGGTGGTGTCATCTGCACTTTATCTTAGCCAAAAGGACAAGAAGTAATGGATTGTATTTTCTAAATTCAAGCCACTCTGAGCCTGGTCAGCACCAGCCACTTTGTTATTTTTTTTAAGGGGACCACACAACACTGATGATGATGTTGGGAAACAAGCAGTCCCATACATCGCTGGTAGGGTTAAAAATTGATGTGACCTTTTGATAGGATGATTGAACATTGTACACCAAAAACCTAAAACCCAACAGCCTCTTTGAGCCAGAAATTACACACTTGAGAATATATGTTAATGAAATAACCATGGAGGTATATGAAGATTTCAACTTTAAAGAGAAATTCTCCTTCAACTCTTGTTGTCTTTAACATGACTTTCCTTGAACTCCCACTTCTTTACCTTCCCAAGAGGTGAGATACTCAGGGAAAAGGGGGAAAGGAGTCCCCTCAAGCTCACCTATAGACTAGGTAAAAAAAGGGCTCCATGTGGTCCAGACTTCTGGAAAAGGAAGCTTTATGATTCAGAGCAAAAGCCGAATTAAAAGAAAAAATGTAATTGATAGTGTGTATTTACCCAATGCATGCTCAGTTATGTCCAACTTTTTTGTGACCCCATGGACTGTAGCCCACCAGGCTCCTCTGTCCATGGGATTTCCCAGGCAAGAATATTAGAGTGGATTGCATTTCCTTCTCCAGGGGATCTTCCCAACCCGGTGATCAAACCCAGCTCTCCTGCATTGCAGGCGAAATTTTTACCACTGAGCCGCCTGGGAAGAATAGTGTACACCTGTGCAGGTTCTGTCTAGAATCTGGTGCAAGAATGACCGATTCAGGGACTTTCCTGGTGGTCCAGTAGCTGAGACTCCACTCTCCCAATGCAGGGGTCCTAGGTTTGATACCTGGTCAAGGAACCAGATCCCACATGCTGCAACTAAAGATCCTGCATACCACAATGAAGACTGAAGATCCCATGTGCTGCAACTAAGACCTGTACAGCCAAGTAAATAAAGATTAAAAAAGAAAAAAGAATGATTGGTCCAGTGCAGTTGAGAATACAGACTACTTAGGGTAGGGTGAGGGTGGGGCGCTTGTAGATTCTGGATCCCAGCTCACAGATCTGTCTAACCTGAGGTCTCACTGAAATGACTAATATTTGTGAAAGGATGAAGAATTTTAGCTACTTGATAAATTGTGCATAAGTGCTTAGTCACTTCACTTGTATCCAACTCTCTGCAACCCTCTGGATTGTAGCCCACCAGGCTCCTCTGTCCATGGGATTCTCCAGGCAAGAATACTAGAGTGGGTTGCCATGCCCTCCTCCGAGGGATCTTCCTGACCCTGAGATCAAACCAGCATCTCAAATCTCCTGCATTGGCAGGCAGATTCTTTACCACTGAGCCACCTGGGAAACCCACTTGATACCTTCAAGGAAATACATATATTCAAGGAAAGATGACTGAGCCATTAAAAATAAGACAGATCAATTGTTCTGAGGTATAAAGATCTCCAAATATATAGCTGAGAAAAATAAAAGGCAAGCTGCAAAGCTGTAAGTCAACCATGATGCCATATTTGTAGGAAAATAACCTGTGTATGTTGATACATGGAGAAGGCAATGGCAACCCACTCCAGTACCCTTGCCTGGAAAATCCCATGGACGGAGGAGCCTGGTAGGCTGCAGTCCCTGGGGTCGCTAAGAGTCGGACACGACTGAGCGACTTCACATTCACTTTTCACTTCCATGCATTGGAGAAGGAAATGGCAACCCACTCCAGTGTTATTGCCTAGAGAATCCCAGGGTTGGGGGAGCCTGATGGGCTGCTATCTGTGGGGGTTGCACAGAGTCGGACATGACTGAAGCGACTTAGCAGCAGCAGCAGCATGTTGATACATACATGTAAAAAAAAATCTGGAGGACTACACACTGAACTCTGAGGATTGATTATTTCTGGAAGGTAGAGATTTTCACTTGTAAGAAGTAAATTTCTATCATGTTTAAGTATTTTTCAAAGGGATACGTTTCTAGTCAGAAAAAAATATCAAAAACTTGTTGGAGAAAAATAATCATGATCTATTGGTTGAAAAAATATATTGTAGGAACACTAATTTCAATATAAGACCATGTATATATTTGGGAGGCTGAAGACAGATGTAGATATATAGTCATAGAGGAAAAAAACTGCAAGTTTGGGGTAGAGGATACATGGATGTTTCTTGTATTATTATATATTCGCTTAAAATTTATGACCGAAAGGGGGTATGTAAAGTGTGTTAGTTTCTAGGGCTGCTGTGACAAAGTACCACGCTCTAGGTGAATAAAACAACAGAAACTAAACAGAGCCAAACAATAGTTCCAAAGACCAGAAGTCTGAGATCAAGGTGTTGACAAGGGACTCCCTTCGTGGCGCAGTGGATAAGAATCTGCCTGCCAAAGCAGGGGACATGGGTTCGATCCCTAGTCTGGGAAGAGTTCCTGTGCTGCGGAGCAACTAAGCCCAGGCACCACAGCTACTGAGCCCACATGCTGCAACTACTAAAGCCCGTGCATCTAGAGCCTATGCTCAGCAGTAAGCGAAGACACTGCAATGAAGCCAGCGAACCGCTTGGAAGAGTAGCTGCTGCTCACCGAAACTGGAGAAAGCCTGCGAGCAGTGAGAAGACCCAGCACAGCCAAAAATAACTAAGAAAAGAGATGAGAAAATTAACAAAAAATTGTGTTGGCAAGGCCACGCTCCCTCTGAAGGCGCTTGGGAAGGATCTTGTCCAGGGCTCACCCCTAGGCTTTGGTAGTTCAGAGTCAGACATGACTGAAGCGACTTAGCAGCAGCAGCAGCAGTAAGCAGCAGAATCCAGCCTACTAATGGCCCTCTGCACGTGCATGCCTGTCTACTTCTCAATTTCCCCATTTTATACGGATAATAGCTGTAGTGGATTAGGGGCCCATCCTTTTCCAGTATGACTTCATCCTCACTAGTTCCACCTACAAGAACTCTGTTTCCAAATAAAGTTGCATTCTGAAGTACTGGGGGCTAGGACTTCAACATATTAACTTTTCACGGACACAGTCCAGCCCAAACGTAATACATATGTTCCATATAAAGATATACAATAAAAATCAAGACTTCCCTGGTGGACAAGAAGTTAGGACTCCCAGCTTCCACTGCAGGGGCCCAGGTTTGACCCCGGTCATGGAATTAGAATTCCCACATTCTGTGCAGTATGGCAAAAAAAAAAAACAAAAAAAACACTAATGGAGCCACAACTCAGCTAAGTAATAAAAGGTTAAAAAAATTTTTTTTTAATCCAGAAAGTACTATATCAAAATGTTAATACTGACAATTTTAGTTTCCTCCTTCTGTTCCTCTAAATTTCAACAATGAACATGAGCTTTTCTGGCTCATTAGGGATAACCACAGACGAAGGAGGAGCTGTCCGCCCCAGCACTGGCCCCAGCCCTGCATGAGGCTCCCTGAAGGGTCCTCAGCCTCTGCAGGGCTCTCCATTTGCCCAAGGGCCTAATTACCAGCTCTCTCCATTCTGGAACACCTCCTCCAGGGCCCTGATGCAACCACCAAAACACTGCCTAGGAGAAAAGGAATCTGTGCTCCAAACAGGGTTTGGCTTTTTCTTTCAGGTTAATTTGAGAGAGATGAGGTCCTGAATAGATCAGAGCAGGCAGAGAAATTTCTCCCAGGCAGCGATCTTGTTTTAACAAGTTCTCCAGGTAATTCGGATGCACTGTAGAGTTTGAGAACCACTTGCTTGACCATTGGGGAGGGACCTTGGAAGGCAAATCCGGTCATCCTCTTCATTTTAATAAAGAGAAACAGGCATTTCAAAGAGAGGAGAAGGAATGGGCTTGAAGGCCACAGATAATTAAGTTGTTGTTCATTTGACACTTTGCGACCCCGTGGACTGCAGCAGGCCAGGCTTCCCTGTCCCTCACCATCTCCTGGACCTGAGTTTGAATTTGCTCAAATTCACGTCCATTGAGTCAGTGAGACCATCCAATCACAAGTGGCAGAGGTCAAACTGGAATTTACCTGTTTCCAGAGACACTCCCCACCCTCCACCTCAGCTGACTTTTTCCTCTGACTCAGGCAAACCACCCACATCCATCCTGATTCTCTGACATTGTCCGGAGTGTCACCGTGTGCCAGGCGCCACACTCACCTGCATTAGCTCAATGAATCCTCCAGATATCTGGTGAGGCTGGCTTGAGTGTAACCCCATTTTACAGAGCAGAAAACCGAACCTAGGGAGAAGTCAGGACACTTGCCCTTGGTCACAGAGTTAGAAAGGGCTGGCTGAGACAACTCAAACCAGGTTTCTCTGCCCCCAGCACCTATGCTGTGGCTAGCAGGTTTGCAGGAAGGGCTCTTCTCCAGCATCCTTTAATTTTTTTATTTTGGCCACCCCATGGTTTACAGGATCTCAGTTCCCCCACCAAGGATTGAACCAGGGCCCTCAGCAGTGAAAGCACAGAGTCCTAATCACTGCACCACCAGGGAAGTCCCTCTTCTACAGCATCTACAATTTGGCTAAGAAACCGGAAGGCAGACAAAATGCTCCCTAAGCAGGCAGAACAGTTGGCAAACAGCCAATGCCCCAAAGCTCCTGCCCTTTATGCCTAACAAAGCACCTTGTCTCTTGGTTTACACACAATTGTACTGACCTGGGGTGGGGGTGGGGGGTAATGGGTGGGGTAGGCAGAGCGGATTAGAAATTGTCCACCAGGAAGGAGGAGGAGACCTGGTTCTTGCCCCCTGCCCCCATTCCCTCTCTCACTTTCTCACACTTTCCTTGCATCCCCCAAGCAGTGGGTGTGCCTTGCGGCAAGGTGTCCCAGCCTTTTTTCATGGCTGGGCTCACACAGAAAACCAAAATATTTACACAGCATCTGAGTAGTCTAGTGGGTATTGGGGGATGTTTGAAAGTCTTAGTGAAAATTTCAAATTTCATTCTTCTTAAGATGTATTAGGATTAGAAACTAGTATAAAGTATTAGGGAAGATTTTAAAGCTCAGTTTTGTATAAAACTTCCAAATAAAACTGGGTAAAAGAAGACAGACACAAAAAGCATGATTCCATCCAGGTGACAGTTTGGAAAAGGCAAAAATCACAGGGACAGCAAACAGATCATTGGTATTCAGGGACTGGGGTGGAAGAAGGGAACTGATGGCAGAGAGGCACAGGGGAGGTTTGGGGACAGATGTATATATTCCATATCTTCTGTGTAGTAGTGGTGACATGACTGTTTATACTTGTGAAATACTATCCAAGTACAGAGACAAATACTGCATGATATCACTTATATGTGGTATATCTAAAAAAAATACAAGTTCAGTTCAATCGCTCAGTCGCGTCCAGCTCTTTGCAACCCCATGGACTACAGCACGCCAGGCCTCCCTGTCCATCACCAACTCCGGAGTTCACTCAAACTCATGTCCATCGAGTCAGTGGTGCCATCCAACCATCTCATCCTCTGTCGTCCCCTTCTCCTCCCGCCTTCAATCTTTCCCAGCATCAGGGTCTTTTCAAATGAGTCAGTTCTTCGCATCAGGTGGCCAAAATATTGGAGTTTCAGCATCAGTCCTTCCAATGACTGTTCAGGACTGATCTCCTTTAGGATGGACTGGTTGGATCTCCTTGCAGTCCAAGGGACTCTCAAGAGTCTTCTCCAACACCGCAGTTCAAAAGCATCAATTATTCTGCGCTCAGGTTTCTTTATAGTCCAATTCTCACATCCATACATGACCACTGGAAAAACCATAGCCTTAACTAGATGGACCTTTGTTGGCAAAGTAATGTCTCTGCTTTTTAATATGCTGTCTAGGTTGGTCATAACTTTCCTTCCAAGGAGTAAGCGTCTTTTAATTTCATGGCTGCAATCACCATCTGCAGTGATTTTGGAGCCCCCAAAAATAAAGTCAGCCACTGTTTCCACTGTTTCCCCATCTATTTGCAATGCAGTGATGGGACCAGATGCCATGATCTTAGTTTTCTGAATGTTGAGCTTCAAGCCAACCTTTTCACTCTTCTCTTTCACTTTCATCAAGAGGCTCTTTAGTTCTTCTTCAGTTTCTGCCATAAGGATGGTGTCATCTGCATATCTGAGGTTATTGATATTTCTCCCAGCAATCTTGATTCCAGCTTGTGCTTCCTCCAGCCCAGCATTCCTCATGATATACTCTGCATATAAGTTAAATAAGCAGGGTGACAATATACAGCCTTGACGCACTCCTTTTCCTGTTTGGAACCAGTCTGTTGTTCCATGTCCAGTTCTAACTGTTGCTTCCTGATCTGCATACAGATTTCTCGAGAGGCAGGTCAGGAGGTCTAGTATTCCCATTTCTTTCAGAATTTTCCGGAGTTTACTGTAACCCACACAGTCAAAGGCTTTGGCATAGTCAATAAAGCAGAAATAGATGTTTTTCTGAAACTCTCTTGCTTTTTCGATGATCCAGCCAATGTTGGCAATTTGATCTCTGGTTTCTCTGCTATTTCTAAATCCAACTTGAATGTCTGGAAGTTCATGGTTGTTGAAGCCTGGCTTGGAGAATTTTGAGCATTACTTTACTAGCGTGTGAGATGAGTTCAATTGTGCGGTAGTTTGAACATTCTTTGGCATTGCCTTTCTTAGGGATTGGAATGAAAATTGACCTTTTCCAGTCTTGTGGCCACTGCTGAGTTTTCAAAATTTGCTGGCATATTGAGTGCAGCATTGTCACAGCATCATCTTTTAGGATTTGAAATAGGTCACCTGGAATTCTATCACCCCTACTAGCTTTGTTTGTAGTAATGCTTCCTAAGGCCCACTTGACTTCACATTTCAGGATGTCTGGCTCTAAGTGAATGATCACACCATTGTGATTATCTGGATCGTGAGGATCTTTTTTGTACAGTTCTCCTGTGTATTCTTGCCACCTCTTCTCAATATCTTCTGCTTCTGTTAGGTCCATACCATTTCTGTCCTTTATCGAGCCCATCTTTGAATGAAATGTTCCCTTGGTATCTCTAATTTTCTTGGAGAGATCTCTAGTCTTTCCCATTCTATTGTTTTCCTCTATTTCTCTGCCCTGATCACTGAGGAAGGCTTCCTTAGCTCTCCTTGCTATTCTTTGGAACTCTGCATTCAGATGCTTATATCTTTCCTTTCCTCCTTTGCTTTTCACTTCTCTTCTTTTCTCAGCTATTTGTAAGGCCTCCTCAGACAGCCATTTTGCTTTTTTACATTTCTTTTCCATGGCGATGGTCTTGGTCCCTGTCTCCTGTACAATGTCACGAACCTCCGTTCAGAGTTCATCAGGCACTCTATCAGATCTAGTCCCTTAAATCTATTTCTCACTTCTACTGTATAATCATAAGGGATTTGATTTAGGTCATATCTGAATGGTCTAGTGGTTTTCCCTAGTTTCTTCAATTTCAGTCTGAATTTGGCAATAAGGAGTTCATGATCTGAGCCACAGTCAGCTTCCAGTCTTGTTTTTGCTGACTATATAGAGCTTCTCCATCTTTGGCTGCAAAGAATATAATCGATCTGATTTCAGTGTTGACCATCTGGTGATGTCCATGTGTAGAGTCTTCTCTTGTGTTGTTGTAAGAGGGTGTTTGCTATGACCAGTGCGTTCTCTTGGCAAAACTCTATTAGCCTTTGCCCTGCTTCATTCCGTGCTCCAAGGCCAAATTTGCCTGTTACTCCAGGTGTTTCTTGACTTCCTACTTTTGCATTCCAGTCCCCTATAATGAAAAGGACATCTTTTTTGCATGTTAGTTCTAAAAGGTCTTGTAGGTCTTCATGGAATTGTTCAACTTCAGCTTCTTCAGCATTACTGGTCGGGGCATAG
The DNA here is from genome assembly GCF_049115385.1 of Moschus berezovskii. Taxonomy (NCBI): domain Eukaryota; kingdom Metazoa; phylum Chordata; class Mammalia; order Artiodactyla; family Moschidae; genus Moschus; species Moschus berezovskii. The sequence goes on from NC_142470.1 coordinate 7,827,421, forward strand.
ACTTGGATTACTGTGATATTGAATGCTTTGCCTTGGAAATGAACAGAGATCATTCTGTCATTTTTGAGATTGCATCCAAGTACTGCATTTCAGACTCTTGTTGACCTTGATGGCTACTCCATTTCTTCTAAGGGATTCCTGCCCACGGTAGTAGATATAATAGTCATCTGAGTTAAATTCAGCCATTCCAGTCCATTTTAGTTCACTGATTCCTAGAATGTTGATGTTCACTCTGCCATCTCCTGTTTGATCACTTCCAATTTGCCTTGATTCATAGACCTAACATTCCAGGTTCCTAGGCAATATTGCTCTTTACAGCACCGGACCTTGCTTCCATCACCGGTCACATCCACAATTGGGTGTTGTTTTTGCTTTGGCTCAGTCTCTTCATTCTTTCTGGAGTTATTTCTCCACAGATCTCCAGTAGCAAATTGGGCACCTACCGACCTGGGGAGTTCATCGTTCAGTGTCCTATCTTTTTGCCTTTTCATACTGTTCATGGGGTTCTCAAGGCAAGAATACTGAAGTGGCTTGCCATTCTCTTCTCCAGTGGACCACACTTTGTCAGAACTCTCCACCATGACCCATCCGTCTTGGGTGGCCCCACCTGGCATGGCTCATAGTTAGACAAGGCTGTGGTCCATGTAATTAGATTGGTTAATTTTCTCTGATTGTGGTTTCTAGTGAATAAAACAAGAAACAGACTCACAGACATAGAGAACAAACTAGAGGTTACCAGTAGGGAGAAGGAAGGGGAAGGAGCAATACAGGGATGAGGGAGGGGAAAAATAAAAGTGTTAATCACTCAGTCATGTCCGACTCTTTGCCACACCATGGAATGTAGCCCACCAGGCTCCTCTGTCCGTGGAATTCTCCAGGCAAGAATACTGGAGTGGGTAGCCATTTCCTTCTCCAGGGGATCTTCTTGACCCAGAGATCAAACCTGGGTGTCCTGGATTGCAGGCAGATTCTTTACCATCTGAGCCAGCAGGGAAGCCCCCAAACTGTTAGTCACTCAGTTGTGTCCAACTTTTTGTGACCCCACGGACTGCAGCTCACCAGGCTCCTTTGTCCACAGAGAAGGGTTATAGAATTATATGAAATCATGTGTGAAACTTTCCTTGTTTTGGCTGGTTGTGCAACATGTGGGATATTAGACCCAGCACAGCCAAAAATAAATCAAATTAAAATAAAATAAAATAAGGGTTCCCTTGTGGCTCAGTGGTAAAAAATCCACCTGCCAATGCAGGAGACATGGGTTCCATCCCTGACACGAGAGGATCCCCCGTGCGTCAGAGAGACTAAGCCCATGCGCCACAACTGCAGAGCCTGTGCTCGGGAGCCACAGCCACAGAAGCCGAGCACCCAGAGCCTGTGCTCCGCAAGAGGGGCCGCCACAACGAGAAACCTCTGCACCACAACTCGACAGGGGTCCCCATTCATTGCGACCAAAAGAAGCCCTCACAGCAGTGAAGACCCCGCACAGCCAAAAGGAAAGAATTTCTTAAAGCTTTTAAAAATTATTTATTTTAATTGGAGGCTAATTAATTTACAATATTGTAGTGGTTTTTGCCATACATTGACATGAATCAGCCATGGGTGTACACATGTACCCCATCCTGAACCCCCCTCCCACCTCCCTCCGCATCCCATCCCTCTGGGTTGTCCCAGTACACCGGCTTTGAGTGCCCTGCTTCACGCATCGAACTTGGACTGGTGATCTGTTTCACATATGGTAATAGACATGTTTCGAGGCTGTTTTCTCAAATCATCCCACCCTTGCCTCCTCCCACAGAGTCCAAAAGTCTGTTCTTTGTATCTGTGTCTCTTTTGCTGTCTCACATATAGGGTCATCGTTACCATCTTTCTAAATTCCTATATTTTTTTGTTTTTTAAAAAATTGATATAAATGATCCCCAGACCAGCTTCAATCCAGCGCTGCGCCCCCCTCACTCTGTAGTTTTCTCCATTTCAGCTGATGGCAGTACCAGTCTTCCAATAATTTGGTTCCAAAACTATGACATCATGCTCAGTCTGTATCTTTCTTTTGTGGTTGTTTTGATTTTATTTCCTCATCATAAACTTAACTCTGGAATCCAGCTAGACTTGGAGGAGGGAAAGGCAAATAATGAAACTCAAGGAACTGCAGCAAAAGCTTAAAGATCATAGGCTGTCACTAGCAGATACAGGGGAGCAATGCTCTCCTGAGTCATGGAAGGAAAGGGCTGTTGCTCAAGATAAAACACAGCCAGGTGTATTCAAGTTGTCCACAGACAGCAACGGTGAGCTTCGTGCTGGTCTTGCCATTCCTGGAACCAGAACCCCCCACGCCTGCCACACCTTTTCATGCTCCCTTTCGCGCCCGCCAAAGACCACACGCTTGCCATCCAGCCACTCAGTCTTGGCAGTGCCGATGAGAAGCCAGGAATCAGCTGTGTTAGGTCCAGCATTTGCCCCAGACAAGATGCCAGGACCCGTGTGGTTCAGGGTGAAATTCTCATAAAATTTCTCCTGTAGTTGGACCCCACCAGTGCCATGATAGTCTGGAAAGTCACCACCATGACACATAAATCCTGGAATTCTGTGGAAGCAGGACCCTTGTAACCAAACCCTATCTCCCCAGTGCTCTGAGCACGCAAGATTTTTTTTGTTTTGCTGTCTTTGAAACTCTGCCTGCAAACAGCCTGAAAGAGATGCAGCCCAAGGGTTCGCTGACGATGTGGAGGAACCACAGTGGGGTTGACCCTGACTAGACTCAGCAGTGGGGGGCTCCCCGCTGTGGTCCACAGGTGTCTCCGCTGGCGGTGCCTCTCACCACCCCCCGTAAACACCCCGGTCTGAGGCACCATCATGTCTCCCCTGGACTGTTACGATGGCCTCCTAACCCATCTTCCTATTTCTACCCTGGACCCAACTACAGTTCATTAGAGGAGCCAGAGTATTCACATTAAAATAAAAATTAGATTGTATCACTCTCTGCCTCAGCCTGGAGGAGATGGCCACCGGCTCCAGTATCCCTGTCTGGGAAATCCCATGGACAGAGGAGCCTGGAAGGCTACAGGCCATGGGGTCGCAGACTCGGACACGACTCAGTGACTGGACACACACACTGCCTCAAATCCTCCAAGCACTCGCTCCTTTAGTGTTAGTCGCTTAGCTGTGTCCGACTCTTTGCAACTCCATGGACTGTAGCCTGCCAGGCATGTCTGTTCATGGCATTTTCAACCCCTTCAGTTCAGTCGCTCAGTCATATCCAACTCTGCGACCCCATGAACCGCAGCACGCCAGGCCTCCCTGTCCATCACCAACTCCCGGAGTTCATCCAAACTCATGTCCATTGAGTCGGTGATGCCATCTAACCTGCTCATCCTCCTTCGTCCCCTTCTCCTCCTGCCTTCAATCTTTTCCAACATCAGGGTCTTTTTCATTGAGTCAGCTCTTCCCATCAGGTGGCCAAAATATTGGAGTTTCAGCTTCAACATCAGTCCATCCAATGAACACCCAGGACTCATTTCCTTTAGGATGGACTGGTTGGATCTCCTTGCAGTCCAAGGGACTCTCAAGAGTCTTCTCCAACACCACAGTTCAAAAGCATCAATTCTTCGGCGCTCAGCTTTCTTTATAGTCCAACTCTCACATCCATACATGACCACTGGAAAAACCATAGCCTTGACTAGACGGACCTTTGTTGGCAAAGTAATGTCTCTGCTTTTTAATACGCTATCTAGGTTGGTCATAACTTTCCTTCCAAGGAGTAAGCGTCTTTTAATTTCATGGCTGCAATCAGCATCTGCAGTGATTTTGGAGCCCCCCAAATAAAGTCTGCCACTGTTTCCACTGTTTTTCCATCTATTTCCCATGAAGTGATGGGACCAGATGCCATAATCTTCGTTTTCTGAATGTTGAGCTTCAAGCCAACTTTTTCACTCTCCTTTTTCACTTTCATCAAGAGGCTCTTTAGTTCTTCACTTTCTGCCATAAGGGTGGTGTCATCTGCATATCTGAGGTTATTGATATTTCTCCCAGCAATCTTTTTTTTTTTTTTCTCCCGGCAATCTTGATTTCAGCTTGTGCTTCCTCCAGCCTAGCGTTTCGCATGATGTACTCTGCGTGTAAGTTACCTCAGAATAAAAGCCAAAATGACCGCCAAGGACATTCCTGCTCTGGCCCCCAACCTTGGTTTCGTCACGTCCAGGCCTTGGCTCCTCCTTGCTCATTCTGCTCCAGCTACAATGACCGCTTCGGTGTTTCTTAAACCTGCCAGTCCCACTCCTGGCCTCAGTGAAAGTGACGTGTTACTCACTCAGTCATGTCCAAATGTTTGCAACCCCACGGACTGTAGCCCCCCGGGCTCCTCTGTCCATGGACTTCTCCAGGCCCGAAGGCTGGAGTGGGTAGCTGTTCCTTTCTCCAGGGGATCTTCCCAACCCAGGGATGGAAGCCAGGTCTCCTGCATTGCAGGCAGATTCTTTACCATCTGAGCCACAGGGAAGCCCACTGCTGCCCCAGGACCTTTGCAGATGCTCCCCCGGCCTAGAATGGTCTTCCTCCCTACATCCCCACAGCTTGTCCCCTTTCCTCCTGTCTTTGTTCTTCATGTCTCAATCACACTTGATATTTCCTAATTTTGTTCTGTAGAACTCACCACCCTCCAAGAGTTACTTCTCTGTGTCTGTCTCCCTCACTAGAATGTCAACTCTACAAGGTCAGTGATTGTTTTGGGACCTTTGTATTCACCACTGTATCCCTAGAACCTAACCTAACCTAGACCCACAGAGCTGCTAAGTCACTTCAGTCATGTCCGACTCTGTGCAACCCCACAGACGGCAACCCACCAGGCTTTGCCGTTCCTGGGATTCTCCAGGCAAGAACACTGGAGTGGGTTGCCATTTCCTTCTCCAGACCCACAGAGGGTCCTCCATAAATGTTCACTTTAGGGAATTCCCTGGTGGTCCAGTGATACGTACGCCGAACTTTCACTGCTGAGGACTCGGGTTCAATTCCTGCTTGGGGAACTAAGATCCCACAAGCCGGGCAGCCAAAAAAAAAATTCATGTTAATAAATGAAAGGGATGCCTGAAGCCTGGAAAGGAGAAATGACTTAGTCAAGGTCATAGCCATCCAGAATCAATGGCTTTTGGTCTTGGAATGAACAAAGCATCGATTCCACAGCTCTGGCCCTAAGTCCTTCACAGAGCCATGCCAGGCTCTGGGGCTAAAACCAGGCCAGTGGACTCTCATCCCTGGGACTGACAGGGAAAGCCCAGCCCCCAGGGGATGCCTGACTGACTCTGCCAGGGGGACTTACACAAACCAAGCCAAGGCAGGGTATTTCCTCTGAAGAAGAAAACCTGAAGACTGCAGTGCCAGAGGGAGGTCTGCACTCGTGGAGGCCACAGCCAAGGCAAGGAGCCACTCCCCACCCCTCCGGCTGCCTGTGTGCAGGCACTGGAGACCCTACAGAGTCTCCACTGCTGGGCCCTACAGGGGTGGGCAGGGAGGAAGGCCGGCAGTTTCCAAGCAGGAGAGCACAAGTTGAAGCCACTGTGGGTAATCCAGAGGACAATGGGCTGATTCCAGATGCCCCAGGCTCCCTTTCACGGGTTTCCCAGGTGGTGCTAGTGGTCAAGAAGCTGCCTGCCAACGCAGGAGACACAGGAGACCCAGGTTCGATTCCAGGGTAGGGAAGGTCCCCTGGAGAAGGGCACGGCACTCCACTCCAGAATTCTTGCCTGGAGAATCCCATGCATGGACAGAGGAGCTTGGTGAGCTACACAAATCCACAGGGTTGCAAAGCGTCTGACACGACAGAAGCTTCCGAGCACGCACCCTTCCCACTGTTGGCACCAAACCAGCAGAGGGCGCCCTGGCACCACAAGGTCCAGGTTCCACCACCTGCCGCCCTCTGGTGGCCACACTGGTCAGGGTGGGAAGGGAGCCCTGGATCTCCCCTGCCACTTCCAGGAAAGTGGTTCCAACTAAACAGGGGAATGTCCAAAGGCAGGGAGCAGGGCCCCGGCGGCCTTGGGTCTGGCCTGGGCCCACCCTGGCCAGCAAGGCGAGGTCAGCGATGATCACGCCAGCCACAGTGGGTATGTACTCGCTGTGGGCTGGGCTTCAGCTCCAGCTCCTTCTTACCCACCCAGCCCAAGAGGTACTTCTGCTCCCACCGCCCCTTTACCAATGAGCAGGCTAAGGAGGTGATGCCAAATCACCTGATTCTTCTCTGAGGGCGCCCGCTCCTCTGTCTCCACCTGCTCATGCACAGATAGGGAACGCCTCCCCCCCAGTCCTTTTAGGACACGCAAAGAGGCTCAGCCAGGAGTTAAAAAGTATAAAGTGCAACACCAGCCAGCTTTTATTGAGGGCCTACTGTGTGCGAGGTCCTCCTCCCATCTCCCTGCACTTCCCACTGGCCAGGCAAGAGGGTGGCAAGTGAGACCCAGCTGATAAGCTGGGTAGGGAGCTGACGGCGAGGCAGAAGGGGGTAGAGGGGCCACTGCAGCTGGACCCTCAGTGAGGGGCATGCCTCTTGGGTCTGCCCAGCTTGACGCGAAGGCTGGGGGCGGGCCTCCCTTCCTCCCTCCCCCCAGGCCCTGAATCAGATCAGTGAGGAAGAGGGCCTGTGAGCCCTCCCCTTGTGCTACATGGCCTTGGGGGAAGGGGACCCAACTCAGTGGTTTCTCCTGATGGAAGACAGGTCCAGAGGGCAGAGAGGCCATGCCCAAGGGGACAGCCAGGTCTCTACGGGGTCTGTCCTGGGGGCGGCTCTTGCTGTGCCCCCTGGACAGCTGTGGTCTGCTCCCGGGCGCGCCTCTGGAGTCACCGTCTAGCCCTGGTGGGACAGGAGAGACGAGAGGAGTAGAAAACAATTAGAGTTGGATAGAGAGAGACGCAGACGCAGAGACAGAGCCAGAGAGGTGGAGACGGGCTGAGAGAGAGGGCAGGCAGACAGAGAGGCAGACACGGAGACACAGAGCCAAAGCCAGCAGAGGAGAATGCGGAGCGGGGAACTGAGGCCCAGACACAGAGTCAGCCATCCGTGAGAGAGAAGACCGAGGCCCCGCCCTCACCTAGAGCTCATCCCGGCGGTGAGGGTGGAGGCTGTGCCCGCTGCTGCCCGCCAGGTCCAGGCGGGGGTCGCGCAGGGTCTTGTAGGAGCCGGTCCAGCTGATGAGGCGGCCACTGTCGTCATCCCAGGGCGAGGATGTCTCGGTGTCGCTCAGCCACTCGGCGTCCCCTGCGTAGTGGGTGGGGGCCGCGAGCAGGGGCCGGGCTGAGAAGGCCTGCAGGTCCCGTGGCCAGAAGTGTGCCTTGTACTGCTCACTGGGAGAGGGGAGGGGGGCTCAGGGGGGCTGGAGTGAACCGTCCCACCCCAGACCCATGCCAGCCTAGAGCCGGTCACCTCACCCCCGAAGCACCTGACGGCCCTCCCCATCTAATCCTGAGGTGACATTTCTCTTATCCCCATTTTCCAGATGGGAAAACTGAGGTGCAGAATAGGAAAATGGCTTGCCTGGAAAGCACAGGGCATCACAGAATTCACAGAGAGGTTGGTCTGATGCCAAGGTTAACCTGGGCTCTTCCTTGGTGACCGGAAGTGGCTCAGCCCTGCCAGCCTCAGTCTCCCCAGCTGCCCAGTGAGGGCACTTACTACCTGATGAGGTGGGCTCTGAGGACGGGCCGACCCTGCCCTGCCCTGTGGCTTACTTGGGGTGCTGGTCAAACATGATGGGCAGGAACTCATCCACAGGCAGCATTCGGCGCAGCGGCTGGGAGGCCAGCAGCTTGCGGGCGCCCGCCAGGCTCAGGACGTACGCCAGTGTCCAGTAAGAGTAGCCAGCCACCACCAGGTGCGGGAGCCCCTCCACGGCGGCCTCCTCCTCTGGGTTCACCTGCTTCCGGCCGAGGTAGCTGCAGGTGACACCGGGGGTCCCAGGAGTCACTGTTGTCCCAGGGTCCTCCCTGTCCCCAACTCCATCTACAGAGCCAAGCCTGGGGGGGGGGGCGGTGGCGGGGGCTGGCCAGGGCTCCCTGAAGGAGAAGGCAGACCCCAGGAGGCCCACCCCTCTCCCCGGCCCCTGGGGGCCCAGGCTGCCTACATCAGGTCCCAAGGAAGTTTCTCTGCCTCCACCTCCTCCATCAGCTGCTCCAGCCGCCCCTTGAAATTGCTCTCAAAGCGCACATCGTCCTCAAATACCACGACCTGGGCCAGGCCCCGGGTGACGACCTGAGGCACAAGATGGGGGTGGGAGGGTGGCTCTTTATACCTGGGCTGTCATCCCCTCCCACCTGGCTGACACTGACAGACACTCCTGGCTTTGGTTCCAGGCCAAGTGCTCAGCCCTGGCTGTCGCTCAACTACTCCAAAGCCTGCTGGGGCTTCCCATGGCCTGGGGATTGAAACCCCAACACCTGGTTCTAGTATTCAAGGGGCTCCAGGTGCCAGTCTTGCCCTCCAAGCAGATCAGGAGAGAAATCAGAACCCTCACTGCAGTCACTGAGGGCGGCCTCATCCTGGGGCCACAGGGCTCGTCTCCAGGGACCCTCAGGAGGCAGGAGGGAGACGGAGACACCAGGAAGTGACCCCACGATAGTCCGAGGGCACCCAGCCCAGATGTGGCCAAGCTGGGATCTGAGCCTGCATCTGCTGGGTTACAGAGCCGGGCTCCTCACTTCCACCTCCTCAAGGAAGTGAGGCTGGGCTGGAGTTGGGGAGAGACCCTAGCCCCCCAACACCCTGAGAAAGAAATGCTTTCTGTAACTTTTGGAGGTATGAGAAGAGCATGAAATCGGCTCAATAAATGGCAATCCTTTGATCTGTTCAGAGGCAGCATTCAGTTCAGAAAAATAGAAATAGCAGCTCACACGCCACGTATTTCAGCAACAGTAAAAAATGGAAACAAGGAGGGTGCCTGTGCTTCACTTCCTGGAGGGGGCACCCCTTGAAGGGCCCCATCCCTGGTCCTCTTGGGCCAAGTCCAAGCAGTGACCTCTCCCGGGCACTCACACCCCAGCCCCGGGCCGAGGCTGCCTGGCCAAGTCTCCACCCCTTCAGCCCCAGGGGTATGGGCCTGCACAGTCTTCCTCTGCTGAGAAGGCTCCTCTCCCTGGCCATCAACAGTGAGGCCTATGCTGACCCCACCAGAGGCCAGGAGGCCAGGCCTGTCCACACCCTCGCACAGCCGGTACCTCCCCAGGCCGGGGTAAACTGAGTTCTTTCTCCATTTCTGCGCCCTGCTCTGGTCCCTCTGCCCCAGGAGGGCGCGGCTGCATTCTTTGTGTTCACCTCTGTGTTCTTGGAGCAGAAGCTGTCCCAGCACACAGCCGGTGCTCAGTGCATACCACAGGCTGAATATGGTAAGGGTCGCGCCCACAGGAGGCTGACAGTTGCTGCCCAGGTCTTCATGAATGTGCTCCGTCACCCACCAATCACATGAGTGCTGGCATGCAGCCGTGAGTGGGAGGGGCTGCCCTGCTTTCCCCAAGGGCGTGGGCCGAGGGGGCAGGGTCCTCACCTCCTCCCAGATGGAGTAGTGGCTGAGGAAGCAGCCCACCTCGCCCTTGGTCAGTGTGCGGCCTGAGTAGGGGTCCTGGTAGCCGGGGAGCAGGTCCACGCCAAGGGTCCTCATGACACTGCTGTTGAGCATCCTGAGGGAGACGGTGTCACAGGGTCAGGGGTGCCCACCAGAGACCCACCCAGGGCCGCCTGCACTGGGCAAGTTGGGGGCCGTCACACTGGAGTCTAGTTTAAAGGAGGGGTGGTGGCGGTGGCTTAGCTGTAAGTTCTCTCCCACTCTTGGTGAACCCATGGACTGTAACCTGCCAGGCTCCTCTGTCCATCAGATTTCCCAGGCAAGAAAACTGGAGTGGGTTGCCGTTTCCTTCTCCAGGGCATCTTCCCAACCAGGGATCGAACCCAAGACTCCTGCATTGCAAGCGGTCTCCTGTGTTGCAGGTGGATTCTTTACTTCTGAACTACCAGGGATTCCCCGTTGGGAGGGAGGAGGCTTCAGCCTGATTACTGCTTCATGTGGCCTGAAGTCATCATGACTGGACGAGGGGCTGCAGCTGCCTCGGGCAGGGTGGGTAATCCTAAGGGGAACCGGGCAGTCTGAGGAGGAGACACCCAGGACTTCTCAGGCAGGGGCCCAAGCCAAGGCTGGACATCCTGCAGTCCACCAGGCTGGGGCACATGCAGCCAACGGCAGTGGACACGGGGGGCCATGTGAGCCTTGGTTCTGGGGGAACGTGAGTGGCCCGCTCCTGCACCCCACCATCAGGGACTTAGGTTCAGGAGGGAAAGGAAGAGCCCTGATAATGAGAATGAAGACCCCACTAATCTGTGTGTCAGGGCCTGGAGAAATCTTCACTAAACCCTTACAAACCCCTAAGAGGAAAGGAGCTACTTGCCATTTCCGCAGTAGGGCTGAGAGATGGGAGGACTTGCCGGAGGCCACACAGCTGGTGACAGGCCCAGGAGCTCCAGACCCCAGGCCTTAACCACTGCACCATCCTCCCTCGGGTGGGCTGAGGAAGGGCCCCTGTCCTGTTCTGTCTGCCCTGGGCTCCCCCAGACACAATGACTCAGGCTCTCTTTGAATACTCCTTGGAACAGGAAACTCAACCCATCGTCTGCTTTTCCCATCCCCAGGGAGCCCCGACAGGCCACCCTGGGCACCCTGCACTGCACAGGGCCCTGTCCCTGTTCCGGAAGCCTCACCGGCCGTCCACAGCGTCCACCACCCGCCCAGAGATCTCCATCTCCCACAGAGAAGTCAGCATGCGCTCTCGGCGGTCGGGCCGGCGGGCCAGGCTGATGACAAACACCTGGAGGAGGCAGGGGGCAGGGGTGGCAGGGGGAGGCTGCAGGTGGAGGGGAGAGCCTGCCTCCTGACCCTGGTCCCGCAGGCCGGGAGGACTCACCTCATCAAACCCCATCTTGCTGGGCCTCTTTGGGGGCCGGGACACATGAGCCGAGGCCCACATGGGGGGCCCATCCACTGCAGAGGAAAGCCCGCTGTCACAAATCCCCACTGGCTCGAGTCAGTGGCACCCTGGAGTCCCAGGCCCCCCTTATTCCCGTCCCCTTGGCAGGATGCCCAGCAGATCACAGACTCCACCTGCCTCTGCTGTTCGGAGGGGCAGACTGAAGCCCAGCGGGGAAAGCGACTTGCCCGGAGTCAGGGAATGATTTGAAGAGGAAGTTGTGACTCCAGCCCTGCCCCCTGCCCAGCCAGGTCTGGGGCCAAGGAGAAGGGGCCCGTGGGAGGGGTGGGGAGTGATGGGGAGGAGGGACAACACCGGCTGGCAGCCTCACCCAGCGCTTCCAGGATCAGGTGGATGAAGTTGACTCTCTCGTCCTCCAGCCCCTGGTGGGACTTCACAGGCACATTCAGGTACCCATAACGCTGCTCGTTGCACACGTGGACTGAGACCCCTGTGGAGAGAGGCCGAGTGAGTGCTGGCCTGCAGGGCGGGGCTCTCGGAACCCAGACGGCAGGTGTGAGCCCCAGTCCTACCGGAACCCACCACAGGAGTCCTCTCTGGGACCCCGCGTCCCCATCTGTGGGGTTGGAGGGAGATAGGGCTTGGCTTAAACAACATCTAAGGGACCTTTCTGCCGAGATGGTATATATTCATTCAACAGATGTCTCCAGGGCACCAGCTGGGGGCAGGGGTGATGGTGGTGAGCAAGACAGACCGTCCCTGCCCTCAGAGGATTGAAGTGAGGAAGAAGCAGATAAACTCCCACCTGGCTATGGCCACCCGATGCCACGGGGCCTTGTTCCACCCTCTAACTCTCGCCCGCCGCTGCCCATCCCGCTCACCCAGTCCAGCGCCATCACCTCTGGCCCAGGTCCCTACACTGAACCCCTCCCTGTCTCCGGCCCCTGCCTCGCTGTCCTCCACCTGGCAACCAGAGTGACTTTTTTTTTTTTTAATTCCTTCAGTGTTTGTCATCTTCATTATAATCATTTATTTAGCCTTTGTCTTCTACAGACTGTGAAGCCTCCAGGGCAGGTCAGACAGTCAGTCAGTCAGTTCAGTTCAGTCGCTCAGTCGTGTCCAGCTCTTTGCAACCCCGTGGACTGCAGCATGCCAGGCCTCCCTGTCCATCCTGGAGCTTGCTCTAACCATGGTGTCTATTGAAAAGTCAACTCCAGGCCCAGCCCTGAGTACACAGCCTGGCAGAGTGCAGGGGCCAGAAGCACAAATGATGGAGACAAAACCCCCGTTCACGGACTTCCTCGGTTATCCAGTGGTTGTGGGATGTGGGTTTGATCCCTGGTTGGGGAACTAGATCCCAAATGCTGTGGGGCAACTAAGCCCATACACCACAACAAGGGATCCTACAAGCCAAAACTAAGACCCAATGCAGCCAAATAAATAAATAGACACATGATGCTAAAAAAAAAAATGGATAGCTGCATATAAATAAAAAACTTAACAAAATCATTCACTAAATTCCTTCGAACCACTGACCAGTAAACAACAGCTGATACTCAAGTAGAGGTAAATAAAGTTGCTCAGTCATGTCCGACTCTTTGCCACCCCAAGAACCATACAGTCCATGGAATTCTGGAGTGAGTAGGCCAGAATACTGGAGTGAGTAGCCTTTCCCTTCTCCAGGGGATCTTCCCAACCCAGGGCTCGAAGCCAGGTCTCCCACATTGCAGGCAGATTCTTTACCAGTTGAGCCTCAAGCAGAGGTAGGAATGAAGAAATAAAGAAACAGGGAGTTCCCTGGTGGCCTAGTGGTGAGGGTTCCGTGCTTTCACTGTCGTGGCCTGGGCTCAGTCCCTGGTTGAGGAAGTGAGATCTCAAGAGCTGCTCGGTGTGGCAAAAAAAAGAAAAAAAAGAAAATATTGGTGCTTCTCATTTTTCATCCATGTATTTGTTTCACCTTCACTCACGCTCTGCACTTGCTAAGATCTTTTTTCTCCCTGCACGTTTGCACTGTAGACATCACCTCGTGGAGCACAAAATAACGATGATGACACCCTTCTCCCTGGCCACTCCTCACACACTGCTGGCCCAGGAGCAACATTTCCTGATTGACCCATCACTTCTAATTCACCTTGACAGTGAGCAAAGTTCTCTACCCACTGGACAGCCTTCACGTTCTCGCCACCCATGAGCGCGCACCGTGAACTACATTCTCTGCCGACTTCTCAAGGTTCTTATGCCAGCAGCAGCATCTCTGTCCATCCATGAGCATGCACCGTGCACTATATTCTCTGCCGACTTCTCAAGGTTCTTACACCAACAGCAGCATCTCTGTCTTGTTCTCAACTTCAGCTCTTCCTAGGACTGCGGTTTATCCTATCCAAACCCAAACATCCAAACATTTCTTTTTCTGGCCATGCTACATGGCTTGCAGGATCTTAATTTCCTGACCAGAGCTTGAACCTGTGCCTTCGGCAGTGAAAGCACAGAGTCCTAACCACTGGACCACCAAGGAATTCCCCAAACCCAAACACTTCCTTGTAACTTTCATCTGAAAAATAACTACCTACAGCAGAATGATTTCTTTTCAGTGTTCAAGTCCAATTGGATGATTCTCTGATGGCTTCCTGACACCCACAGGCTAACGGCCAGATGCTTGCCCGTCAAGTCCCCACGAGCTGGCCCCTGCCCACCTTTCCTGCCTCAGCCTGCACTATGCCCCCTTTGTGTACTGTGCTCTAGCTGCCTGCCTTCTTGTGTCCCCGGCTACCACAGGGCCTTTGCATCTGCTAGTCCCGTTGCTTGAAATGCTCTGTCTTGCTCTGTTTACCTTGTTAATGCCTGCCCATACTTTAGATCTCAGTCCCAACGATTACATCCTCCAGGAAGCCTTCCCTGGGGACCAGGTCAACTCTAGCCTAAGCTCCCAGAACACCTATAATCAAGAAGTTCTTCTTCCTGTCACTGTGATTGACACTGATTTGTGTGATCCTTTGGTTGACTGGACTGGAGGATCCAGGAAGTCAAGGACCACCTGATTTCATTCACCACTGTCTCCCTGGTGCCTGGCACCTGATGCATGTGTGTTAAGTTGCTTCAGTCATGTCTGATTCTTTACACCCCTACGGACTTTAGCTCTCCAGGCTCTTCTGTCCGTGGGATTCTCCAGGCAAGAATACTGGAGTGGTTGGCCATGCCCTCCTCCAGGGGATCTTCCCGACTCAGGGATCAAATCTGTGTCTCTTACGTGTCCTGCATTGGCAGGTGGGTTCTTTACCACTAGTGTCACCTGGGAAGCCCTTGGTACTGGTAGGTGTCCCATATTTGCCTAATGAAGGAATACATGAAAGGGCCATGGTGGGCACAGCCAGAAGGACATCTAACCTACTGGGGCAGTGGGCCCAAGAAAGTCTACAACCCAAAAGACAATTAGGAATTAGCAAGATAAACTGTGGAGTGGGGAAGGGCATGCAGAGCAGAGGGAACAGCATGTGCAAAGGCCCAGAGACCTTGGAAAAAGGCTCAACAAGAGCTGACCTTACCAGCGGCCTGACAGGCATAGGCGAAGACGATGATGTCATCGAAGGGCCAGGTATAGTTGGGGTGAGGCGGGTAGAAGGCCAGCTGGGCCGTCCCCTCAGCCCGCAGGGATATCAGGAAGGTGGAGTGGACCATGGGGACGCGGAAGCAGCCCCGGCGCTGGCGGTTCTTGGTAGGAAAGTAGTCGGCCGTGCGGCGGTAGTAGCCCTGGGGAAGGCGTGGCCCCAGGCTGTGAGAGGGCACCCCCTCCATCCCCAGCACACTGCTCCCCAGCCGGGGCTTTCTGCCTCCCACATCCCCCCTTCCAGTCCTCAAGCCTCCCAGGCCTGTGTCCCCGGCCGTACCTGGGGGGTGATCCCACCGGCCGTACCTGGGGGGTGATCCCACACCAGAAATTGGAGTAGTAGGTCTGAGAGTCCAGCATCGGGGCCACCACAGGCAGCCCCTGCTTGACCAGAAGCTGCAGCGTCTGATTGTTGGTCAGAATGTTGTCTGTGTCTGCAAACTGTGGGGAGGCGGGTGTCACAGGCCCCAGCCTTGTCTGGGCAGCAGCCTCCCAAGGATTCACTGAATGGGATCCCTCCAGATATCCAGGGAGCCAGGGTATCTCCCACAATCCAATGGGGTTCCCTCAGTGAGATCTAACCTATAAACCAGGAGATCTGTTTCTGGACCAAGGAGCACTGGCTCGGGGACTAGAGATTTTATGCCTGAGTTGTTGATCTAAGAACTTTATCTGAAGCCTTAGAAAGGAAATTCAAAGACCTACTCTGGTCTCCTCTGGACAGGGGAAGCCTGGCATGCTGCAGTCCATGGGGTTGCAAAGACTCAGACACGACTTAGCAGACTGAACAACCCTGATCTCTGGTCCAGGGAACTAGGCTCAGAGTATACTCTGGGCTCTACACTCTGAGACTGAGTCTATATACTCTGGGATTGAGTCTCAGTGTACACCTTGAGCTCTGTCTCAGGGACCCAGGCTTAGTACAGGGTCTGAGCTCAAGCAAAGGGATCCCAGCTCAATACTTGATCTGGGTTCTGATCCAGGTTGCTAGCTGAAGGGTCCAGCCTACAGATGGTTAAATCGCACCCAGATTTCTGTCAAAGACAGGTGCCACCACCTGTGGGGAGCTCGATTGTAGGCCAAGCTTCCTTACCAGGATATAGTCTGCCCCCCAGTGCCTGGCAAAGGTCAGGGCTTCTTGTTTCAGCTCCATCAGGAACTGATGCCTTTCCTTGGTCCAGTGCTTAGGGCCCTCTTCATCTGGGTAGGACCTGAGGTGGTAAAGAGATGAGATGTCCCATGGGGCAGGCGCATGTGGTCAGAGCCCTTGCCTGGAGACTGTGACTCGGCACTGTCCCTCTCCCTCTCTGGGCTGCACCTCTTGCCCATCTTCCCCAGAACCTTTGCTCTCAGGCCACACCTGGGCTCCCCTTCGGGCCTCCAGACCACAGCTGCATAGTCACCGCCCACAGCAGCCAGCCACTCCTGCAGCATCTCGGTAGTGTTGTCTGCATTGTGGTCCGTGGCACACCTGGGGACACAGGAGGAAGAAGGGTGGGGGGGTGGCACAGCCAGCAAAGGACCAGACCCTGAGGCAGCCTCGACTCCTGGAGCACCAACCCCTGCAGGACTGGCCTCTGCTGGCAGCGGAGAAGGAAGGCGGGCAGCCAGGTCCCAATCACAGCTGTGTGTTCCACTGTGTGACCCCAGGCAGGTCCAGACCCTCTCTGGGCTCACGTTCTCCTTCTGTAACCAAAAGCCATCCTGGCAAGCTCAGGGGCTGAGGTGACAGAACTCAAATGCATTTTTTTTTTGGACAGGCAACTAGGATTTATTGGTGGGCATGAGTAAGGAGGGGACAGGGCCAAGGCTCTCATGAGTGCAAGACCTGCCATTTGTCCAGAAGGAAGGATGTATTTGACCCCAGAGCCATCTGGGATGAGCTGTTTTTCTGCCACCATGTTTTCAAATTCACCACCCTTAAACTTAGTAAATCCCCACTTCTTGGAGATGTGGATCGACTGGTGGCCAGGGAACTTGAACTTGGCCCTATGGAGGGCCTCAGTCACATTTTTCTTGTTCGGAAGCTTGGTACGGAAGGGCATTATGACTTGGCCAGTGTGGACCCTGCCCACTGTGTCCTGGGGCTTTCCGCCACACTTACCAGTCTGAAGCCTAGATTTGGGGACAGCATGCCAGTCATGAATCTCCACTGGAAAGGGCTGTCTCCAGGGTTCCTTAGGGAAACCTGGATAGGCAACAGGCTGCATACGCTCTCCAACAGGCTGTCTGCAGCCACTCAAATGCATTTTGAAATATGAGAAGGACCTCAACTTTGAGGAACACACCTGCCATATTCCCTATTCCTTCCCTGCTGTGTGACCTCAGCTTAGTCCCCTCCCCTCTCTGAGTCAGGACTGGACAGAGAACTTGCTGCTTCCCTCCACCAGAAAGTTGTAATAAGGACCAAACCACACTCTGAGCGTCCCTGAGAAGACCTGATGGGCCTGAGCTCCAAGGTCACCTCGCACAGCCTCTCCTAAGGGGCTCTCATGACAGAGGGGGGCGAGGGGGCCTTAGCCAAGAGCCCAGGTTTTCGGTGATGCTGCCCCTTTAAGCCAAGTCTCCAGAACTGAAGACTAACTACGTGTCAAGTCTTTTGGGGGTGGGAACTAACTAAACTCCCAGACTGGTAATTGTGGGCGGCCTCCCCAGGCCACAGCTCCACCCCCAGCCCAACTCTGGTGAGTTGGGGAGAGTAGTTTGGTCACTTCTCTCAGTTTATCCCCAACCTCAGCTTGGGACTCCTCCCTGTTCTGGCTTCCAAAGACTGTGGCCTCTGATTCCAGGCCCTGTGGGGACACCTGGGGGGAGAGATGGCAGGAAGGGGCTTTACCCTTGGCCAGCAGGACTCAGCCCCTCTTCTGAGAGAGACTGGAACCAGCCTGGGGAAGGGGGAGTGGGTGTGACACCCCCGCATAGAGCAGCATGGAGCCCAGGGCTGACAGCACCCCTACGGGCTCCCCAGGAACTCCCAGGCCTGCTGAACTCTGCCACATCGGGCCCCAGCGGACGCCAGCTGCTCCTGTTGGCTCCACTCTGTCAGGCCAACCACAGGTCCCACGGCTTAAGTTTCAGCTATGGTGGGCTGGAGCAAGAGGGGTTGGGCCCAACTTACACCTAGAGAAGGTCCCGAAGGAGGAGCAGGGGCCAGAATGAGGGATGGATGTCCCTGTGCCAACCCAAGGCCTCCAAGTCTGCAGGGACAAGGGGACCTGCCAGGGGTCTCGGGTTACTGGAGGGCCTGTCTGCGAGGGGAGGGGCCTGTCTGGGTGGTGTCTGGGCAGGGAGCAGATGGGGCCAGCTGGAGCCCGGGCTGTCGGTGGTGGGGTTGGGGGCGGGGTAGATGCCCAGTGGGTGCCAACGCCCGGGTCTATCTCACCAGAGGGCCAGCCTGGCCCTGGGGTAGTCCAACCGCTCCAGCGCGCCCAGGTAGTGAGGCAGTGAGTGCTCGGCATTGCGGGCCAGGATGGCAAGGACCACGGTGGGCAGCGGCGGCTCCGCGACTCCCGCAGCCTCGGGCCGCGGCCCCAGCAGGAGCAGCAGCTGGAGCAGCGGGGCGGCGGGGGCAGCGCGCATGGCGGGCGCTCGGGCGGCGGCGGCCCCCGGGGCTCCCGGCCGCGCCGAGGGGAGTGGGCGGTGCCGCCGGGCCCGGGGCGGGGCCTGGGCCCGGGGCGGGGCCGAGGCGGGCCAGGAGTGGGGTGGGGGGATGTACTACCCTCTCCCAAGAATGGGCTCCCTCTCCCCTCCCCATCCCTATCCATGGATTCTCAGATGTCCTCTCCTCGGCCCGGGGCATCGCAGGACCAGGGCCCGGACACCCGCCCCAGACGCGATCCGGGAGCAGCCTCTTCCTGGCTGGAGGGTCATGGGGCGACGGCTTCCGAGCCCTCCGCGGCATCTCAGGATACTCGACTACGACTCCCCTCCGGGGCGTGCAATCCCCGGAATCCGGCTTCACGGATTCCTTCAACACCCCTGAATCCGTGCTGCCTGGCCATCCGTCCAACCCTCGGACCTGAGCTGCGGGGGGACCCGGCGACACAGCCACGGCCCTTCCCCGGGTTCCCGGGCTCCCGGCCCCTCCGCCGCCCCGCCCCCGGGCGCCCTCTGGCGGGCCCAGACGGAACTTCGCAGAGCCAGACCCGCGAAGGGGTGCGGGGAGGCGGGGTGGTCCCCCTGACCTGGGCGCGCCATCCCGCCGCGGTCCGAGCCTGGTGTCTCCCGGGCGTCATCGTCCTCGCCTCCGTCGCCAGCACCAGCACCGCTCCGGGCCTTTAGGAGAGCAAAGCCTACTCTTAGACTGAGTGTAGAACAGGGGGCACCACACAGCCCCCTCACGGTGTCCCAGACCCCCCCTCCAAAGCAGGGTGACTCCAGTGTCTGGTCAGAGTCGGGGTCCTGAGGCCCCTGCTGGGTCTCCAGCCTCTCTTAGGGAAAAGGAGGGCCCTGGAGGCACCGGTGGTGGGGTCTAGCTCCTTTGCCACCGACTGACCTCAGGCAGGTAGGTCACTTTTCTCCCGAGCCTCAGGGCCTCCTGGGTAGAATTGGGCTGTAACAGCGCCCATCTAGCAAGGATTCCTTGAGTGCGTGAATGCACTTGAATTCTAAGCATGGAGCCTGGCAGGGGAGAAGAATTCCTGGGGTGGGAAGACAGGACTGGAGTAGCCAGGCTATCCTTCCATTCAGCCCCTCACCCAGGTGGCCCTAAGATGGAAGACCTGAGGTCCCTTCCCCAAAACATCATGGGGAAATGAGTCCCTCCCCTTGCACGGTTGCTTCTTTCTATCCCCCACCCCCAACTTGAGTGATTTCGAGGTGGCTGAGAAGTGAAGTGAAGTGGAAGTTGCTCAGTCGTGTCCAACTCTGCAACCCCATGGACTATACAGTCCATGGAATTCTGCAGGCCAGAATACTGGAGTGGGTAACGTTTCCCTTCTCCAGGGGATCTTCCCAACCCAGGGATCAAACCCAGGTCTCCCACATTGCCCGTGGATTCTTTACCAGCTGAGCCACAAGGGAAGCCCACCCCTAAACCAAGCTGCAAAGCATGTGGAATCTTAGTTCCCTAGCCAGGGACTGAACCCACACCCCTCCCCGCTGCATTGGAAGCAAGGAGCCAACCACTGGACTGCCAGGGGAAGTCCCGAGGATACTCTCTTCTAAAGCAAAACAGTGCCCCCCGCTTCACCCATCCCAGGTTTATCCCAGAGCTTCTGCCCATGCTGTTAATCACGGGGGCTTCCAGATTCTTCCCTCACCTCAAGTTGTCCTTCTTCTCCTAATGCACTGACCCCTCCAACCTTCGTCTCTCTCCATCCCCAGTCCACACAGTGGTCCAGCCAGTTGCTAACTCCCTTGCCCCAGGTTTCCCCTATCACTCCTGTCTGGAAAAACCCTATAGCCATCTTCCTTTGGGGCACACTCCTGATCTCCACTCCCCACTGGCCTGCACTGAGCCCAACGATTCAGTTTCCCTGGGCTCCTGCCCGCCCTCCCCCTGCCGCCCCAGGGGTATTTCACCAGCTTGATCTGACCCCCTCACTCTCCTCTCCCTACCCCAGTGAAAATCTCCCTGCACTTCTTGGAGAAAAGAGAAGCCATCACCTTGGACTTCCCTTGTGGTCCAGTGGTTACCAGTCTGCCTTTCAATGCAGGGAACCTGGGCTTGATTCCTGGTGGAGGTACTAGGATCCCATGTGCCTCCAGGCAAAACTAGGTCTCGAAGAAAACTAGCCACAACAAAGAGCCTGCGTGTGTCTGTCGCAGCTAAGGCCCCAGGCAGCCAAATAAATATTTTTCAGAGGGTGAGGGGGGCCTCTCTGGGGGCTCAGTGGTAAAGAATCCTCCTGCCTATGCAGGAGACACAGGTTTGATCCCTGATCTGGGAAGATCCCACACGCCGCAGAGCAACTAAGCCCGTGTGCCACAACTGTGGAGTCTGTGCTCCAGAGCCTGGGATCCACAACTACAGAGCCCACAAGCTGCAACTACCTAAGCCCGCACGCCCTAGAGCCCGTGCTCCGGAACTAGAGAAGCCACCGCGATGAAAAGCCGGTACACCGCAACTAGAGAGGAGCCCCTGATCACTGCAACGAGAGAAAAAAGCTCCACGCAGCAACAATGATCCAAAAAATAATAATAATAATTTTTTTTAATAAAAGAGAGAGAGAAGCCATCACCTGTGAACTCTCATTTCCAGCTTCCAAACCTTCCACCCCCTGCCGCCAAACCAGTCTCTTCTCTCACCACCTGTTATCACGGAAGAGCACCCCTTTCCATAACAGAACCATCCTTGGACTCCAAAAAAAAAGTCATCCCTTTGCCCTTCCTGGATTCCCAACACCCCTCTCTTCTGGATCCTTCGTTCAACATTCCAAAGGACTTAAAGCTCCCCCAACTTAAAACATGAATACAGCTACCTGCTGGCCCCCAGCGGCAGCCCTATCTCTCTCCTTCCTTCCAAACCTCTGGAAAAGGGGATGTGACCTATGTTTTGCTTCTGGTCTGACTTCCCCACCTTCATTCCCTGCTTGACACGCACCAAGGCTTCTCCAGCCACACTGCTCCTGCCAAGGCCTGCATCCTTCTGGCCCCTCGCCCAGTGGAATTCCTCCTCATCCAAGAGGGTTCCCTCTGACACCTGACCTCATATAGCACTCCCTCTTTCTGCAAAACTGACATGTATCTCCGCTTCCTACCCGGACCCATCTGTCTAAAATAGAACCCCAGTCTTCCCTCCAAAGCAGCTCCCACTCCAGTGGCCTCCCTCCAACTTGGGGACCTGGTGATACGTGCCTCTCTCTCCGCCCATTCCATATTCTCATCAGGGCCAGACCACCTCAGTGTCTCCTGCACATGGTCACTCCTGTGGCTCAGAGCATCAGCACCACTCCCCCAGGCCACTGTGCCTTCCAGTACTCACACCCCTACCCCAGGCCTTTTCCCTGGAAACCGTTCTGCACTGAGTGGTCCTTTCTTTTTCTTGTTTTAAAATTTGGCCACACCGCACAGCATGAGAGGCTTCCCTGGTGGCTCAGACAGTAAAGAATCTGCCTGCAATGCAGGAGAGCCAGGTTCAATCCCTGGGTCGGGAAGATCCCCCGGAGAAGGGAATGGCAACCCACCCCAGTATAATTGTCCAGTATAATCCCATGGACAGAGGAGCCTGGTGAGCACAGTCCATGGGGTCACAAAGAGTCAGACACGACTGAGTGGCTTCACATGAGGGATCTTAGTTCCCCAACCAAGGATGGAACCTGGGCCCCTCGCTCTGCAGTGAAAGAGCCAAGTCCTAACCATTGAACCACCAGGGAATCCCTCAGTGGTCCTTTCTAAACGGCATGATGTTACACCCATTGGGGGCGGCCAATGCCCTCAGCATAGAGTTCAGATTCCTCCAGGAACAAGAAGACCCTTCATGGACTACCTGATGCTTCTCCATCTTCTCTGACTTCCTCTCCCCTATCTCCTGCCCCAGCCAAACTGGACTATGTACAGTTTCCAGAACACTCCATGCTTTAAGACCTTCCCATATTCTCTCTGTCTCTTTTTAAAATTCCTCTGCTTGAACTGGTCTTTCTCTTTCTGGTCATCTCTTCCAAGCTCTCTGGAAAACCTTCCCTGATGTCATGTTGGGGGACCTACCCCTGCATTGCATCCTATATAGTCCCATTCGTTCGGCAAATATTTACCAAGCACAAGTCATATGCAGGTAGAATTCTAGGTACTGGGGATACAGAGTTTCGGTCTCGGTTCCTAGGGCATTCTGATGAGGGAAGACAGACAGGAAACAAGCAAACTGACAAATGAATAAATAACTTCAGAGACGAGTAAATGCTATGAACGAAGTAAAACAAGTTAACGAGAACAGAGAGTATCTGAGGATGGGAGGCAGCATTGAATAGAGAGGTCAGTGAAGACGCTCTGGAGCGTAAAGGGAGCCAGCCACGAGGAGATCTGGGAGAAGTTGTTGCGTATGGAGATGGGGCCAAGGCCCTGTGGTGGGAACAAGCAAGGAGGCCAGGGTAGTCGGTGCAAAGTGAGCAAGGGGAGTGTGGTAAGAGGGGAGGGCCACTTAGGGCCGTCAAGCTATGGTGGGATTTTGGATTTTTTTTGAAAGTGCAATAGGAGGACATTGGAGAGTGTAAGCAGAGGAGTAACATGGTTTGTCTTAAAAAGTTCGCTTTGGCTGCAGCTCAGGGGGTGGACTCTGGGGGCAAAGCTGGAAGCCCGGGAAAGCATGTCACCAGGAGAGCTGATGATGGGCAGGGCTGAGATGCGTAGCGGGTTAGATGTGGGAAATGGAGGGAGGAGTCAGGTGACTCACAGGGCGTGATGTGGTCTGGGACTGAATGAGGGAGAGCTACGCAGGGGCAGCAGAATGTGCAACCAGGCCCCGCGCTGGACCTGGTTGTGAGCTGCCTTTCATCAGACCTGCAGGTGGAGAGATCACACGCCAGACCTGCCTGGCTGAGAGTTCTGAGGCGAGGACCCGCCTGCCTTCTTCAGCACTTATCCCAGCCCTACAGCAGGGCTAGCCAGGCATTGGGTGGGCTCTCGATAGAAATATGATGTTACTGACTAGGGTGGGCTGATCAAGTGCCTGTACCCTTACTGACACTCATATATATATATAATATATATATGTTGGCCCCATAACATAAAAATAGAACATAGTCTGCAAAGGTAATATAACATCAAACTCAGAAACTCTAAAGCAGTGATTCTCCAAGCATGGTCCCTGGACCAGCCAGCATCAGCCTTGCCTGGAAGTTGTTAGAAATGCAAATTTCAAGGCCCCTCCCCATACCTGTGGAGAAGGAAATGGCAACCCACTCCAATACTCTTGCCTGGAAAATCCCATGGACACAGGAGCCTGGTAGGCTACAGTCCATGGGGTCGCAAAGAGTCGGACACGGCTGAGCGACTTCACTTCACTCACTTCATACTTTATCACTGGAGAAGGAAATGGCAACCCACTCCAGTATTCTTGCCTGGAGAATCCCGTGGACAGAGGAGCCTGGTGGGCCATGGTTCATGGCGTCGCAGAGAGTCAGACACGACTGAAGTGACTGAGCACGCATGCACGCCCTATACCTGGGCTTCCCTGGTGGCTCAGCAGTAAAGAATGCCGGTTCCATCCCTGGGTCGGGAAGATCCCCTGGAGGAGGAAATGGCAACTCACTCCAGTATTCTTGCCGGGAAAAATCCCATGAACAAAGGAGCCTGGCGGGCTACTACAGTCCAAGGGGCTCAGAGTTGGACACGACTGAGCACCTGAGCAGCAGCAGCACATCTCCATACCCCTTCAATCAGAAACTCTGGGAGTGGAAGTTAAACAAACCAACAAGCCTTTCAGGTGATTTTGGTACCGACTCAAGACTGAAGCTGCTATTCTGTGAGGCCTAAGGTTTCATTCTTGGGGTAATGTCTAGAAAAAAATGTTTGGGTCCATCTGAATAGGACCCAGACCACCCTGGACCAACAAACATCTAGCTGGGCTCTAGATTCCTCCCCCGACCAGCACCTTCACCCCCATCCCTCAGCCATGGTAGTTCTGGCCAAAGCCAGGCGGTGGCGCCAGTGCCTCAGGCTCCACTCTGGCTTCCAGAAACAGAGACCCTGGAAGGACTGTCCCCCTCCCCAGCACACTCTTCTTCCCTCTGGGAGCCTCAGCGTCAAGGTCTGCCCACTGGCAAAGGCTCTGCAGAGTGGCCTTCATCAGAGAGGGGGCTCTGAGGTTGGCACACCCAAGGTGAGGGCCAACTCCCTCTTCCTGGAGGTTAGGAGGGTGGGTGAGAGGAGACCCTTTGGTCAGAGAGAAATTAGGGGTCTTTGGCCTATGGGACTTGGGGGTCAGGAGCCCTGGCAGGTGGCTGTGGTCTGGTGGACCCTAGCCACACCCCCATTAACCCTCTGCCTTCCTTGCTCAACCTACCGCAAGGTCTCAGGTGCCGTTTCCCTTCCAATGTGTGGGGGCAGCCTAGAGGTACCCCAAGACCTGGACAGAGCCCGAGGGCTGGGGGTCTTCACAGCCTGGCAGCCAAGTAGATGGGGAGGGGAAGCCCACGGCAGAGGGGGTGCACGGATGGAGCTCTTACCAGCTGCTAGCTTCACGTCTCCTGGGTTGGGGGCTCTCTGGGCCCCTGTCCTGCTTTGTGGCCAAGGGAGCCCAGGTTCCAAGCCGGAGGAGGGGTCCACACACGGCTCCTCGTCCTGGTATGCCGCTTGGCAGGTGGGGGTCAAGGAGCTCCCACCGGGCTCCCTCCCACCTCTGGTTCCAAGCCGGGTTCCAAGATGACCCAGGGCCGAGCGCAGTCTTGCCCCCCATCTGCTCTGCTGCCCTTCATCCTTCCTATTTGAGGGGAGACTGAG
This sequence comes from Moschus berezovskii, assembly GCF_049115385.1. Classification (NCBI taxonomy): domain Eukaryota; kingdom Metazoa; phylum Chordata; class Mammalia; order Artiodactyla; family Moschidae; genus Moschus; species Moschus berezovskii. Next base: position 7,852,352 of record NC_142470.1, read on the forward strand.
ACCCCCCTAAATCCCAGCTGGAGTCACCACTCTGCTTAGACCTAGCATAGTTCTGGCCTTCACTCCGGGAATCTGCCCCTCATCTCCAAGGGTCCCACCCAACGCCCACCCCACCCCAAAGGACCACCCTCTTGCTCTTGGCCAGGCCCTCCTCTCCCAGGATCCCAGATGTGGAGCTGTCCTCTGAGGCTCTGCCCTGGTCTTCAGGAGGCTGGGGACCAGCCAGCTGTTTTCCCCAGGCAGCCAGCTGTTTTGCCCATCACAAAGCCGCCCTGGCTCCTCTGCTAAGATCATTGCCTGCTGCGTTGCTGCGGCTGGACTGCAGCGTGGCAGCTCTGGGCCAGGGCCTGGGAGCTGTTAACTCCTCTGGGCCCAGGCAGCCCCTGCCCCTCCCAGCCTGATCCCACTGGCCTTCCTCTGACCTGCGACCTGCAGCAGTAGCCCACTGCCAAACTTCTAGAGACCCCCAAGCAGGCCAAGCATTACTGTGCCCACCCCCACTCAACAACGGCGAACCCAACCGCAGCCCCTCCTCGCAACAGGGCCTTGTCCTCAGGTGACCCCAGGTGAGAGGAAGGTTCAAAAGCATAAACGCTACCCCATTCAGAATAAGAAGAGGAATAGCTCTTATTAACTGTGTGCTGTGTGTGCCAGGCATTGTGCTAAGTGCTGGAAATGCATCTTCAAACTGAATTTTCACAACAACCCTGTAAAGCAGGGAACACCTTCATTTAATAGATGAGAACACCAGGGCATGGAGAAGCTAAGTCCCTAGCTCAAGCCCACATGGAACCGGGCTTTGAAACTCCAACCAGGCTGACTGCCTCTCTGGCTGGCCCTGGTGGGTTGCTGTTTCAGCTTCCCTGAGCGTCTCACCCCAGGCTTTCTTTCTCTGGTCTAAACCTCAGTAGCGCCGTCTGTGAAATGGGAAGCTGACGGGTGGAATCACACCATCCCCGGCTCCATGGGCTGAGTCGGGAGCAATGCCAGGCTCTGTGCTCAGCACCTTCCAAGTATTATTAGCGGATCATTCCTCTCGGTGGCAGCGGTCAGCCTGGGCTGAGATCCCAGCTTTCCTGCTTCCCGGCAGCCTGGGTTTGGGCAAGGAGTTTACCTCTCAGAATCTCCGTATCTAAAGCTGGGAAATAAGAACAGTATCTACTGTTGATTTTTTGTGAAAAGGATGAGATAAAGCAGGTAAAGTGGTGGACCTGTACCTGACACCCAGTGGGTGGTAAATGTTACTCCTTCCTATTATGACTAGAAACCACAACCCGGGGACTTCCCTGGTGGTTCAATGGCTAAGAGTCCCCTCTCCCAAAGCAAGAGGCACAGGTTTGATCCCTGGGCAGAGGACTAGATCCCACATGCCGCAGCTAAGACCCAGCGCAGCCAAATAAATAAGCAAATAAGGGCTTTCCTGGTGGCTCAGTGGTAAAGGATCTGCCTGCCAATACAGGAGACATGGATTCAATCTCTGATCCGGGAAGGTCCCACATGCCTTGGAGCAAGCAACGGAGTCCATGCACCACAATTACTGAGCCTGTGCACCCTGGAGCCTGCACTCCACGATAAGAAAAGCCGCTGCAGTGACAGGTCCGCGCACCATGATGAGCCCGTTTTATGCAACTAGTCAAAAGCCTGCATGGCCACGAAGACCCAACACAGCCAAAAACAGATTAATTTTTAAAAAGTCAATAAATAAATACTTAAAAAAGTGAAATAAGGGACTTCCCTGGTGGTCCAGTGGCTAAGACTCCATGCTCCCAATGCAGGGGACCCAGGTTCGATTCCTGATCAGGGAACTAGATCCCACATACTGCAACTAAAACCCAACACAGACAAATAAATAAATAAAAATAAATATTAAAAAATAAATAAACACAATCTGGAAGGATCTGAATGGTACACCCACCACAGTGCACCCCCATGCCCAGCATGGAGCTGGCACGTTTGAGGGCTCTGTCGTTTCTTGTGAATGAGGGCACCCTGGTCCAGTGATACTCATGCCCACCCAGGCACAGCAGGCTTTGAGAGGGGGCACCGTTGTCCCCATCACACAGTTACAGGGGTAGAGCAGTGGGAATCCCCAGATGCCCGGCTCTGAACTCATCCTGAGGCCGGAAGCTGGCCTGTCATGAAGGGCAGGAGAGACAAGGGAACAGGGACAATCCCAGGGCCAAGACAACCCAGAAGCTGACTGGGCCGTGGCTGGGTGGGATCTCAGGGTCTGGGAACGACCCCTCAGGATGCAGTGACCCGTGCTCTTCCCCTTTGTCGCCTCCCCCCTGCCCACCATGGGTCAGCTCCCTGGTCCCAGCCTAGACATCTGGAACTGGGACAGACAAAGGGCCGCGAGGAGGGACAATAACCTTCTGTCCATTTTCAGATGCCGGGCCGGGCCTGGCCAGGGCTGGGGGCCGGAGCCCCGGCAAGGCGGTGCCAGGCCCCCCGCGGGCAGCGGACAATGTTGGCAGTGATGGAGAGGAGGCATTTCAAAGCGTTTTGTTCCCAATGACCCCCTCCCCCTAACATCTCGCCCCAGCTCGGGGTGAGGCCCCAGCTCCACCCCCAGCCACCCAGGCCCCTGCTCCTGGCGGCTTGGGGACCGGCCACATTCTTGACCTCAGGGGAAAAGTTTAGACTCTCTGCGCCCTGGGCAACAATAACAGTGTCACAGACCTGATTTAGGAGCAGCGCTTACCATCACAAAGCGGCAGACAAAGAGCCTGGTCTGAGAACGCGCCGGGCCTCTGCGCCTACTGCTCCAACCTCTGTTCACTCCTCTGCCGGGCTCTGCCTGGGCAGGACTGGGTACCAGGGCCTGACCCTGGGCATCGAAAGCCAGAGCAGGACTCAGGAGTGAAGGCAAAGGGATGGGGGATCCAACTGGGAATGAGGGAGCCTGAGAGCTTTCCTGAGAGTTCCTCTCCTTTCTGGGCCTCAGTTTCTGTCTCTGTAACCAGGTGGCTGAACTATAAGGCTGAAAGTAAGAAAGGGGCTCTGATCCTGCAGACAGGGGAGGTCTCTTTGATGATGATCATGAAAAGGATTTCTCACTTCATTCTGGGCGCTTCAGAGAAGCCAGGCACTGCGCTCACTGACCGATCCCTTGCTACCTTAAGCCACCACTTCTTTTTCTTTTTTAATGATGGAGACCACGCAGCAGCATCCTCTGCCTCTTACTCTCCCAAAGGAAGAGAAGAATTATCAACAGCCAGTGGCAGTTGCAGGAACAACCCTCAGAGCAGGTTTCACACTCGAGAGAGAACGGTGAGCCTCTTCCTTGGGGTTTCTGGTGTTCGACAGGGTCAGAGAAACTTCTCTAGTAATGAACTATTGACGGGATTCCTGAAAGGAGAGTTTTTCATCCCCTTTGATCATTTAATCCTCACCAACTTCACAAAGCAGGTGTACCTACCGTTAACCCTCGTTTGCAGTTGATAACTGCAGTTGATAGCTGAGGCTCAGAGAAGCTGAGTTGCTTGTCCCAGGCCACACAGCTTGGAGGTTACGGAGCCGAGACACAAGGCAAGGCTGGTTCCCCTCTGATTATAGATTCTACTGTGGAGGGAAGGAGAGAAGGACAACGAGGCAGCTGGACCCTGCTGAGTCCTGGGTGGGAGGGCCTCTCCTCCCAGCCAGAAGGCTATGAATAAATAAATGTCTGATTACCCCCAGGGGGAATTCCACCCTTGGAGCAGGTGCCTTTAAAAACTAGATTGATTCTTGTCTGTGAGCAGAGGTTGGCCTGGCCAGACACCCAGATGCAGGGGATTGGACACAATGACCTCCAGTGGAGACCTCCTAGTAATTAGAGGCAGGATAGGGGAACATTTAAAGGCTTAGGATGCTGGTGCCAGCCTGTGAGTTCGAATCCCAGCTCTGACTTTTCCTAGCAGTGTGTCCACAGACAAGTGACTTCTACTTTCTGCACCTCGCTTTTCCAGTCTGCAAAACTGCACCCACCTTCTAGGAGACCATTCAGCGAAGTGCACGCAAGGCCTTGGAATGGCACCTTACTCAGTGAGGGCTGTCTGCTACATAGGGCAGGGCACCTCAAGGTGGCCACTTTGGGGACCCTGTGGCAGGCAGGCAGCTGTTGGCCTTGCTTTCCAGGGAGTGGTCGGGCTTTGATTACAGCATGAGGCATGATGGTTACACCCTGAGCTCTAAAGGGCCCTGTGCTCTGGGATCTGAAAGGCCAAGGCCAACCATGGCTTCTAAGGGGCCATTGGAAGAGATTGTGGCTTCTCTGATGCCTGGGCAGGGGCTCTTGGGCCCTGGGCATGGTGCCTGGAGAGAGGACAGAAAGTGAAGGATGCCCTGGGAGGTGCTGTCTGCAGTCTGCCCTCCCATTGCTGTCCCTGAAAAATCCAGAGGGACCAAACTGTATGTGGAGGGGACGGCCAGGGACCTGTGCACGGCACCCACAGCACAAACTGTACTGCCCCTGGCGTCCTCAGGGGACCTGGTGGGCTCAAGTTCCAACTCTGCCACCAGGACAAGTTGCTACCCCTCTCTGAGCTCATCCCAAAGATCCTTTAGGATCCAGAGTGTTCAGAGGAGACCATCCCAGGAGCCTCTGTGATTCCACAGGTCTAATCAAAAAGTTGGCTTGGAATCCAGGAGTCCTGCTTGCCAGACTTCAGCCCCTTCTGCCTCCCTTCATCCGCAGACTTCAGCTCCAGCTCCTCTAATCACCCTTTGGCTCCTCTCACCAAACTACCAGTGCCACGCGCACCGCAGACGGAGGGTGAGACAGCCCGACAGAACCTGGCGTGAATTTCTGGGGGTGCGTGGGGCTCCCGGGAGCCCCAACAAGGACAGCCTCCCGCTCCCTCACTGCCTGCTTGTGAGGCCGGAGGAACACTCACCTGTGGGGCAGAGCGAGCGTCTGTCTTGGGGTCCCCTCGGCCCTGGAGGCGGGTGGCGCTCCTGGAGCCGCCGTCTCTGGCACAAGGTGACTTCCCTACCCAGTTCCTGCTGCTGAGAAGGGCTGGTCAGGCAGGCCTTCAGGTGCCAGCCCGCCCTTCCTGGGCACAGATTTTCCTGGCATCTGCCGGGCAGGGAGGGCACTGGCTGAGGGCTGGCCCGTGGGGCTGGGCAGGATTGGGGCAAAGGTGTCTCCTAGGGGGCTTGTCTACAGTCCCTGAACCCACTCCTTCTCTGGCCACTGTGGGCCGGGGATCCAGGAAGCCATGGGCCCTTGGGAACCCAGCGAGGGTGGATGGAGGAAGGCTGAGAGGAGCCCCAGGCCCCTGCCCCATCCTGTCCCCCGCAGCCCTCCACAACCCCCGCCCCAGCAGGCCAGCACGGGCTCAGGCTGAGGTGTTTGTTTTTCCTGTCTTCACACTGACTCCATTCAGAGCGGCCTTTCTCCACCCCCGGCCAGTGGTCAGGGAGCCAGGGCACCAGGGAGAGAGATCACTGCCCCCACCCTCCTCTGTTTGCGAGCCCCTCCTGCCATCTTCCCCTCGGGCATGTCAGCCTCCTCGAGGGCTTCCTGGTTTCGGGGGGTACTGCAGAATTTGGGGATGACTGGGGCAGGGGGAGAAGAGTAGAAAAAGGAAACCAAATGGAGACGAGGCGGTGGGGAAGAGGGGTGTGACGTGAGGTCAGGAAAGAAGAGGGACAGGGCTGTACGTGGGCCTGGCAGGGAACAGGGCTCCTCACACGGAGGCCCGGGCAGAGGTGGGGCGGGCACAGAGCAGGGACGATGGAGCAGGGGACTGGCACTGGAGGCGGGGAGCACCTTGACAGGCTGACGCAGGGCCGCACGCCTGGCTCTGGGCCCTCAAGGCTTGGGAGCTCCTGACTCCCACCTGAAGAGCAGCCTCTTCCTCATCCCTGGGCCCAGGGCCCCAGGCGGGGGTGCTGTGACCTGGTCTGGGGCCCCGGGGGAGGGAGGAGGGTGAAAAGTTTCCCCAAGTCAGAAGGCCATGGGGGAGGCGTCTCAGGGGGGTCCCGCTCTTTGCTCCCTCTGACTGTCACGTTGGTACATAAAGGGGGTAGAAAGGTCAGATGCGGCCTTTCAGGCCCGTGGGAAAAACTCTGTCCATTTCCCTAATCCATATTTATTGGTGTGAGACACTGGGGTGGGAGGAAGCCCCCCGCCCCCACCCGTCGCCCCAGCCAGGCCAGGTTAGCACTAAGAACGGGCTCCATGTCACCCAAATCCTACTCTTTGTCTCCAGATTGGCTCCAGAGTCCTCCCCCTTCCCTCCTCCCCTTTGCTCGCCCCCACCACCACCCCCTTTGGGGTTGCCAAGCAACCGTGGAAGGGTAGCTGAGATATTTTCTTTATTACAAGCAAAGGCAAGACAGCATCATGGCCCCAGGAGGGGAGTAGGCTGGGGGCTGTGCTCTGGGGGGACCTCGCTACCTCAGTCTGCTCCTGGGCGTAGGCAGTGGGGAGACGGGGCCTCAGAGCCCAAGAGAAAGCGGAAGGCGGAAGCAAGTGGCGGTGACTAGCTGGACTGGGGCACAAATGGGGACCCCATCCACAGAACGCTGGAGGAAGCAGCGGAGCACGGCGGCCCCGGCCTGAGCCCTCACCTGTCACCCACCGGCTCTGCGTCCTGGGCCAAGTCACTTCCCTTCTCTGAGCCTAATTTTACCCCTTGATAAAATGAGAATAATAACGTGTATTATCTCATTTAATGCTCACATTAGCCCCACGAGACATTCATCCCCCCCTCCCAGCTTTTAACGCCTTGGGAACCTGAGGCTCAGAGAGAATGTGATGTGTTTCCCAGGGAAGTGGCAGAAAGTGAAGATTCTTGAGCCCCAGCCATTTTCTTAACACCAGCTTTATTGTGATGTAACCCACATACCATACAATTTGCCCATTAAAAAATGTACAATTTGGGGACTTCCCTGGTGGTCCAGTGATTAAGAATCCATCTTCCAACGCGGGGGATGTAGGTTCAATCCCTGGTCGGGGAATTAAGATCCTGCATGTCATGAGGCAACTAAGCCTGCACCCCAACTAGAGAAGCCCACACACCCCAACTAGAGAAGCCTGGGCATGCTCTGATGAAAGATGCTGCATGCCACAACCAAGGCCTGATGCAGCCAAAGAAATAAATATTTTTAAAACATAAAATGTACAGTTTAATGGCTTTCAGTGTATTCAGAGTTGTGTGACCATCACCACAATCAACTTTCAAACCTTTACATCACCCCAAAAAAGAAACCCCGTACTCATTAGTTTTCACTCCCTATTCCCCCCAAACTTCTCTTCTCTCCATCCCTAGGCGACCACTTTTTGCTTTCTGTCTCTATGGATCTGCCTATTCTGAATAGTTCCTTAAATGGAATCAGACAATATGTCTGAGTCCCAACTTTTAACTTCCAATGACTCCAACATTACCGGGTGCTGGGGAAATAGAGGTGTCAGATGGTGGCTTGACTAAAAACATGGCCTATGCTGACAGGCAGACTTGGTTCTAAACCTGGGCTCTGCACCTGGGGGCAGTCACTTCCTTTGTCTGGACCTCGGGTTCCTGGTGTGTACAATGGGAACACTAACAGCATTCCTCACGAAGCTGTGAGCCTTGAGAAATGCTCAGCCCAGGGGACTTCCCTGGTGGTCCAGTGGCTAAGAGTGCACTTCCAATGCAGGGCGCCTAGGTTCCATCCTTGGTCAGGGAACTAAATCCCGCAGATGGCAACTAAGACCTCGTAAGTGTTTAGCCCAGCACCTGGAACTTAATATACGGTTGTTTTGAACTAGATTACAATAACCCATACATCCGCCCCCTATTAATATTTATCCCTTTACCCCAGCAATTAATAAAAGCACCTCTAAGAGTCAGGCATTCTTCTAGGAGTTGGAGATAGAGCAATGAACAAGACATGATCCCGTCCACATAGGGTCTACATTCTAGGGGAGACAAATTCGACAGTGGGTAAATAGCAGGCTTTCGGGGAGGGCTACGTGTAATAAAGGGCTTCCCTGGTGGTTCAGTGGTAAAGAATCCACCTGCCAATGCAGGAGATGTGGGTTCGATCCCTGATCTGGGAAGGTCCCCTGGAGAAGGAAATGGCAACCCACTCAAGTATTCTTGCCTGGGAAATCCCATGGGCAGAGGAGCCTGGCGGGCTGAAGTCCATGGGGTCGCCAAAGAGTTGACTGAGTGACTGAACGACCACGAAAACATGTAATAAAGACAACAGCACAGCATGAGGGGATGGAGCCGGTGGGGGAGGCAGCCGCTTCAGTTTGGAAGGCTTCCCCTGCCTTTACTCATTTCATGGAGAAGAACGTCTTTTGTAAACTGAAATCTATTATGCGGGGTGGAGGGGTCCTGAGGATGCCCTCTGAGTGGGGCCAGTGGCCAGGCTGTGTCATCTTCTGAGACTGGGGATGTGTCAGGTTGTCCATTCATTTCCAGGGCAGGCCACTCAGCCTGTCACCATGTAAGAACACTGGCTGCTCTTAGAGAACTCTGCACGGATGGGGCAGTAGGAGCCTGGCCTGGGGAGACTCACTGAGTCATCGCTGGGCTCTTTCCTTTCTCCCAGGCCACAGTGAAACCTGGAGTGATGGGAGCATTCGGGGACAGGACTCCGGGGGTGGACAAATCTGGAATAGGGATGCAGCCTGACTGACCTGTGGCCACAGCTGCTTCCTATGCACCTGCCTGCCAAGCTGTGGTTCTGAGCCTGCCTCTGAAGCACAGAATTGCGGCTGCAGCGTGAAGGAAGCCCCCTTGAGTGAGTCCCCACGGCAGTGCCTCCAGCGCCACACTTAGAACCTCAGCTGAGTAGCTATATTATGCACCCACAGTCAATTCCTTATTCACTTTATCTTCCATTCAGCTGTCCCAATGTCTGTTTTCTCATCCATCTATCTGTCCGTCCATCCACCCATTCACTGAAGTACGACTCCTATAAAGCATTCACCCATTCATTCAACAATTCGATTACATGAGCATATCCTTTGTGCCAGGCACAGTGTCTGGTCTAGTCCTTGGTCAGATGCCAGTCCTGGTAGGAAGGGCATGCCCAGCTGGCAGTGTGGGTGACTCTGCCACCTTCTTCCTGAGAGTTGGTCTTTCTTAATAAGGGAGAAGGGAGAGAGCAGAGACTGGGATGATTTGCGTGCACACTTGAGTCTGAATGTGAAAGTGCACGTGTCTGTGTGTGTTGGAAGATAACGATAAAACCTGACTGCAAGCAAATGCAAGGTGTGTGCGGACTTTCCCAACACCGTGACCATCTAACCATCTCCAGGGAAGCACAACAGGCTTGATGGCGCCATTTCACAGAGGCAACAACTAAGGTTCAGTCTGTCGGAATTCACTTGCTGGAAGTGCAAGGCGATGCTGCCTCTCCCAGACGCTGGCTCACCTCCTCCCTACTGGGAGAATCAGTTAGCCCTGTAATGTTGCAGAGGATTTTGCTAAAACTTCAGTTAAAGGGTTTTCCTGTGGCCCTCATCCTGGTGGCTCAGACGGTAAAGCGTCTGTCTACAATGCGGGAGACCCGGGTTCGATCCCTGGGTCGGGAAGATCCCCTGGAGAAGGAAAGGCAGTCCACTCCAGTACTATTGCCTGGAAAATCCCATGGACAGAGGAGCCTGGTAGGCTACAGTCCATGGGGTCCCAAAGAGTCGGACACGACTGAGCGACTTCACTTCATCCTTTCACTGGGGCTGGTTCCCTTCTGTGTGCCTGTCTGTCCACTGGATAGAGATACTTCTGGACAGGTAATGTCAAACTCTGTTCATCTTCCCCTTCCCCCTCTCCCCAGGCACCGGCATACATATAGTACAGGTGTTCCCTAAACGTGACTCATTGCCAAGTAACCTGAGGTCACCCGGACTGTTAAGAACTGGGGGGGGGGCGGTGCTCTGCTCTGCCATCACCTAAGCCCAGCCCCCCCACCAGCTCTCATCTGCAAACCATCCGTAGCCTAACTGGTCTCCGTTGTAGACCAGCTTGCCTCTATATTCCGCCCCCCTCCCCCTTACTTGCTACACTCCAGCGCCAGCAAACCTTTAAATATGTAAATCTGAACTTCTCAGACCTTCCAGGATCCCCACTGCGTTTAGGGTAAAATCACAGATCCTCCCAGCATCCTTCGGGGCCCTGCGGGGGTCAAGCCTGGCTCTAACGCCACTTCCCCTTCGCGCTCCAGCCATGCCAGAGTTCTTTCCCTCCCAGAACCCCCCAAGTTCCTTTGTGCCTTTTGGCTTTGGAGGTGCCCTTCCCTCCTCCTCGGAGCCTGCCCGCCTTCACCTCGCCAGCCCCTCTTCTCCTCCGGACAGCTCTCCTTTCCTGGCGCTCTCCTCCACTGGGCATCTCCTCCGGGGACGTCAGCCCACGGCCGAGTCCCCGCCTAGCACACAGTGGGCAGGCTACAAACATCTCTTCAGTGACTGGCGGGAGGACCCTTCACGGCTCCTTCGCTTCCCTGAGGGTGAGGGCAGCTGACCCTCCTCTGTCCGGGACTGACAGCTTTAAGCAGCTCTGACCGACGCCCGTGCAGAGACGCCCCTCGCTCTGTCAAGGTTGTGTTTCTGCAGGGCTGGTCTGCGGCTGGGCCTGGATTGTAATTGATAAACAGACGCAGGGTGCCTCCTGGGTTTCGGTTCTGAGTGTGCACTTACGCAAGTCCTCTCCGTATCTTCTGGGGTATCCATATTTCACACCAAGGGTGGGACTCTATGGTGGGAGTTGGCTTCCAGCTCTGGCTCTGTCACCTGCCACTGGGGACTAGGGACTTAGCTAGCCACCAACCTGTTTCTTCATCTGTAAAATGGGGCTGACAACAGTGCCTACTTCCCAGGGTCGTTGTGAGGAGTCAACAGGCTCCTACCTTTAAGGCGCTTAGTGCTTGGTACTTAAGGCACTTGTCACAGTCATTATTATCAGATGGAGTATTCCCAGGGAGTTAGGACCTGGTGAGCACGGCTCTCTCTCTCTAAAACCTCAACTTCAAGTATTACTCATCAGAAGACTTTTTTTTTAATCAACTTCTGTAAGAAATTCCAAGAAGTTCATGGGGTTCGTGTTGAAGTCATCAATGGCTATTCAGCGATTGTCTGGGGACAGGACATTGTACTAGGCTCTCAACGCAAAAAGATCAGGAAGACCTACTTCTATTCCAGTGAGGAATAGACCGACGGAGATTCACAGTTGAGTGCTGGCCCACGGAGTGTGGGCAGAGGAGAGGATTTCAGCCGCAGGGGCGAGGCTGCTTTGGTGCCTGGGGAACCCTGGGGTACATGGAGAGCGGAAAGGGAAGAATGGCCAGGCATGAGCTCTGCAGGTCAGAACTGGGTCTATGTCCCCCTGTAGACTGAGAGCCTTCTCTGCACCAGACCTAGCTGGGCTGGGCTGGGGTAGGCGCATATCAGACTTAGAGGGATCCCCTGCCCTCCTGGACCAGAGTGACTGTCCAGCGGAAGAGACAATGATCAGACAAAAATGAATAGATTCCACACCCCTCTCACGCCCTTGAGCTCCCCCACCCCACCCCCACATCCCTGGCAGAGCTGATATCCAGGAGCCCGCCAGGAGGTATCCTGGGAGTAAGCCCTTGTCCTTGGTTGGGGAGAGGACAGTCTCCGGACCCCTAGTGAGGGTATGGTCTCTGGAGATGGTATCTTCAGCCAGGGGGGCTTGGGACTGCATCTCCCCTCCCTTATCCGGCAGCACAGCCTTTTAAGGGGGTGACCCTCTGACCTCCATACTGTTTCCCCTCACCCTCCAGCTCCAAGCCCCTGGGGCAGGCGCTTAAGGCAGGAGGGCTCCCGAGGCCTCGGGTTTAATGCAGATGTGTTTGTAGGGGGGTGGCGCAGGATTGAGCCTTCAAAGATTCTGGGGTCCCCTGGGCACTCTTGGGGAGCTCAGTCAAGGTCAGGGGCCTAAGTTAGGTCCATGGGAGTGCAGGGCCGAGATACGGGTGCCCAGCCCAGGAGGAGGGAGGGGGCGATGGGCAAAGGGTTCAGGCGAGGGAGCAGGCGGGGCACTGGGAGTCTAGGATGCAGGATGGGGGTGGGAAGGCGAAGGGTCCTGCCGGTGCAGGGGGGGCGGCCCCCGGGGAGGGGCACGCTATGTCTTTAAGAGCTGCCTGAGCGCAGGTTGCAGCTGCCTGGCCAGCCCGAGAGACAGCGGAGATTCATTACCCGCCGACACAATGACCATTGATGGCCCCGTGGCGTTATTCAAATCCAGTACCAATTGCAGCCGAGCCCCTTTCTCCGCGCCAGGCCCGTATTGTTGGAGCGGCCCACTAAAAGCCCGCCCCGGCCCCGAGCCGCCAGAGGCGCCCGCTCGGGCTCAGCCCTGCGCCTCGCCAGCCCGCCGGCTTCCAGCCCGGCTCCCCGGGCGCTGCAGGTGACCCGGCGGCGCATTCCAGCGCTCCCCGCCGTCCCAGCCACCGCCGCCGCTGCCACCGCCGGCGCCCCGGCCGCGACTCAGCCACAGGGAGGGAGAGCGCCCGAGCCGGTGCGTGCGCGGGGCTGGGCGGGGGCGGGAGACCCACCGGTGCAGCAGCCCGGACCCCGGGTTCGGAGACGCGACCCCGCCTCGGGCCCCCGTTTTCCGGATTCCCAGCGAACCCGGGGAGCCCAGGCTGGGGGCGGGGAGAGGGAAATCGGGGTTCCCCGGGCCTGACACAGGAGGCTCCCCCGACCTGGGGCGGCGCAGAGACCCAGCGCGGGCTACTCTAGGGACCCCGGGCCGCGATCGAAGGAGACGCACGCCGGGGGCGACGGGGATCCCCACGCAGGGTCGGGATCCGCGTGCTTGCTCGTCCACCTTACCGCGGGATGGGCCGCGACCGCCGAGCGTCTGCGAGGTCCGCGCAGCTCCGGAGATCTGGTCCGGTGCTTTACAGGAGCGAAGCGGAACCCCGCAGGAGACCGGGGCCCTGAACTCAGGAGCTTCGCCACTGATTGTCCAAACGCAATTCTTGTACGAGTCTGCGGCCAACCGAGAATTGTGGCTGGACATCTGTGGCTGAGCTCTGGGAGCGACAGGGGCGGGAGCCGCAGGGAACCGAGCTCGGCGCGGGCAAGACCCCTCGGGTGGCGGCTGGCTGGCCCCAGCGCCAGCATCGCGGCCCCGGCCGGGCGCGCGAAGGAGGGACGCCGGTCCCTGTCACCAGCGCCGCCATCCTCCTCTCTTCGTCGTCGGCCTCGTTCTCCTCCTCCTCTGCGGGTGACCAGTCCTGGCTGGCGGGGCCCTCCAGCCGATCGCGTCGTTTCCCCCCTTTTCAAATTTCGGCCGGGAACGAAGCTGGCACGCCACGGCAGGGCCCCGTTGTGGTCCGGAGAGCTCGTCCTCGGCCGGAGCCGCAGGAAGTCGGGGGCGAACGGAGATGCCGGCGGACTGCGCTTGCTAACTCGTTTTGAATTGATTCTAACCTAGCCTCCCCTGCCAATACCCCCAAAACAAGCCTAAGCCGACCCCTAAATCTCCAATAAACCGACCCCTCCCGCCAGCTCCTCCAGACCGACCGATGGGCTGAGCTTCCTCCGGCTGCTGCTGGAGTCAGAGAAGCGTCCAGAACGATGCGCTCCAGCCCGGCAATCGCCTCGGCTTGGGAAACAGAACTTGGAAAACGAATCCTTTTCATTAAAGAAAAATCTTCTGAGATAGTGGGGTTTATTTGTTTATTTCCTCAAAAGTGGGTTCAGGAGTTGCCTTGGCAGGGGGGCAGCTGGGTGGTGTTGGGTCTGAGCCCGGGTCATCCATCCCTGACCCTTAACATGCTCAAGCTGGAAAATGACCCCAAATGCTGTGGGGTGTGGCCCTGGCCAGTTTCAGGGCACCCCTCCTTGCGTGGAGAACCTACTATCCCCAGCAGCGCATCTTCCTGCCCTACTCCTCAACAGTAATGCACTAATTGGGGTACTGGGGAGGAAGGGCTAGTCCGTTTCTACCCCTCCTCTCCCCAGTGCAAGCAGGAAAGGAATCCTCTCACCCAGTTTCCAGGACTTGGAATGCTGTGGGGGGTGGGGTAGGGAATGGATAATAGGGGCACCGTAAAGCCCAGCGGGGCTGAAGTCCTCCCCTCCCTGGAGGAAGGGACTTTCAGGTTACAAGAAGCCAGACAGGCTGATCCTTAAAGTGAGGCTGTCCCTTGGTCTGCTGCCTAACATGGAGACCCTGACCTCAGCACTGAGAGCGGCTGGTCACACAGCCTCTCCCTCGACAGGCACCTGCACCCACGCTGGCCTTCTCTTGCACCCATAACCTCAACATGGCTACCCCACCCACCCACACACACACCTAGAGGGCCTTCCTCCACCTGCAGCAGCGTGGAGAGAAGCTCACCAGCCAGGGGGTCATCTGTCCCCAAGGCCTTGAGAATGAGCATAGACCCCAGCGCTGCTGGGACAACTGTTCGGCACTTCTGTCTCACTGCAGAGTGAGAGCAGTTCCACCTTAAATTATTAACATTTAATGCAAAGCAATGTTTGGGGCGGGATGATGTTAATGCCCTATTTTTTTTTTTTTTTTTTTGAGGTCTCCCTCCAGCAAACAAAGCTTTTTCTCCAGGTCATGGGAAGTGGGGCTCTGCAGTCTTAACTATGCCTCCTCCATTCCCAGGATGCTGGCTGTGGCTTGTGGGACAAAGCCTGGCCTCGGACAGACGGGTAGGGAAGTGTCCCAGGACCCAGAGTGGTCAGCACAGCCTGGCCCTGCCACCCCTTCTCCAGATGGCCCAACCATATCACCCCTTCTCAGTGTCTGGATAGTCTGGGTTTCAACTCCTGCTCTTTTCTGGGTGAAGGCAGTTCTGAAAGCCCTGGGGTGAGGACAGGGAGGGTGGGACCAGAGAAGTGACTGCCAGCTGGGGGAACGTGGGGTCCCACCGGTTTTGGTTTATAAGGACGAAGTTCCAGGCAAGGCCAGTAAACAACTTAGTCTTTTATTTGCCCAAGGCCAGCTGTTACAGGCACTGAGGCCCCAAGACTTCCAGAAGGGATGGGGGTAGGGGGAGTTACCCTGCCTTCCAGGTGCTGCCTGCCCCATCCTGCTTCCTGCAGATGAGAGAGTAGATAAAGTGTGCCCTTGCAGGATCAAGTATCTCAATTTTGTGTGTGTAAGTTGCTCAGTCGTATCCGACTCGTGCGACCCTATGGACTGTAGCCCACCAGGCTCCTCTGTCCAAGGGATTCTCCAGGCAAGAGTACTGGAGAGGGTTGCCATTTCCTTCTCCAGGGGATCTTCCTGACCCAGGGATCGAACCCACATTTCCTGCATTGCAGGTGGATTCTTTACTGTCTGAGCCACCAGGGAAGTCCCCTCAGTTTTCAGATACTACAAAATTCCGTTGTCATTAGGGAGGAAACTGAGGCACATTGACCCCCCACCCCAAGCCTCTATTTGCCAGTCCAAGGTCTAGCGTACACCCTCCCGCTCTCCACCCCCAGTGGAATGAGCTGCACATAGGCAGCCTTTTGCCGAGTGTAGGGGGGAGGGTCTCAGGAGCCCATCTGGTGGCTTGTGTGGGGGTAAGCTGGCCAGGGTCAAGGGCTGTGGGTGGGGGAGCAGGAGGAGGGGTGTGGTTGGAGGAGCAGCTGCTGTGTGTGCGCGTGGGGGGCGGTCAGTGCTGAATAGGGGACCCCAGCTGGGGTTCCATAATGATATCAATGGGGGACAGGCAGAGCCCTCTGCTGTCCAGATGGGGAAACTGAGGCGGAGGCTCCTCCCGTCTTTGAGAAGGGAGGGGCCTGCCGTCAGCTAGTGAGGTTCATTCCTCTTCCCCAGGAAGGTACTGTAGCCCAGGAGCGGCAGTGCCTTGTCAGCGGTCACTCAGGGAGACGCAAGGAGGGACAGCAGCTGGGTCACCTGGCTGCACAGACCCCCTCCACTCCGGCCACATGGAGGGGCACCCTCCCCCGCCTCAGCTGCTGGGAGGAGGAGTGCCCGGCTCGGGCGCCTGCCTTCCCCTGCTCACGTGCCCGAGAAAGGCTCATTTTTAGCACCTGGCCTCTTTTCCCTGCCTGGAGGGAGCTCAAGGGACAGAGTAGGGAAGAAAGCAGCCAAGGGGGACAGGAAGATCTGGAAGTAGGGCCCCAGGGGATTGTCTGATTCTTCTGTTCTCCCCACCCCAAGGGGGCCCAGGCACGGAGAGGGGCCCTTAGCCGCCGTGCAGCGTGGAGATGAAGAGGACGCTGTCTTGGTCCTGAAGCTGGTAGTCCAGCTCACCCTGGTCCAGGAGAGAAATAAGAAGACCGTCAAGGGCACTTTTCCAGTTTCTCCCCGGGGTGTTGAGAAGGGAAGTGGGGTGTGGGGGCTAGCTGCTTTGAGAGGGGAAGACAGAATCTACCAGAAAGAAGTGGGGACCCTATCCGTTAACTAGCAAACCTCCAGGATGGAGGGCAGCTCACCACTTCCCCAGCAACCCATGCCTTCCTCATTTAGGGTGGGAGGCTTGAGGAGCCACCGTCTGGATGCCAGGTTTGGACAGAAGGTGACCCCGCCACTCTGTTTGGGCCTGATGAGAGGTCCAAGGCTTTCCTACCACAGCGGTGGGTTGGGGAAGGGTCGAGGGAGGGCTGCTCCCTGAGGTACTGACCAGCAGTTCCCAGTCGGCATCGTTAACCAGCACCAGAATCCCTGGCCGCCTGTGGGAAAGACGGTGGTGAGTAGCAGGGCATGAATGGCAGGAGTTGGCGAGAGCAGGGACAGAAGCTTAGATGTTTGGGCTGCAGAGTCTAAGGGGTGGGGGGAGCCTTTTCTCTGGAGGGTTCCGTCAGAGAATACCCAGGGAGAGGAGGCGACAGGCAAGTCTGAGGGCCAGATGGAACACACATGCAAATTCCATTGCCACCTCCCAGATCTGGGGCAGATTCTTTTGTTTCCCTGAGCATCAGTTTCTTCATCTGAAAATGGTAAATCAGTAAATCGTAAGTGTCTTCCTCACAAGCTCCCCGGGGAGGATGAAGTGGGATGTCACGTGGGAGCTGCCTCTCCTTCCAGGGGTCTAACCTCACTGTCACAGGCCTCCCGCATGTGTGTCCTGGGGAGGAGGCCATCTTGGCTGCTCTGAATCAGGGAAGTCTGCCAGTGGCCCCCGAGCCCCTGATGGCCTGAGAGCCGCCCTGCCTGGAGTAAGGCAGGGTAGGCCGACATCTGGACAGGCACCTTACTTAACCTGGTTCCTGCTGGCAAGGACCCATAGAGCACTGCTGTTCTTGGGGGTGACCGCCACAGTTGCTGGACCACGACCTGGCCTCCAGGCCGGAGGGCAGCCTGAGCCCCCAGGGCCTGCTGGTGAACCTCTGCTTCCAGGCAGAGGAAAAAGCCCCACAGGTGCCCTGCCCACTTCTGTGACGTATGAGGATGGCCTTGTTGTAGGGGTAAAGTGACTTCTTGGCACACGGAACCTGGATCCTTTCCCAGGAGGCTGAGCTGGGCCTGAGACAGACACAGAAGCTTTGGGACAGGCGAGGGGTGTCCTCAAGTGAGCACAAAAATGCACGTGCGTGCACACGCGTGCAGCGGCCCCTGTAGCCCAAGACCTGCACTGCGCGGCCCGGTGTCTGCGAGGCACACTGAACACTGGTTCCTCAGTCACACTAGCGACATTTCGAGGTCTCAGTATCCTCAGCACCTCGCAGCTACCCCATTGGAAAGCACAGAGAGAGCGCGTTTCCGTCACTGCGGGAAGCTCTGTGGGAGCGCACATCTGTTCCAGGCGGTCAAAGGGTGATGGAGACCTTGGGGAGCGTCTTTGCTCAGTGCTGCCTGGACAGAGAGAACAGCTGAGCCCAGAGAAGGGAAGTCACTTGAGCAAGGTTCTTTGGCAAGTTTGTGGCATCCAGAAGGCAGGATCTAAGTTTTTGTGTGTTTTTTTTGGTAAATTTACCAATCTCCTGACTTGGATTTTGGAAAAAAATAAAACCCCAACAGTCCAACGTATTAACAAGAAAACTGAAATAAACTTCAACAGACTTGGGCAGAAGCAGCCCTTCCTTGGGGGGCTAAGAAGAGGATAAAGGGGAGAGGAGGACCTGGAGGAGGCGGAGTATGAACCAAGGCCAGGGGTTCAAACCTCCTTCCCTCAGCCCGCCCTCCTTGGGGAAGGGAAGAAAAGGACTCACACGCTGTCTCCTTGGATGAACAGCTCTGGCCTCTCTTTTAGCAAATTCTTCTTGATCCAAACAAGGAGGCTGCGGATGTCCCCTGGAGAGGAAGGCACAGAACAAAACTAATGTCAAATTCAAGTGCTTTCTGGCCCTGAGGGCCTTGCCTGGAGCAGGAGGAAGTGAACATAGGGCTCAGAGGGCCTCTTTTAGACCTGGCTGTCATGGCGCCTAGACCTGTGGTTTCCAAGGTGAGGAAATGGACTTGGAGAGACCAGAGAGGTCTTCTCAGAGGCGGTGGCACCTGGCATTGCTGAAAGCTGGAAGAAGAGGTAACAGGGACTCAAGGTAGACAGTGTGCGGAACAGTCACGTCCGAAAGGGCACAGACAGACCTCCACTCACGAGGCCTAGGAGATGGTCTGACGCTGCCAGGGGCAGGCTTCTCAGAGAGCCCCTCTACCCCTATCTCCCCAGCCAGTCCCAGATGGGGAGCATTCGGTTTTGCTCTTGGAAGGTCTGCATATATTTCCCTTTGTGAGGGAAGAAAAACAATTGCTGAGCCGATAACATCAGTTAATTTCCTCTGGCAGAAGGAGAGAAGGATCCTTCACCAGCCAGAGATGCTGACAAATCACAGTCCCTCCGCTCCCCACTTTGCAGAGCCCTCTAGGCCAGGGGCGGCTACCATGAAGAAGCGAGAGGCTGAGGGTCGACAGGGCCTCTCCTGCTCGGCTGGACACTGAGTCCTGCCTCCGTGTCGTTCTGGGGCAGCCACCAAGCTCTGCACCTCATCTGGAGGCTAGAGGCCACATGTCCCCAGGGCCACCTCTCCTTTTCTGGGGGCCAGATCTCAGGCAACGTACACTATCACCTCCTCGAAGGCTATGGCTCTCAATGATCCACTCCTCAAGCAGAGCATCCCCGAGGCTGCAGGAGTTTTCTCTCACTGAGAGGACAGTTAGTCTCTGGGAAGCCAGCAGGGGGCTGGAGGTTAGCCATGCCCCTCCTGAGTCAAAGTCTCAGAGGGGGCTACTGTCCTGGGCCTGTGCCAAGACAAAGCTCAGGGGGTAAGCTGGAGAAGGGCCCATGCACTGCCTTGGTTTCCCTGGCTGGAGGTGTACTCCTAGCATGCAGGCCAGGAAAAGGCTGCAGGTCAGGAAGGGGACCAGCTCTCCCCAGGCTAGGTCCAGCGCGTGTCACCCACAGCAACAGACTTGGGCAGGATTTTAAGGCACTCTTATGGGCCTGCCTGCCATCCCCTCAGGAGGCAGGCAGGCTACACCCTGGATGGCCTGGTTCACTCTGCTCTGTGCCAGCTCCCCTGGATCATCTGCCAGCAGAGCACAGGGCCATGGGCAGTGGCCACAGGCTGAGACTGCGCCTTTCCCTTTTAATTCCTGCTTTTAAACAAAGCCGACTGGAGTCCTCAGGTCCCTGGAGCGGGCAGGGATGGGGCGTGTTGCCTCCAAGTAGCTGTAGTCCATTTCGACTCCTGGCTGGGTTCCTCCCCGAGGCCTGCGTTTCAGAGGTTTCCCCGTGGCCTCCATCTTGGCACTGTCTGGTGGGCTGCCAGCCCATACATCTTGTGGCCGCTCGATAGAGCCGCCGGGGTCTGACACATCCGTCAGCCAGCCCCCGCGGGCGGGGCTCTGCCTGTGTGCACAGGGCTCAGAGGGCCTGGGCAGGGCCTGGCCTGAGGGCCACCAGCTGCACCTCCACAGCCCCAGCCAGCCTGTTCCGAACCAGGACTCCCTGGGTCACTGCCCCATCTCCCTCTAAGCGGGGACCTGTGCTCCGCTCTCGTAGGCTGGGGGCGGCGGGGAGGACTAATGGTCATGTCGGGGTCATCCCAGTGATGGCAGCGTCATGGCGTCCCCGAGGGTTGGGCCGGGGGGGGCGTCTGCTGCGGGTGCTGGCTCATTTATCATGATGCTCCTCTTTGCTGAGGTCATTCCCTCCCTCCTCTGCGCCCCCCAGGCCTGTTCACATTCTTGATAGCGTGTTACCATGGTGAGGCCACCACATCACCACCCGTATTGTTCCCCCATGCCTGGATTTGGGGGTGGGGAGAGGTGGAACTCCTGACTCCCTTCGCAGGCTGCAAGGGCCACTTGGCCTGGCCTGAAACACACCCCCAGGGACATCTTGCTAGGCTTGCTGAGGCCTAGACAATATGCAAATAGCCTCCAAGCCAGATGGTCGGCTTCCAAAGGCGCCCAGGGGAGGAGGAAGGGTTAAGCAGAGTCAGGGGCTGGTGGTGGCTTGGGGATGGCTTCGGGAACCTCACTGTCGCCTTCCCTCTCTGCGTCCTCCTGCCTTCCGTGGCTTCCCATGGTGGTTACCCTCCACGGATCCCAGGAAATCACTTGGGAGACAAATATTTACTGAGCAGCTACTATGTGCCAGGTGCCATGGAGATGGTGGAGAACAAGACTGACACAGAGCCTGCCCATGTGCAGCCACAGGCCGGCAGGGGAGGTGGACGGTGCTTCATTAGTCGTGACAAACGTGCTTTCCTTTGTATGGGAGCAGGACGGGCTTTTCTGAGGGTGTTCACACTGAAGCTGAGGCCCCAAGGATGAGTAGGGTGGGATGGGGGAGCAAGCCAGGCAGAAGGAAGAACATATGGGAAGACCTGAGGCAGGCTGGAATTGGCAGGTTCAAGGTGACAGAGCTGAGAAGGCCGGAAGGTCAGCATGAGATGCAGCCAGGGAGGCAGCCTTGACTGGACTACACATGGCATGCGGGGGCCTTGAAAAGGGGCTGCTGGGAAAGAGGGCCCCCTCCTCAGGAGCCTGAGCCCTAGCACACAGCACAGAACCTCGCACACAAAATGCCCTGGACACGTTTACTGAGCACATGGGTCTGAGTTTGACTGCATCTTTTCCCAGTTAAATGACCTTGGGTCAGGAACTCTCTTCAGCTTCCTTCTTTGTAAAATGGGAATGGTAAAAATGCCTCTGAGGGGTGTTGTGAGGCTCAAATAAGATGATCCATGGAAAGTTCTTGGCACTGTGCCAGGCATAGCGATGCTGTAATTCTTCCGTCAGCCAGAGGAAGAATCCTTCAGTTTCTCTTGCTGCCCCCTTTAGATGTTTAGACTCCTCAGAGGTTCCCTGGACAGCCCTAGTGGAAGGACTCATATGCTGAGGGCACGCGGGACCAGGGCAGGGAGATGAGCACCCCAACCCCACGTCAGGTTTCCCATGCAGGAGGCCTCGAGACCTGGCCTGCCCTCTGCGGGAAGAGCAAGTGATGGGATGGGGATGCTACTCTCGTGGTGGACTGGTTATGAGTCTGGGTTCTGGAGCTGGAAGGCCCTGGGTGTGTGCTAGATGGCCCTGGGTAGAAGTCACTTCGCCTAAGTCTCAGGGCCATCCTCGGACAAGGGAGGGATAATAACCCAGCTCTTGATACCAGTGGCAGGTCTAGCATGGTGTCAAACAGACAAGACGAACGTCCCTGTTCCTGCAGTGATTCAGGATTCCTTATCCCAGGGGCTGCCAGAACCTTCCCCTAAAGGCCGCTGGAAAAGGGCACCATGCACACCCCTCTTAGACCTACAAAGGCTCCCACCAGAATCCCAGGCCCCAGTGGATTTGTCCTTGTCTGGGGACAGCGACCACCCACTGAGGCGCCCCCCACTCCCAGTGGTGTCAATTGAACTTCCGGTCTCATCTGATCTCGCCCAGCGACCCTCATCCAACCTCTTCTTGCAGGCTTCCAGGGAGATTTTCTCCCAGCCTGAAATCTGGCTTCCGGTCCCTCCCACCCACAGAGCCTAGCTGGGCCTGGGGACCACCGCACCAACGATGCAGACTCGGGAGAGCCAGTCCCCTATGTCTTCTCTCCCCCAGGTTAAGCGGCTCTGGTCCCCAGCGAGTACACCAGGCTCTGGGACAGGACTCCTCCAGGAGTCCACCCCAGGCCTCAGCTTAAAGGGGAGAAGAAAGAGCTGGGATGGGGGAAGAAGAGAAGAGAGGGGACATCAGAGGGTCCATTTACAAGTGAATGGAGGTAAGAATGGAGCAGTTTGTGGGCTAAACTGGCCTCAGAAGGAGGTTTACAGATGTGCGAGGGGACGCTCCTCATTGTTTAATTAAGCAGAAAGTGGATCTTTTCAAAAGCAATTTTGCACAGGGACTGGGAGGGGTGAGGGGGAGAGGAGGGTGGTGGGGAGAGGATCAGCAAACAGGCCCCAGAGCGGAGAAAGGAACAGCTGGCCCCAGAGAGGCTGTGAAATGCATGCTAAGCAGTTTAAAGCGCCTGGGAGCTCCCAAGCCACCCCTGCCTCCCGCGCCAGCCTCCCTTTAATACAAAGGCAGGGCTGAGGAGCAGGGAAAGGTGAGGCAGAGTCTCTTCCTGGGACCAGGGCAGGTAAAGCCCAGGCCGGGACCATCGAGGTTCAGGATTTGCTCCAGGTCCCTGACCAACCCTGGTCTGTGAACCTTGAGTTGAAAGGATCCCTGATGCATTAAACACCTGCTCCCAGTGGTCAGGCCCCAGAGCCGGTGAATGCCTCCCAAACTCAGCCACTCAAGGCCTGTTCCGTGGAGGTGGCTGTTAAGAGCCCCCACCTCCCCGCACAGGCAGCCGCTCACTAGATCGGTGCTTCCCAGAACCATGAGCTTAGATCTGGAAGTGACTTTTCCAAACTGCAAGTGTCAAATTGATAACCAACTCCTGCATGCTCATGCTCAGTTGTGTCCAACTCTTTGTGACCCCGTGGATGGTAGCCTGCCAGGCTCCTCTGTCCATGGGATTTCCCGGTAAGAATACTGGAGTGGGGTGCTATTTCCTTCTCCAGGGGATCTTCCCAAGCCAGGGACTGAACCCATGTCTCCTGCACTGGCGGGCAGATTTTTTATCAATGAGCCACCTGGGAAGCTCAATAATCAGCTCAAGACAGACTAAATTGAGTCCAACCTCCCGCTTTACAGGTGGGATAAGAGGCCTGCAGAAATAACTAATTTGCCAGCACATGCTGCCAGGGTGCCTCTCTCTCCATTTCACCCTCTTTGGCCTTTCCCAGCCTCTCATTCCAAGTTGGCTGGGTTGGAAGCTCTCTGCTGGCCCAGGACCCAGGGCCCTGGAGTCCCCTTGTTTGTGAGACTTGTCACAATCCATAATCTTATGGCCGCTGTTTTCTCTGCTGGAGTCTCCAAGACCTGCTTGGCCAAGTGGCAGCCCCTGGGCTGGGAAGGCTGCCAGACGGCAGATCTGGGCATGGGCTCGGGGAGGAGTGAGGCTCTCTCCATGGCACCAGGCCCCTGCCCTCCTGTTGGGCTTCATGTGCCAGGGTGAGGCCTGGCAGCTGCCAACCAGCTCTGCCGCTGTGATGTGACTCTCGCCTCTGGGCACAGCAGGGCACAAGTGGGAGCCAGAGGTAGAGACCCACGGCCAAGGGCCCAGAACTAAGCACATGGGCCACTCTTCTAGCCTCCCCTGCTTCCTTTTATTTCAACCCAGAGAGGGGAGGAGAGCCCCCTACCTGCCCCTGAGGCAGTAGATGAGGGATCCAAAACCTGGGTCTTAGGGACTTCCCTGGTGGTCCGTTGGTTTAAGACTCCATGTTTCCAATAGAGAGGGCTTGGGTTCGATCCTTGGTTGAGGAAGTAGGATTCCACAAGCCGTGCAGTATGACCAAAAGATAAAAATAAAAACAAAACAAACCTAGGTCTTAGCCAGCTTCCCTACTTGAGTAACTCTGGACAGGTCACTTTCTTTCTCTGTGAGGTTTGGTTTCCTTGTCAATAGATAATATCTATGGGGTCACTATGAAAACTAAGGTTAGTAGCAGTTGGAGGCACGAAAGTGTGAAAACTGGAAAATATTCTGCAGGCCTGAGACATGATGTGATTCGGGGAAGCTCTTGGGATAAATGGTGATGGGATAGTGGCACCCTGCAGGATAGGGTGACCCTGGCATCGGCTTCTGAACCCCAGCTCTGCCAATGACATAAGCACACGGTCAAGGGTAAGACCTTGGACATCTCTGAGTTTGGGTTTCCACTGTTTTTTTTTGGGGGGGGTTCCATTTTTATAAAGTCGAAGTAATGATAGTTACCACCTAAGAATCTGTGACAATTACTTGTACCACCCACTGGGGTTCTGCCTACCCTGTCAAGCTCAGCCTGTGCCCGAGGACACCGGCCTTCGCGCGGGTCCTTGACCACCACAAGGCCTTCTGCCTGGGGGCTTCACAAGTGCGGTCCTCTCTGCTTGGAATGGGCCCCATGCACCTCTGCTCTCCCTCCAATCTGTTAGGTTGGTTTCCTTCCATTCCTCAGGGCTTTAGCCTCAGAGTCTTCTCTCTCTCTTTTTTTGTGTGCCATGCAGCATGCAGGATCTCAGTTCCTGGACCAGGGACTGAACCTGAGCCATGGCACTGAATGTTCGGATTCCTAACCGCTAGGGCACCAGGGAATTCCCTCCAAGACACTTCTCTAAAGAGGCCTTCCCTCACAACCCTGCCGTCCCATTTAAAGCACCCTTTTGTTCTGATGCCAGTGATGGCCGTTTGTGCTGTCATACAGCTGCGCGTCTACTTCCTCACTGCCTGGCTCCATTTCCACTACTCTGTTAGCTCCATTAGGGCAAGAACCATATCAGTTTTGCTTAAGATCAAACTGGCACAAAGGAAAACACATGTGTGTGTGTCTGTGTGTGTGTGAGAGAGAGTGCGTGCGTGCGCTCAGTCGTGTCCAACTCTTTGCGAACCCCTGGACTGTCCAGGCTTCTCTGTCTACGGAACTTTCCAGGCAAGAATACTGGAGTGGGTTGTCATTTCCTACTCCAGGGTGTCCCCGACCCAGGGATCGAACCCACATATCTTGCATCTCCTGCACTGGCAGCATATTCTTTACCACCGTGCCACCTGGGAAGCCTGGCACAAAGGAAAACATGTGCGCATATTCAAAAACACGTGTGCCAACCACAGGAAAGAATAAAGTACTTTCTTCTACAACTGGCACTTGGTGAGCGCTCAGTCAATGAATGAATGAAAAGGACGGGAATTATTAAACTCGGGCACCTTCACGTGGAGCAAAAGCAGGGGGAAACAAACCCTAACTTGTGATGTTTTACAAACGTCCTGGATTAAGTCTGTAAGGCTGCATCTTTGAGAGGCTTCTGACAGCCCCTTGTTTCCTCCCAAGGCTGCAGAGCCATCTGTCAAACTAAGAAACCATCACCTATATCACCTTGGATCTTCCCCCACCAGTGACACAATCCCACAGTCCTGACGTTTAACCTCAGCCTCATGCCCATACCCAGCTCCAGTGGGCAGCGCCCTGTACCCTGGCCTCTGAATGTGGCACAGAGACCTGCCTCTGCCACTGCCCTTCAACCCCAAGGGAGGGTCAGAGACAGCCTTGGTAGTGGGTGAATCTGGGCAATAAATGATACCTGGCAGATGCATGTCCAGTTCCAGAAGAATCCTGTCAAACCTCACTTGACATTCTCTACTGCCCACCTCCAGGAACCTCATTCCCCTGGCTCCCTCTTCTTCCCAGAAGTATCTCAGCCCAAGGTGAGATGGGCTCCCATTCCTGAATGTTCTGCTCTTGCTAAGATCCACTGCTAGGGCTGCAAAACCCCTCCACAGTGGCAGTGTCCAGCCCCTGCCTCTAGGCTACGCTGCTATTTACCCAGCTGGACCTCTGGGAATCCTCCTTCCCCCTTCCCCCAATCTGAAGGCAGGGTCTGTCTCCCAGTGCCTGGTACATGGTCTGCGGCATAGGTGTTCAGGGTGTGTTTGCTAAAGAAAAGATGAACAGGTATATGAATGAACAAATGGAAAAAATCTTGTCTCCCTTAGTTAACCTCTCCCCTCCAACCTCCTTGGCTGAACACTTTTCTTCTCATTGAAATTCACTTAAGTCCATCTGCATTGTTCCATTCTTGACAAAGGTTATCTCCTTTGTGAGGACATCCCTCTGCAGCCATCCAGTGATGGCAGAGATGCCTGGTACAGCTGGCTGACACCTTTTAGCAACCCTGAGAGATAGGGATTACCATCTTCTCCTTTCACAGATAAGAACACGGAAGCTCAGAAAGGTGAGGTGACTGGTCTAAGGTGCTAAGGGGATTCAAACTCAAGTCTGAATATAGAACCTGTGCTTGGAAGGACGCAGTGATGCCGTCTCCTCCCTACAAAGCTGGCTGACTCTGGAGAGGACGGAGGAGACAACCCGGTGATCTCTCTCCCTTCGTCCCCGCGGGCCGGGAAATCCTACCCACTCTCACTTGACCAGGGCTGAGTGACCCTGTGGAGCAGCTGCTGCTCAATGGTGCTCAGAAAGCCCGTACTCACAGGGTTCCTCCTGTCCAGGCAAGGTGACCTGATGCTTCTTCACACCGTCGAACAGGAGCTCCGCACCGCCTCTGCAAAGGAGGGCCAGAGAAAGAGCCTCAGAGACCGAAAACTGAGGAGGCTGGCAACAGGTGCCCAAGAGATTCAGAGGCCAAGGTTCGGGAACACCTTGGGTATCAGCCATCAGTTCTCAAATGTGGCTTCTTGATGTGGTAAAATAGGACAGAAATAATGTTTATTAACATTTAAGTACCCAAATTTTCAGACTCTGGCTTTGACTCCTCTGCTTTCTCAAGAGGTAGCTTAGCATACAGGGGCAGAGTATAGGCCCTGAGGTGGAGACCAGGCCCCTCCTGGGCCTGACTGGTGAGAACCTAGGCACGGGACGGCATTTTCTCAAGTTTCAATTTTTCCGTCTGCAAAAATGTTGAGGAGCTACCTCATGGCACACTGGAGACCCTAGGTATAAAGGTTTCCTAGGGCCAGGTGACACTTTGAAATTCCCCTGCCTGTGCCTTGTCCCCACCCCTGCTGCTGGCCTGGTGGGCAAACCAAAGTGCTAGAGAGTGAGAGACCCCCACTGGACTTAGCAATGAGCTTTCCCTTTACTAGAACATTCGTCGTCTCATTTCACCTTTATGGAATCCCGGGGAAGGAAGGAGGGAGGCAGATATTATTAACTCAACCAACAAAGAAGCAAGTTGGGGCCAGGAGAGGTTAAGTGACTTGTCCAAGACCATGTAGGCAGTGGCTGAACTAGGATTTGAGTTCTAACTGGTTTCTGGCAGAAACAACTAAGACTCCACAGAAGGTCAGGAAGCCCCTTGAGGGCAGAATCTGGCTCACTTCTGGGTGCCAACACCTGGCTAAGGGAAGCCTGGGCCAGCAGAGAGGCTCCAGGCCAAGTACAGATGCCAGAACTCATGGTGCGGACACTCGGGCTCTTTCAGGACTCCATGCTGCTCCTCCCCCAGAGTCTCGTCTCAGACTTCACGCGGATCTTAACTGAGAAGGCCTTAACAGACTTGTGACGGGTGCGATGACTCCCACCCCACCACCCTTCCCCAATGCCGGAGAACAGAGATGTCCTGAGACGGTCCACTGGGAAGCAAAGGCAAGGCACGCATTGTCATGGGGAAACATGGGCCGACTGTCATCCACACAAGGTCACGCTTTGTTGATGCAGAAATGTGGGGCGGAGAGGAGGCCCATCTGTGGCCGCGCGCAGGGCCATTTCAGCTGCAAGCCCGTACAGAGCCTCCATTTATCCCCTTCCAAGAGCCCGACTCTCTCTTGGGTAGGGGCCGGCACATGCAGCAGCTGGGGTGGGGGAGGGCGACAAGCAAGGGGCGACAGGAGTTGGGGGGTCAGAGGAGTGGGAATTGGAAGCGCTGGCACCCAAGCAAACAACCCAGATTGGCCAAACCTGGTGGTGCCAGGCGCAGAGGCCAGCGCTGTTTTCCGTGCACAAGCGGATAAAGAACCAGTCTGGCTCAGCGATTGACCTGTCACTGCTGGGTTCGCCAGCGCCTGAGGGAGGGGTTAGCATTTCTGTGGTCAGAACATCTGGAGGGTAGGAAAGTGCACGCCCAGCCTCTGAAGTGATTCAGGGAGGCAAGAAGGGGCCCAATTTGGTCCCAGAAGAAAACCAAAGTCAAATTCTCGTAGGTCCTACAGGATTTGCGACTCAAACGCAATTAAGGCATCACAACCCAAGATACCTCGTCTTTCCACTTCCCAGCTCTTGGTGGGAGGTGTCTGTTGGTACCAGTGACTGGTACAGACACTCTTCAAATGGTCTTCCCTTTCTCGTTTACTTTCATATTTTTATCTGATATATTTTACTTTTGTTCATTTCCCCTCTACCTGCGGGGATGCAAGTTCTGCCTAAAACAGGGCCTGGTACACAGCAGACACTCAAGAAATATTTGCTGAAATGAGTGAACATACCCATTTCCCCACTTCTTCTCTGACCCTAATGGCATTCCCTTCCTTTGCCAATACCTCCTGGACTCAAGGAGTCCGAGGAAAAGGGAAAAGGAAGTGGGACTGTCATATCTGGGCTGCAGTGCCACAGCACACATCTGTACCACCAACACTGCATCCTCTGTGACTCGAGAAACTGCTCTGGTAGGATGAGGATGGCAGACCTGGTCAGTGATAGGCGGGAGAAAGGAAAGAGCAGCCTTCCAGAGCGTCTACGAGAACTGGTGGGGCTGCGGGGACACTGCTGCTCACAGGAAGGAGGCAAAGTCCCAAGCCTTTGGAATCTTCAAGGATCAGGGTGGCACTCGGGTACAAAAGGGAGAGCCTGATGGGCAAACCGGTTTCTCTGAAAATCTACTTAGGTTCAGAGTAAAGGCTGAAGGAAGTGGGCTAAGAGACACAGAAAATTAAAGAAAGGCCAAGGGGGGAAACAGGCACTGGCAGAGGCCAAGAGAGAAGGACTCTGGGTTTAGCCTGCATATTGGGCATTCCTGCTTCCCAAAAAGCTGCAGTCCTCACGGGGCCCGGTGGCGATGGGTGGTGGGAACAGTCGTGCCTTGCTGGCGTTCACGACTGCCCCTGGGGTAAGGGAGACCAAGACGGGGAGCCAGAAAACAGGAGCTCCACCAAGTCTGTAAGCCCTGGAGGGCAAGGACCGCGTCTTCCTCATATGACTTGCCCACTGCTGCCAGCACAGGGCCTGGCAGACAGATGACATTTCTGAAGACAAATGCCACGTCTGACTCAGTGAATATGAAAGGTAAATCAGCTGTGGGTGGTGGTGGTGGTGGTGGTTTAGTCGCTAAGTCATGTCCGACACTTTTCAACCCCACAGACTGTAGCCCGCCAGGCTCCTCTGTCCACGGGATTTCCCAGGCAAGAAATACTGGAGCGGGTTGCCATTTCCTTCTCCAAGGGATCTTCCTGACCCAGGGATTGAAACTTCGCAGGCGGATTCTTTACCACTGAGCCACCTGGGAAGCCCAAGCCAAGCTGACTGTAGATAAGCCTCAACACTGGTAATCTGTAGCTTCTCCGTCTTCAGCTCTGCTGAGGCCTGTCAAAAGAGCAGGGACCTCCTGGAACCTGCAGTCTAAGGGGGACATAGCTGGGCAAAGGGTCAGTAAAGCAAAATAGTCAGGTGGCCAGACTAGCACAGTTCTAATTGGATCCATGGGGCCAGACAATATCATCAATTAAAATGCAGTTAACATTCATGAGACTACCCCCTCGTAAGGGACAGCAACGCTGAACACTGGAGGGCATGGACAAAGTTCTATTTATCTTTGTATCCTCTGTGCCTGGCTCGCTGCCTGGCACATGGTAAGCACTCAATAAATGACTGGTGAATGGACTATGCAATGAAGGGAATCCATGAAAGAAACGGGGCATCCAATAGAAGGAAAGGCATTTATAGGCAGAGGTTTCCGATTCCCATCCCAGACTTTCCCTTTCACATAAGCCTTGGCTTGTTTATCTTCACACACACAGACAAATCTAGTCCCAGCTTTTCCACCTGACTCTAGAAACTATACCGTCCATCTCTTAAGATCTCAGTTTCTCTGCCTTCTAAGTTTTGCACTTTTTTTTCCCCAGCTCTGAAATCACATGAAGAACCTTCTGTCTGTAAGAGGTAGAAGTGAATGCCTTGAGGAGACTTCCTCCTTGGTCTGTGTTTCTTTGGTAATTAGCCTGTGAGCCCCCATCCTGCACTTTTTATCTTGAGCATACTGTAGTGGCAGAGAGGTAAAAAATCTACCTGCCAATGCAGGAGACCCAAGAGTCAGGTTCGATCCCTGGGTCAGGAAGATCGCCTTGAGAAGGACACGGCAAGCCAGTCCAGTATTCCTGCCTGGAAAATCCCATGGACAGAGGAGTCTGGCGGGCTGCACTGTGTGATCCCAAAGGGTCGGACACGGTTGAGTGACTAAGTACACGCACATGTACACGCACTAACCCTGTACTGTCAGGGTTAGTCTCCACTACTGTGCTACCTAGCCACATATCCCCACCTGACTAAAGACCTGCAGACGGCACTCAGTAAGTTCACTAAATATACCGGAAAGGGTTCAGGTTTGTTTAACACCCTCCAATCTTCGGAAAGGTTGGTCCGCCTCGGTCCTAGGAGCTCAGATGCCAGACACAAGGGCCTGCTTCAAAATGGAGCTGGCAAACAAGGCCGGGAGGCCTGCTAACCGTCACGCCTTTTGAGTCCCGTAGGGCGCAGGGCATGGAGGAGTGCCAGGAGCATACCTCCAACTCCCGGTTGTGCGCATCTATTCCCGGACATACGGCCTCGTCGCCCAGGGAGACCGAACCTCTCGAGCTCTCCTAGGCGGGTGGCGTAGGTCAGAGAAGTTGCCGAGGGCCTCGGCGATTCGGTGGTGACAGGCCCCAAGGCAGAGGGAGAGGAGTTCCGGGCCCGACGACTTCAATCCATCCCCACGGCGCCCCAGCTCTGTGACTCACCCGAACTCCACCTCCACTGACAAGGGCGCTGCCATGTTGAGGAAGCCAAGCTCCCAGGAAACTCCACTCAACTTCCGGCTCTACTGGCCCTCATTTCCGGTTGCCGCGGACGGAAGAGGCGGGGCCTGGAAACTCTCCTCCTCAGCTATTGGAGGAAGGTTTGGAACAGGAAGCTGAGGCCGGAGGACCGTGGGCCCCGTTAAGGGGCGTTTTGGTTGGTCGTCCTATTTCTTTTCGGGACGGTGCTCAAACAGCTAGGGCCGGAAGCGACTGACATCAGCCACAGCTCGGCGGAGGAGAGACCTGGCATCTTTGCGCTGTGACCGTGAGCCACGTTACGGTTTATCTTGCATTAGTTACCAAATTACCTTCTGTCAGCACACCGCTTGGACGAACCCGTCCACTTGTTTTGAATTTTCAGTGGCATCCAAATATTTACTTCCAGCCCAGAAAGCTGTCTCTTGAGCCATCGACTCGCAACCCAACCCTCTTCTCGCCGTCGATTTAGATTTCATTCATTCAGCAGATGTTTATTGCACGTCCTCCGTGTACCTGGCATTTTGGTCGGTGCGAAAAGATGCCGGTGGTGAATCGGATAGGCAAGGTTCCTCTCTTAGGACACTCACAGTCTCGCGGGGGAAACGAATCAAATAAACATACGAGTCATGCTAATAAGTGTAACATCTCAGACTGAAAAATGATCCGGCATCATAAGAAGTTCAGAAAGAAAATGGGCTGCACTGGACTTGGGCTGAGCTCTAAAGCCTGAGTCGAGCTAAGTAGGTGGATATGAAGAGAGAAAAACCGCTGGGAGCATTCCAGCGAGAAGGGAAAGTCCTCTGGGTAGGAGGACATACATGCTGGAGCACCAAGAGAAGGTAGAAATTGGGGAGCAGAGGGCCTGGTAAGACATGAGGTTAGACATGTAGGCAGGGGCCAAATCATAACTTGTGAGCCAGGTAAGAATTTCAGTCCCTTATCCTAAGAGCAGTGGTAGGCCTTGGAAGGATTTTGGGGTGTGTGTGTGTGTGTGACATTATTAGAACTGTGTTTTAAAATATCCTTCCTGGGACTTGCCTGGCCGTCCAGTGGTTAAGATTCTGTGCTACCACTGCAGGGGGCGCAGGTTTCATCCTTGTTCAGAGACCAAAGATCCCCAATACTACGGCGGGGTAGCCTAAATAAACAAATAAGTAAAACATTCCTCCTGGCTGCAGTGAGAACTAGAAGAAATAGGGAAGGCGATAGGGAGACTACTGGAACCTGTTACAAAGGCCCAGGGCAGCTAAACCACACTTCCAAAATTGAACTCATCGTTGGTAGCTTAAGGTATGTGCCCTCGTGTTTAAGGGTAGATAGAAGGATGTGGTCACCGCTAAGGGCTCAGAGTTCAACTGCCAGCTTTACATCCATGTCCCACCACTTCCCATGCGTGTCTTTGGTTAAGTCCTTCAACATCTGTGCCTCAGTTTCCTCCTCTGTGCAAATTAAGATAATAGCAGCCCCCATAGGGTTGTCGTCGGAATTAAGTGAGTTCTTGGCACAGTGCCTCGTTTCCTAAAATAGGCTCCCCTGTGTTCCCCATCTCAAGGATACCACTGCCATCCACGGAAATACCTAAGCAAGAAACCTTGGACACTGTTTTTAATTCTCTCCCATAACCAGACTGAGCGACTGAACTGAACTGATAACCAGACAGTTACCACGTTTGGGTTCGTCTCCATGCTAAGCTGATGTTGCGGCCACATGTTTCTTCTACCACCACCATCACCTCTCAGCTGCACCTGCTTCTCTGGCCTGCCCGCCTCCCACCTCCCTGCCTCTGACCTGACTTTCTTACACAGTTCAACTCCACAGACAGCTGCGAGTGCCTTCAGTGTATCAGGCACTGTTCCCAAGCACTGGCAAAATGAGGAAAACATCAAAAAAGAAAATCCTGTGGCTAATGGAAAGAACCTACCCTCACTGTGCTGTGTGAAACTCATGTTTTCAGTCTGCAAAGAAGGCTTTGGGACCAAATGATCTCTGAAAGGCCCTTTAAGTAAAAATGTTCTAGGGAATTCACCGATGGTCCAGTGGTTAGGACTAAGTACTTTTGCTGCCACGGGCCTGGCGTTCGGTTCCTGGTTGGGGAACTAAGGTCATACAGATACATATGTATAGTGTCAGTAGCTCAGTTGTGTCTCAGCTGTGACCCCATGGAATGTAGCCCGCCAGGCTCCTCTGTCCATGGCATTCTCCTGGCAAGAATACTGGAGTGGGTTGCCATTCCCTTCTCCAGTGGATCTTCCCTACACAGGGATTGAACCCTGGTCTCCTGCCTTGCAGGCAGATTCTTTACCACTGAGTCACCTCACACACACACACACACACACATATATATATATATATATTCTAAGATATTTCCACTGGCTTCTCCAAGGGCTGAGGTCTAGAAACCTTGCCTGATTCATCTTAGAGCCTTAGCTCATAGTAAGGAGCTTTATACATTGTAGGGGTTTGGTAAGTGCTTGCTGAATTAATGAATGAAGGAATAAGAGAACACATATCAATTCTCTTCTCCGTCATTCACTGGCTTCTCTTTCCCAACAAGGGAAAGGCCTCTGATTTGAGGCCACCTTTAGTTGAGGCCACATAGAGTTGAATATTCTCTTAACTCTGCAGACTGCTGCCTGCTGAACTGGCATGGGAGAGCTAAGGAGCTTTTGAAAAGCTTCATTCATTTGACAAACATTCATTGAGCACCTATTAAGTGCCAGGCCCAGGGCTGGTGCTGGGAACACAAGGGTGGACTTTTAAAAAAAACCAAGGGGTTCCTGCTTTCCTGGGGCTGATATTTTGGAAAAGACACATGTGAAAATAGACCAAACAGTGCAATCAGTTGTACAAAGGGGGAACATGGGGACCTGTGGGAGATGAAAGAGGATCCAGTCCAGCCCCAGGGTCAGGCAAGGTTTCCCAAAGGAAGTCACATCTAAGCCCAAGTCCCAGGAAATTATGGGAGGTGGAGGTGGCAGGAGAGGACAGGTAGGGAGGCCAGAGGTGTTCTTCCCAGAGAAGAGGGAACTTCTGGGTAAGTCAGCCCACTCTGAATGTTTGGCTGTCACACTTAGAAAGTGCTTCCTCTGACTCCAGCCTACCTAACTCAGCCTCCTGTTGTGTGCACTCTTTGGGACCCCATAGACCCCTGCCAGGCTCCTCTATCCATGGGGTTTTACTGGAGTGGGGTGCCATTTCCTTCTCCAGGGGATCTTCCCAACCCAGAAATCAAACCTGCATCTCCCGCATTGCAGGCGGATTCTTTACCACTGAGCTACTGGGGAAACCTCAACCTCCTGAAGAGAAGTGAAGTGAAAGTCGCTCAGTCGTGTCTTTGCAACCCCATGGATTGTAGCCCGCCAGACTCCTCCTCTGTCCATGGGGATTCTCCATGTAAGAATACTGGAGAGTTCTTCTGCAGAGGGTCTTCCTGACCCAGGAATTGAACCGGGGTCTCCTGCACTGCAGGCGGATTCTTCACCACCTGAGTTATCAGGGAAGCCCCTCTCAACCTCCTAATCAATAGCAACAACCATTTTTAAACGTATTCATTCAATGAGTAATGACTGCCGACTTGCACCTGCCAGGTGCTTCACAAGCATGACCTGCTTGATTCCTCGCAGGGGCTATTAGCCTCCGTTTTCAAATGTAAAAACTGAGGCTCAGAACCAGTGACTTGTGCACAGACCCCCACATGTCAGGCCTTAACCCCAGGCTGTTGTGCCTTCGGGACCCCTGACCCTCACCGCGTCCTGTTGGGCTCAGCTCACCCAAATGCCTTCCCCTGGGACCCAGGCAGAAGAGGGGCGTGGACCCCAACTCCTGTCCCTTCGGCAGGCCGGCCAGCCGGGCGTTGGGCTCTGTCCCTTCCGAAGCTCCGAAGGGAGACAAAGGCGGGGTCTGCGGGGGAGACGCGGGCGCCCCCCTGCCCGCTGCCCTTTGTCTCCCCGCCTGCTCCCCTCGTGCGCCCCGGAGGCTGGGAGGCGCCTCTCGCAGGCTTCCTCCTCCCATTCTTGTGCTAATTGGGTGTCAAGCTGAGATCAGTGAGAAAGGAATCCGCCCTGGCTCGGGTTAAACTGCCGCCAAAGATGAGGGCTGAGCCCAGAATATCATTAGGCTGGGAGGAAGCGGGGGCCCTCCTCCTCCAGGAGAGGGGCTGGCCACGCATTCAGGCTCCTTTGAAAGTCGCTTGGTTGCCCCTTCTCTTACCGCCAGCGCCTCAATAGGCCCCTTGGCGGTATTTAACCTTCTTCCCAGGAATTGAAAGTGATATGCCAAGCGCTGGCCTAGGCAGCCACTTGCCTGTCCAAGGGCGGTAGGACCTCCGGGGACGCTCAAGGCAGGCCTCGGGCAGCCTCCCTGGGCTCAGATTGCAGATGGGAATACTGCGACTGGGCAGGGCGGTGCCTCCCAGCGCTGTTATTCACAGGCCCTGTGGTCTGGAGAGACGGAGCCTCTCTGAGCCTCAGATTCCTTGTCCGTGGAACGGGGATAAAATAGTAGCTGCTTTGTGTTATGGATTTAATGGTGACGATCAAGTGCCTGCTGCCGCATCCAGCACATAGGAAGCGCTCCACTCCTGGTGGCTGTTAGCAGGTCAAAGGAGTGTGTTTGGGCTTCTGTAAGGATGTCCTAGCAGAGCTCCCAGTCCTCCAGGTGTGCAAGGAGTGCCTGCAATGGATTCACTTTGCACACCCTGCCTGGACTCTTCCCCAGCCCCACCCTTGCAGCCCTACAGGCCCTTCTTTCACCTGCACTGCTCGCCCTTCACCTCCAGACCTTTCGCTGCCCCTTCTGTCTGGGCCATTCTTCCCCCTCCTCTTCTTGAGTGACTCTTCCT
Organism: Moschus berezovskii; assembly: GCF_049115385.1. Taxonomy (NCBI): domain Eukaryota; kingdom Metazoa; phylum Chordata; class Mammalia; order Artiodactyla; family Moschidae; genus Moschus; species Moschus berezovskii. Next base: position 7,888,056 of record NC_142470.1, read on the forward strand.
TGAAAAGCCTGTGGCCATGAAACACAACTTCCTCACCTCCTATCCCGGCCCCCAGACAGTGGGCTCCCTGAGGGCAGATCTTACCGTGTACCCCCAACCCTGCCCCCTGCACAGAGGCCTTTTGAATCTGCTCCGCAGATGTGTGGACACAGTACTTTGTAAACTGTGTAGCCCGCCAGGCTCCTCTGTCCATGGGATTCTCCGGGAAAGAAGACTGGAGTGGGTTGCCGTTTCCTTCTCCAGGGGAATCTTCCCAACCCAGGGATTGAGCCTGTTTCTGGTGTCTCCTTCATGAGCAGGTGGGTTCTTTACCAGCTGTCACCAACTGAAGCCGAAGCACTATGTAAATGCCAGGAAACGCCCAGGAAACCGTAGCTCTTGTGAATTAACCTCACAAACGTATTGGGCAGCTGCTGCAGGCACGGGCGATGACACAGCCACGGTTTGGAAGGCAGCCGGGCTCACCACTCTATTACCAAGTGGCACAGCCATGGTTTGGGGTGAGCAGAGGCAGACAGGGGAGCTGCAAGGCCCAGGGGCCCACCTGCCCCACCCCTTGGAGGGGCTCAGGAGAGGGGGCTGGTGTGGAAGTGGGAAACTTGGGCCTAGGCTGGGATCTTAACTCCGACACACGTCCTTTTTTCCTTTTCACAGATAACAGCACCAGTTCCTGGGCTAGAGGATTTCCAAGCCCCATCTTATTACATGTCCACAACTGTCCTGGGGCAGGGATTCCTGTTCTTGTGTTTAGCCACTCAGTCATGTCCAAATGTTTGCAGCTTCATGGACTCTAGCCCGCCAGGCTCCTTCATCTGTGGGATTTCCCAGGCAAGAATGCTGGAGTGGGTTGCCATTTCTTTTTCCAGGGGCTCTTCCTGACCCAGGGATCGCACCCATGTCTCCTGCATTGGCAGGTGGGTTCTTAAGCCACTGAGCCACCAGGGAAGCCCACCTCGACCACCATTTATAGGGGAGGACACTGAGGCTCAACCCGGCAAATGAAGGAGCTTTTGATCACCATTCCTCTATATTGGGTTGTAGTGACTGTTCAACCGAAGGCTCGGAGACCTCTCCCATTGCTGAAGGTTAAAGACACAAAACTTCACCATCAGTCAAGTCCAGGCCTTTGGAAGCCCGATCAAAGGCCCACCACAGAGTCCTCTGGGCTGGGTCCCTTGCCTGGGGGTCAAGTGGGGACTCTGTCCCTCCTTCCCGCTTTCCTTGGCTGAGCGCGAAGGGCTGGATCCGATTCTGCAGGACCCACGTGCCCTCTGCTGGTCATACTCAGGTACCGCACCCTTGCCTGCCACTCCCAAACCCCACCAGGTATCATCGCCCTCCAAGGGCCAACTCCTGCTCTGCCGCCCCCTCACTTCCCCCAAGAGTGGCACCAAACTCCACGGTCTTTCAAAGGTCACCCCCCGACCCCAGGAGGTACCCCAGACTTATCCTGGCCACCTATCACCCAGTCAGCTGCTGGCCTGGGGTGTGGCTCACAGTTGGCTGTACAAGCATGCGTGGCACGGAAGCTGCCTTCTGCACCAAGGAGGCGGCGGTGGAGTGACAGGAAGGGCATGGGGCTGGCATTGCGGTCCCCAGTACTCTGTGACCCCAGTCAAGTGACGGACGGTGGTGAGGGTTAAATAGTGAAGAGGAAGCCCTGGGGTGTGCGCCCTGTCTGCAGCCCTGGCTTGCTGTGAATGGTCTCCCCGCTCCCCACCCCCCACCCCCACTTCCCGCTGGACTGAGCACTTCTAGCCTGGGTGTGACTCCAGGGATGGGCTCTAGGGGACAACTGGCCTTCCACTGGCACTGCAGACTCACCAGCTCTGGGAAGATGGCTCCAGGAAGCCTTCCCAGACTCGACCCGGCTGGCCAGGCCACCCTGCTCTGTGCCCTGAGAGCCCCCAACCCCTTGGGAAAGTGCAGCCCTGCCTGGCAGAAGAAACAGCATGAGCAAGAGTGTGGAGCTGGGACCCTGTGCTGGCCTAGGGCTTCCTCCCTCCATGGCTCTGAACGGCCCGTTCCTCAGCCTGGCTGCCTTCAGCTCTCTGAATCCTCCTGATTCACAGAGGAGACAGTTACTTGCCCAAGGCCACAAGCTCCTAAGTGACACCTTGCAGGGCTCAGGTGGGAACTGCCCCTCACCTGAGATGTGGGGACCGTGGCATCTTACCTGCCATATCCCTTGGTCTGAATGAACGAAGGAATGGGGGAGGGGTGAATGGGGCACGAGCTGGAGCCCCAGTAGGCTGGGGTGAGTGTGCACACAGGCTCGGGGAGGCAAGGTGGAGTTTATTGGCCCCTGAGTGCCCCACACCCCTTCTCCCCTCACAGCCAGGCCAGGAGGAGATGTGGATAGACCGGCAAAGACAGGCTCCACCTAAGGGACAGCCAGGCAGCCACCCAGAGGATGAGAGGGGTGCCCCATCCAGGCTGCCTGCTGCGGGGTGGTCCCCTTCTGCCCGGCAGGGCTGAGGAATACTTGCATGGTCCCAGGGCCTGGATCCTCTTTGGATGCCTCATCACTGGCCCTCCCTGCCCACTATACTGGCTTCCTGAGTCTGGGGGCTTCTGCCCTGGCCCCATTTACAAGCTGCCTGTTCTCTGCGAAGTGCTTGGAGACCCTCTATTTCCCCTCGTCCTGACCTGAGACATCACCCTGCGGGGCCCAGTCTCAGCCTCAGCCTGAGGCCCAGAGACCCCCACATGGCCTCGAAGACATAAAGTGGATCTGAAGCTTTCACAGAAAGCCTCAGGGTGGAGAGGGGAGGTAGCAGTGAGTCCCTTGGCAGTTTTGAGGGGTGGGGGTTGGCACCTCGGGGGAGCGGTGCCAGGCCCTGCTTGCTTTGGTCTGGCTTCGCCCAGGATGCCTCCGGGGTGGGAGCTGGGGCTCTAGATCCAGTATCCACTGGTCCTCAAGAGGGACTTGGGGCCAGTCACAGCTTCTCCTGGCCCGCCTGGATGCGAGTGTAGGCCTCTTGGTCCAGTGGGACGTAGCGGCCCTTCCGGGCATCCAGGTAGAACAGCTGGTCTTTTACAACTGTTAGGTCAAAGCCCTCCTTCCGCAGTTCTGTCTTCTGTAGCTTGAAGGTCCCTGAGGGAGGGAGACGACAAGTGGGAGAAGGGTCAGAGGGTGCGGGCAGGTGTCCGAGTTCCAGGAACCCGCCCACCCAGGTTGTGGAGGGGCAGGGAGGAGGGCTGGAGGGAACACAGGTGAGGGGCACCACAGGAGGAGGGACACCGCCCTCTATAGCCTGCAAAGGCTTCATCCGTGACAGTACACACTGCTGCCCAGCAGCCCTGGCAAAGGGGAGGGGGCAGAGTTACCCACCCCTCTTTGCAGACAAGGAAACTGAGGCCCAAAGAAGGGAAGCCATTTGTCCAGGGCCATGGGCTAAGTGACAGCAGACTGTGGGAAGGACATGGGCCTTCCCTGAGGACTCGTTTTAACCTGAGCACCTCCCAGGTACAGAAGTGATCTCAGGTAATCTGCACCTCAACCCTGGGGGCAGGGACATAATCGTATCCTATGGATTCTGAGATGCACAAGATTTCATAATCTCTGAAATAGTTCAATTACCATTTTTCCCCTTAATAAATTCTGTATCTTTCACTCAATGGTATTAGCCCCACTAGACAGATGAGAAGACTGAGGCTCAGAGAAGCACAGCTCTGGGCCAACGTTACAGAGCTAGTAAGAATGTGAACTCAGGTAGGATGGATAGCAGAAATGCCTACAGCTTCCTGCCCTGGCTTCTCCTCTGTTGTGTGCATCAGCCAAATCTCCCAGCAAGAGCTGGAGTCTTTCTCAACGCCTACTTGAATTTAGACTGGTTTTACAACTTACTCTGACTCAGATAATGTGGCAGAAGCCACACTGTAGGCGGTCTGGGTGAGTCTAGGCCTCAAAGGGTGTTGAAGCTTCCACCCTTACCCGCTTGGGGGCACCCTGAGACCAGACTGACCTCTGAAGGATGGAAAGCCATGTGGAACAAAGGGGAACCATCCCAGCAAAGGCCACTTAGACAAGGTCTGTCTAGTCAAAGCTATGGTTTTTCCAGTGGTCATGTATGGATGTGAGAGTTGGACTATAATGAAAGCTGAGCACCAAAGAATTGATGCTTTTGAACTGTGGTGTTGGAGAAGACTCTTGAGAGTTCCTTGGACTGCGAGGAGATCCAACCAGTCCATCCTAAAGGAAACCAGTCCTGAATATTCATTGGAAGGACTGATACTGAAGCTGAAACTCCAATAAAAAATTTGGCCACCTGATGCGAAGAACTGACTCCTTAGAAAAAACCCTGATGCGGGGAAAGATTGAAGGTGGGAGGAGAAAGGGGACGACAGAGGATGAGATGGCTGGATGGCATCACCGACTCAATGGACATGAGTTTGAGTGAACTCTGGGAGTTGGTGATGGACAGGGAGGCCTGGCGTGCTGTGACTCATGGGGTCGCAAAGAGTCGGACATGACTGAGCGACTGAACTGAACTGGGTAATCACTGGCCATGTGTGTCTATGTAAATTTAATGAAACAAAATTTAAAATTCAGTTTCCCCCTCACACTAGTTGCACTTCAAGTGCTCAATAGTTACTGGGGGCTGCTAGCCGCCATGTTGGAGAGCGCGGTCAGAGCACACCACCATCACCGCAGACAGGTCTGTGGACACCACTGCGGGGCCGACCAGCTGGGATCCCCACGTGAGGAAGGCCACCTCACACCCAATGGCACTATTTCTTTAAAAACAAAAAAAAATTTTTTTTTTGCCCACACCCCAAGGCATGTGGGGCCTTAGTTCCCTGATCAGGGATCTAATCCTGTGTGTGCGAACCCACACACGCCCTGCACTGCAAGATGGAGTCTTAACCACTGGACAGCAGGGGAAGCTGTCGATGGCACTATTTGACCCTAGGTGGGGCCAACAGAAGAATGTTTAGCTGAACATCACCCCAAATTGCCAACCCACAAATTGTGAGCAAATAAGACACCTGTTCGGAGCCCTAAGTAAGCTTGGGGGCTGTCTGTTCTGCAGCAAAGCCTGTCTGAGGCCTAAGGTCCGACAGCCTCCCTGTCCATCCGGGACGCAGAAGTCACAGCGGCCATCCAGTCCTTGGGGCGCCTGCAGTCTGTCTGGACCCACTGCTTACCCTGCCCTTCTCTGATCTCCCTGTCCCCCGGGGCCATCTGCAGCCCCTCAGACGCTGGCGGGCTTTGCAGGACATGAGTCTGACTGGGTCACGACCCTGCTCCAACCCTCCTGTGGCTCCCCCGTGCCCTTCCATCCCACCACACACCACTGCCCACCCCTCACTGGCCCCAGCTTCGGGGGCCTCCTTTTAGTCCCCTAGCAACCAAGCACCTCCCTGCCCCAGGGACTCCACACTGGCTGTTCCCACAGCCCAGAGGGCCTCCTGTCCCCACAGAGTTCTCTCTCTCTCACTCAGGTCTCCCGCTGAACCGGAGCATCCTCAGGGGAGCCTTCCAGTAATCCCCAAGTCACGTTCCCTTTCCTATCAGTTTGACCTGCATTCCACTCTTTTATCTTAGCAATTCCTTATCCTGTGGCTGCCTCCTGCTCTGGAAACTCCCAGGAGGCACACAGGTCCTGCTGGAATTTGTCACCTCTATCCCCTGGGCCCAAGCACAGTGCCTGGAGCAGGCTACCACACTCAGTCAGGATCGCTTCCACTGACAATGGACACACCCTCTCTCTCTGGTCGCCGACCACCCACAGAGGCTGTGGGCAAGGGTGAACAACAGCCAGCTGGTCTCCCTAGAAGGACCCGGCAAGGAGCCTCGGCCGGCACCCACCCATGATTTGGAGCTGGGGGTCGGGGGACAGACCTGTCTTGTGCAGCTCGGGAAGGAAGCGCAGGAAGATGGGGCGGGCGTACAGCGGCAGCTCTTTCTGCAGGAGCTGGGCTAAGTGCTCCAGGTCACAGCTGCCAGAGGAGCTGGCTACGGCGGCCATGCCGGCCCGGCCCTCAGTCCCTGGGGAGGCGGCAGAGTGGACGGTGAGCGGCTGGCTGGCCATGGCCCCACCAGCTGCTCTGCACACACTCCCGGCCCCTCCCGTCTCTCGGGATACCTGGCACTTCGACGCCGTACACGGCCACATCAGCCATGTCCAGCAGGCGGCTCAGCGTGCCCTCCACCTCGGTGGTAGACACGTTCTCGCCTTTCCAGCGGAACGTGTCCCCCGTGCGGTCGCGGAAATACAGGTAGCCCAGCTCATCCATCACCAGCACGTCACCTAGAGAGAGGAGTTGTGTGAGGGGGGTGCCCAGGGGCTTGGTTGGGGGGAGGTGTTCTCTGAGCGTGGGGCCCTTCAATATCTTTCCCTCTCCCCAGGGGGCGGCAAAGGTCTCTGGAGGGGTGCCCACCCACCGCTGAGGTAGGCCTGGTCCCCCTTCTTGAAGACATCCTGGGCAATCTTCTTGTTGTTGGCGCCCTGGTTCAGGTAGCCGTCGAAGCGCCGCAGGGGGTCTCGCTGGATGATGATGCCCACCAGCTGGCCTGGCTCACCTGTGGCCAGGGGAGGCGGGGTCAGGTCCCCCTGGGGTCTCCTTCATAATAAAATGCCCCCAGCAATGCCCCCTTTCTCTCCCAGCCCGGGAGCCCCGAGGGCTGGGAGCTTCTCAGTAACACTTGGTCACTGAACAAATGAAAGGGTAGTCAAGCTCAATGTGGATGGCCTAACCAAAGCCAGCACTCCCCAGGTCCCGCTCTGCTCAGAGGTTTGCATTCTGTACCACACCGCCGCCTCAGGACAACCACGTGCAGGAGAGGGACTCAGGCACAGAGCTGGGAGCTGTGGCGGCCAGGGCCCAGGTCCACAGCATGAATGTGCACAGATGGGCTGACGGGTGGATGGGATGGTGACTGAGTGGATGGATGGATCAAGAAGTAAATGCCATGCAGCCCTAAGAGAAGAGCTGACTTCTGGCCGCTGATCAGGATGTGGCTCTCCACCCACCCCCACCCCCGTCCCCTTCCTAAGCCAGACCCTCCCACTCTGACCCTGAGTTGTAACCCTCGGGCAGACCTGGCTTGCAGGGAATGCAAAGGCCGTCAGGGCCCCGGATCAGCTCCATGGTGTCCTCGTTGACACGAACCAGCCGGATGGGGTACACGAAGGACAGGATGCGGCTGTTGAAGCCACAGGCCCCCACCTGTGAAGGCCAAGCCTTGGGCCCGGGTTCTCCCACCACGGCCCTGAAACTGGACAGTCTGGCGGGCTGCGAGCGGGGCTCCGGCTCCCGCAACCGCACTCCATGCTAGAAGCCCGCCCTACCCTCCGCCGGCCGTGTCTCCCGTGGGCCCTCTGCATCCCCAACCTGGGCCGCACCTGGCCGTCGAAGTTGCCCAGGCTGCAGTTGCACTCTGTGGCCCCGTAGAACTCGGCCACCTGGGGGATGTGGAAGCGGCTACAGAAGTCGGTCCAGATGGACTGCCGGAGGCCGTTGCCCAGCGCCATGCGTACCCGGTGCTGCTTCTCCGCCTCCCGGGGCGGTTGGTTCAGGAGGTAGCGGCACAGTTCGCCAATGTACTGCACGATCTGGGGGTGGACCTGGCATGAGTCTGGGCCCTGGAGGCTGCCCCTCCTTCGCAGTGCCCTCCCAAGCCCCTACCCCTACTATCCCTGGGGCCAGCTGTGTGGTCCCTTCCCTCTCTGGGCCTCAGTCTCCCCATCTGAACAATGGGAATGCTGCCCCAAGTAAACGGCTGGCTGCCTTCAGCTCGAAGACAGGTGTCCCTGCATAGAGCTGGTGGGAGGGGCACAGGGGCGCTCCACCCCTTCCCTTCTCACTCACCGTGCAGTTGTACTTGATACAGTCATCCCAGAAGCGGGAAGCCGAGAACTTCTTCCGGATCACCACGGTCATGCCATGGATCAGGCACTGCCCCATCCCCACGATGTTTCCTGAAGGCAGAGGGGGGACCCGGGGGTCAGGGAGACAGGAGCCCTTTCTTTCCAGAGCCTCATCTTTTTGTTTATTTTGGTCACCAAAGATGTCATTTTATTTTTTTAACTATTTTGCACTGGGGTATAGCTGACTAACCAACAATGTTATCATGGTTTCAGGTAAAGAGAGAAGGGACTCAGCCATACATATACATGGAACCATTCTCCCCCAAACTCCCCTCCCATCCAGGCTGCCACATAACACTGAGCAGAGTTTCCTGGGGCTATACAGTACTGAGTGAAGTAAGTCAGACAAAGGAGAAATATCGTATACTCCAGAGCCTCCTCTTGTACAGTCCAACCCCCTCAAAGACTCTCCCTTTCCCCTGTCCTGCGCCTCCAACTCTAACTGGTCACCTCTCCCCAGTCAGACACCTTCCACGGCTCCCCAGTGCCTATGGGTTCAAGTGCACACTATTTAGACAATCCCCTGAAGCCTCTGGAGCTGGCCCCAAGCTCCTTCTCCCAAAGCTGTAACACTGCCATTCAGCCAGCCGGATCTGAGCTAGCCTGCCTGGCTTCACATCTGCCTGTATTGGGGGGTACCTCCTCCAGGAAGCCTTCCTGGAGTTGGGCTCTTCCTTGAGTTGAACTCCTTGCTCCCTGCCTCTCCCCACACTCAATGCCCTTTCTTGCCTGAGAGTTCAGGGCAGGGTTCCCATCATTCAGCCTATCCCCAACACACACACTCAAACTCTAAGCACTTTTAAGGGCAGGAACTATATTTAATCCATCTCTGTCTTTCTAGAAGGCCCCCAGACCAAGCAGCCAGGCTGTCTACACCCGTGGAAATGGACTGAATGGTCAGACCAGCCCAGGTGCCCTGTGGGGCACCACCACACCCACCCATTATGCTGGTGTGGTCACTCTCATCAAGGTCAATCTCCACATCTGGATTTGAACCCAGATTTGACTCTAAAGCTCGTTATGTTTCTACTGTAACATGTAGCCTGCCAGGAAGGGTAGGGCTCTGAAGGCTCAGGGGTGGCTGGGCACTGAGGGGCGGGCCCAGGCTACCTGCAGAGTGGTAGAGGGGGAGGCAGTCATAGATGATGTCGTCGGGCCGCATGCGGAAGCCATAGTACACCAGGGCAGCCATCCGGTAATACCTGGGAAGGCAGAGGGCTGAGGGCTCCGTGGGCCCTTGGAAAGGCAGGAGGAGAGAAGCCCCAGGCCCCACCTCCCCAGGTCTCCCCCCCAGGGCACCGTCCCCTTACCTGCTGTGCACCACGATGGCAGCTTTAGGCAGCCCGGTGGTGCCTGACGTGTAGATGTAGAAGAGCTTATCTGAGGAAAACAGGCAGGAGCGGCTATGAGAGGGGCCAGCGCAAGGCTGGGCACACAGTCGGACGTTGGTAGCTGTGTACCACTTAACACCCATTCCCAGCACACCTCTTCCAGGAAGCCTACACTGATGACCCCAGACATCACTACCTGCTCTAATACCTGCACTGGTTCCTTCAACACTCTTCTGAGCCCTCATTCTGTGCCAGGGCCTGGGTGACATCAGTGACTAATGTGAGCACAGGCCTTGCCTAGGAGGAAGGTGCCCGCCCAGTGGGACAGGAAGATGAGGAGGCGGGCATTCTAATGGCGAGCACTGCGTGTTGGCAAGCACAGGGCCTGCCAAAGCCCGGCGGCAGCACTGGACCCGGGCTCCAGGGAGGGAAGGTAGCTCCAGGGAGGACTTTCTCAGAGGAGGTGATGCCTACTGCGTGGGAGGCATCAGCTGCAGACAGCGGGGCTCAGAGGCAGCTTCTGCATCAGCAGCCCTGTCTTTATCCCCCCAGATCTGAGGACCAGGGACAGTCATGTCACGGTCTCTGTGTGAGGCTCAGTCCCACGAGGCTGGAGGTTCCAGGAGGTCAGACATGCCATGGGGTGATGACACATGTTATGTAGTAACTCTTGTGTTACAGGGTGCCCACAGCATGTCAGCCCAAGGCTGGGCACCAGACTCAACCAGCCAGAGGCCCTGCCCTCAAGAAGCTTACAAAAGCACCCAGCACGCAAGAGCCACAGATGGCAGAGGTCAAACAGTAATGATCCCAGCTCTCCATGGGACCTTTTCCAGCCCTCAAGAATAGGTTCGGTTGCCATCCCCAATTTCATGGCTCTGGGAACCGAGGCTTGGAGAGCAGCTCAGGTGTTCAGGGTCACACAAGAGAAGCAGTAGAGGTGGGACATGAACTTGGCTCAGGCTCTGAACCCCCCCACCCCAGGCCATGTGGCAAGCAGTGGGGCCACAAGGCAGGCTTGTGGAGCGGAGAAGAAGAGAGGCGAGAAGGTCCGGAAGGCTTCCTGGAGGAAGGGGCAGGGGGCAGGCAGTCCAGAGCAGGGAGAGGATCACAACAGGGGCCTGCACTGGATGGGCGCTGGGTGACTATGAATGGGGGTCGCCACGGGCCTGAGCCCAGCCCACACTCGGACGAGGCAGGCTCCCAGGCTCCATGTGCTCCTGCGTGCGTCAGGCATCAGCGAAGGCTGTTCAAGAAGTGCCTGCCACTTTCACACACGTCAGCTCACCCAGTCTTCACAGTAAAAGCTGGGGACTGTGGCTCATTTTCCCCGAATGGAAAAGGGAGGTGACATGACTCATTCCAGGTCACGAGGCAAGTTTACAGAAGAACCCGGGCCCCGAGGCCCCCGCTCTGTCTCTTGGCCATCTTTGAACCCTTCTGTGGGGGTGAGGGGCTCACCTACAAAGCCCTTGTTGGGACGGCTGGGCTGGTGCTTGGGGGCATCTTCCAGTAGTGGGTCCATATGCTTCGTGCCGGCGGGCACAGTGCTGGGCTCCCAGGGACCAGAGCAGAAGAGGTTGAGCGAGGAGGGTTCCAGGTTGGCATGGATCTCAAGGACAGCTGCGGGGGAAACAAGACAGATCTGCAGGCAGGCCAGGACCGCCCCCACCCGTGTTCCAGGGACCTCTACTCATGTCAGGGCTGAGCATGGTATCAGGGGATGCAGGCTGGGTGTGGCAGAGGTGGGTGAAGTGTCTGGGACCTGTTATAAGGAAGATGCGGAGAGAAGCAAGGGCTCCCGCGAGCTGCTGGCTGATCATGTGGTGGGCTCTTTACACGCATGCTCCTGCTCACATACCTCAGGAAACAGATAGCAGTAACAGCCCATGTTACAGATGGGAACACCGAGGCCCCAAGCACAGGAGGGAGTCACAGCTAGAATGTGCCAGATCTGGGGCTCAAAGCCAGCTCTACCTCACCCCAAGGTTTACGCTTCTATCCACTGTATGATGCTAGTCTGTGGGGGACTTGTGAGGAGGAAGGAGTCGGGGGGATCAGAGGCTGTCAGCCCTCCAGCCTATTCAGAGGGTGGCGGCCTCCTCTCAGGCTCCCCTGTGCACTACAGATGTCCAGACACTCCGTGCCCGGAGCACAGGCCGGTCCCGGCCCACTCAGCCATACTTCCTCTTAACTTCTTCCAACCCTCTCACTCTCTCCCTGCCGCCCCCTTCCTCTCCTTGTTTCAGCATCTCCATAACCTTTTCTGCCCATCAGCCCACAGCATTAGCCCATTAGTCACAACAGCGTGGGGAGAGAGATCAGGGACGCTGGGGTCAAGCCCAAGGTCAAATCTCAGTTCCGACACCCACTTAACAGCTGTGTGGCTCTGGGTGAGCCTCGTGCCACTCTGAACCTCAGTCTTGTCCTCTGTAAAGCTCTCTGCTTTCACCAGGCTTTGTGAAGATTACAGCCGCTTCTGTGAAGCACTGAGCTCAGCATGTGGTCAGTGCCGGTGCGCGGCCAATAAACATCAGCGCTGAGGCACAGCAGGGAGCGGCTTCTTGCTTCCATTTTACAGATCAGGTAGATGAAGCCATGTCTGGATGTGAGAGCTGGACTATAAAGAAAACTGAGCACCAAAGAACTGATGCTTTTGAACTGTGGTGTTGGAGAAGACTCGAGAGTCCCTTGGACTGCAAGGAGATCCGACCAGTCCATCCTAAAGGAGATCAGTCCTGAATATTCATTGGAAGGACTGATGCTGAAGCTGAAGCTCCAATCCTTTGGCCACCTGATGCGAAGAACTGACTCACTGGAAAAGACCCTGACACTGGGAAAGATGGAAGGCGGGAGGAGAAGGGGTGACAGAGGATGAGATGGTCAGATGGCATCACCGACTCGATGGACATGGGTTTGAGCAAGCTCCGGGAGTTGGTGATGGGGGAGGCCTGGCGTGCTGCAGTCCACGGGGTCGCAAAGAGTCGGACACGACTGACTGAGTGAACTGACTGAGATGAGGCCACAAGAACGGCGACCATCGTGCCTGAGGGCTCACCTAGCGTCAGCCGCTTTGTTAATGCTTCACTCTATTAAGCACCTCCCTGAAAGCGGTGCTGTGCTGAGGAGACTGTGGCAGAGGCCTGCCATCTCCCTGGGTCTCCCGGCTCCCGGGGGTGGAGGGGGGAAGAGACCACACCATCTGACTCCAGGGCTCATGCCCTTAACCTCTGAGTCACACACCGCCTCCCCCAGGAGCTGGAGGTGGGCTGCGGCAATCCCGTGGGACTCCCTAACTGTCCTTTGCCACTTCAGGGCTCACCTGGAGCCATCTCGCTGCCAAAGACGAGGGCCCGGGCCTGGGAGGAGGTCAGGCAGTGGAGCAGCGCATCCCGCCGGAGGTTGGTGTTGATAAGCGCTGCCTCCACGCCCAGCTTGGCCATGCCCAGCCACAGACCCACAAACTCATTGCGGTTCTCCATGAAGAGGGCGACCACGTCGCCCGAGGCCAGGCCCTGCGCCTGCAGGAAGTTGGCCACACTGTTCGAGTAGTCATCCAGCTGTCGGAAGGTCCAGTGCGTGTCTGTGCCCTCGAAGATCAGGGCCGTCTTCTCCGGGTGGCGCTGGACTGTGGCGGCAAACAGGATGGGCACCGTGCGCCGCTCCCGTAGGTACCGTCGGACCTTGGCCTTCACCCTTAGGAGCACGGTGCCACCGCTGGGGGAGGGAAGGAGGAGCAAAGGAGCCATGACTGCTGGGCTGAGGAGTAGGGGGTCCCAAGACCCTGGTCTGATCGCTTGCGACACCCCCTTCCCAGCACCCGTGTGCGGGGCAGCGTTACCTGTAGTGGCTCACTGATGCTGCATGATAACACCAGGCACCCAGGTGATGACTTCCTCCCCACCAGGTACAGAGGAAGACACCAGTGCCCAGCACTTGCCCTGGGCTTCAAGGTGGGATGACGGGGCGGTGCTGACATTTGAACGTCAGTCCCCTCCGATTCCAGAGTTCAACCCCTACTGCCCTCTAAGCTCAGCTCAGACTCTGTGGCTCTGTCAGGGCCTTCCACGACTCCAGGGACCAAGCCAAAGTCCAAACTCCTCGTCCTGGACCTGGCACACCCCCAGATCATCCCTCTCCCACTCACCATTCCGGTAAAAAAGGACAAGTTTGCAATTTGTCCGGTCTCCCTCCCTGTGGGCTGGCAAGGGTGGGGCTCTGTCCGGCCTCACCATCTTGCTCCCAGGCCCCGCTCGGTGCCAGGCAGGACGCTGACGTTCAACAAATGTTTGTGCAACAAGCTTTTGGCAACAAAAGCTCCCCCTACTTTGCCCTGCCACCTTGGACACCTGAACTCTCCTGGCTCCCCAGCCTCTCCACCTTTGTTGCTCCCGTGCCCTCCGACTGGCACCCTCTGCTTCCACCTCCTGGAGGTGACTCTTAAGCACACCTGCTTCTCCTCTGGGAGGCCTCCTCTGATTTCCCAGGGCCCAGGCCTGAAGCCGTCTCTCTCTGCTTCACGCCCCCACAGCTCTGGGCTGCTAGCATCCTTCCCGTGGTGGCCACTCAACACCTCCTTTTGCAATCAGCTCAGATTGACAAACGCCGAGCTGCCTGTTCCGGGTGCAGGTCACACTGCTGGGACATTATCATGGGCAAAACAAGACTGCCAGGGTCTCTACTCGCAGGGCCCTGCCAGCCTGTGGATTTTCTGTGTCCCCTGCCGGTCTCCCTGATCAGTCTGAGCCTGTCCCAGGTCCGGGACTGCCCTGTCCACTCAACCCCACACCCAGAGTCAGCCCAGCGTCTGGCGCAGAGCAGGTGGCAGCCAGGGTTTCTGGTATAGGATATCTTCCTTGTGGAACATACCTGCCCTTCTTTGTGGAGCAGGTTCTTTGTGGGCATGATTCAGGGTCTGCTCGAGAACCCACGCCAGCTGGAGGACAGGGACTTCCCCACAGAGTTCCTCTTCAACCTCTCACAAGCTACAGCATCTTCTCGGGACCCCTTATTGAGGTCTCCTCAACATGCCTGGTGTTCAGTGTATGGACCAGGCCCCCAAGTCTGCTCTAGGCTAAGGGGCACCAGGTTAGGGAGATTCCCTGGGAAGAAACTTTGACCATGGCAATGGAGGTACCATGTGCTACTGTTGAGGGGAAGGATGTGGAGCCAAGACTGCTCCTTTGGGGCTCAGGTGCTCTGTGCTGGTAGAGGCCATGCAGTCTGGTTTGGGGAGATTAAACCCAGAAGACTGTAGGAGACCCAGGAAGGGCTGTACCAGGTACTCACAAGACATCACGCCTGACAGTCTTGATAAAGATTCGGATGAAGCGCCAGCCGCCAGACCCCAGGTAGAGGAAGAACAGGGAGAACCCCACTTGGGTCCAGGGCAGTTTCAGCACCAGCCGGGAGAACAGCAGCACCCCCAACAGAGACGCCCCAAGCAGCATTGTGGCCTGTGGGCACAGGGCGGTCAGTGGACCCAAGTGCCTGGGTCCCCTACCTCCTGGCCCGGCAGCCAGGCTACTATCATCTCAGATGGTCAATGTGTAGTGAGGTCAGATGGAGTAGGGTAGCTGAGGACTGGGTCCCATCCCAGGACAGCCTGGAGGGTCAGGCTAGAGGCCTGGACTTGAGGTAAGGAGCTGGGTTGCAGGTCAGAGGTTGGTTCCAGCCTCACAGTCCCATCTCTGCCTAGGACTCTCTGAATGATCTTGGACAAGTCCCTTTCCCACTTTAGTCCTTAGTCTTCCCCTCTGTGCAATGGGTGTAATGAGCATTGGTCTCAGAGGACAGTCTACTCGCCTGACATCTAGGATCCCAACCAAAATGGCTTGGTATTGACTTAACTGCCTCTGGCTCGACTCCCCACTTGGAGACCTAGGGAGTTTCTGTGGATGATAAGGCCAAGCCACAACACCCAGAGGGGCAGCTTCTTGGGAAGGGGCCTTGCTCAGTTCCTGCCCTTAGGCCTGGGAGCACCATGCCTCTGCTGGCCCACAGGGGGCGACGGAGAAAACAGGTAACAGCCTGGAGGTGCCAGAGAGGTGATGGCCCAGAGGAGAAAGATACTGAGAGGAAGAAGGCTTTGAAGGCACCCCCCCCCCCCCGCCCCAAACACACTCAGCAAGCCACTCTGATGACTCTTCAGGGACTGGGGCTTAAGGGAAGAGGAACAGCTGGCAGGGCTGAGATTAGGGTTCTCGGACTCTATTCCCAGCACTTTACAGACTTGCTGAAGGGACAGCAGACGGGGCTGTTTGCCTTCAGGCTCTCCTAATCCTGGGGAAGGGCTGAAGGTCACGGCTAAGAGGTAGCCTGAGATTCTCCAAACCAGGATGAAGACATGGTCCGGACCCTTAGACCATCTCCCCCTGCTCCACACGAAAAGCAAAAGGCAGGAGGAGGACTGCATCAGCGCCTCCAACTCCAATGCCAAAGGTCTCCAAGGTCCCCAGAACTGTGGTCTCCCAGAGTCCGTCAGGGCAGAACGCAAGAACCCGTCCCGAAAGGTTGAGGGTTGTGGACGAGGAAGGAATGGGATGCCCAGATCGCCCCGGGCCGCGATCCCGGGTCACTACGGATCGCACCGGCCCCTAAAAAGCCGGGGTAACAGAGCTCCCGGCAAGGAGACAGAGCAGCAGGGCGCGCCCGTTTCCCCTCCCCCCCCGCCCCCAGCCCAAGCCGGTACTGCCACCTCCCCCAGACTCGACCGGGCACATTCTCTCGCCCGGAGACCCATTGTTCTGGCCTGTGCTCACCTGGCGTCGGCCCCCGCCGCGGGGCACCCTGTCCAGATGCGGCCCGCCGGCTGTAGCAGAGTAGGGAACGCGGGGCGCATCAGCCGCTCCTGGGCGCGCGGAGCAGGTCCTCAGCTGCGCTTTGCCGGCTGTGCGCCTTGCCTGGCCCGGGCCACTCGGCCGGCTCCGCCCGCCGTCCGGCCCCGCCCGCCCGCGGCGCTCCTCCTCCGCCCGCCTCCCGCCATCCAAACCGGCTGCGCCGGCCGGCAACACCTCCTCAGGCGCCTTGCCCACGGGCGAGCTAGCCGCAGAGCCGGCCGGTGCCGCCGGACTCGGCCCGCCCCCTACGCGCGCGACGGCCTCGGGCGGGGCGCCGCGCCGCACGCTGGGGATTGTAGTTCGCTTGCCGCGCGCCCCCGCCAGGCCGGGAGGAGGCAGGCGGGCTCTTCCTGCACCCCGACTCCCCCCAGCCCGTGGGCGCCCGGACGTGGGGGAGAGCAACCCCGTACCCCACCCCGCACCACTGGCGGGGATCCCGGGAATCCGCGCCCAGACACTGGCAAAGAGTTCGGCAAAGGCCCCGCGCCACACCTAGAAGGGCGCTAAAAGGGCGGGTTTTCAGACAGAGGTATGCCAGCGCGGGGGAGGACGAGCAACCGGCTCTGTGGCGCAATGGATAGCGCATTGGACTTCTAGCCGGCCTGGGTTTGGTTATTCAAAGGTTGTGGGTTCGAGTCCCACCAGAGTCGAATTTTGACGGCTTCTTCTTCACTTCCATTCGGATATTTTGTGGCCTCCAGTGCCATGAGGAAGGACTGATGTTGAAGCTGAAGCTCCAATACTTTGGCCCCCTGATGCGAAGAAATGACTCATTTGAAAAGACCCTGATGCTGGGAAAGGTTGAAGGCGGGAGGAGAAGGGGACGACAGAGGATGAGATGGCTGGATGGCAGTGATGCACATGAGTTTGTGTCAACTCTGGGAGGTGGTGATGGACAGGGAGGCCTGGCGTGCTGCTGTCCATGGGGTCGCAAAGAGGCGGACACGACTGAGCGACTGAAGTGGACTGAACTGAGTGCTATAAGGTTCAGAAAACCCCCCACGCTCTTGCAGACCTCAGGCTAGCGCCAGTGCTTCTGGGATGGCAATAAACTTGGTGCCCGGAGTGCTGCGTAGGAACCCTTTGCTATCCTTGCTACCTTGAAAGCAACCTGGCATACTTGGTAGTAAGTACAAAGGTACTTACCTGGAGACCTCTATAAATCTTTGGCCCTGAAGAGTATGACCACGTTTGTCGTGGCACCTGCCCAGCCCTGGGCCCCTTGCCAACTTCCCCACCCTGTGTCACTCTGGACCTCTCAAAACTGGGCTCCTTGATAATGAAACATGTTGGGCATCCACAGTTGCCACTTGGCGTTAAATAGATCCCTTAATCCGGAGACAGGTTCCAGAGGAAGGGGACACATGTACACCTATGGCTGATTCATGTTGATGTTTGGCAGAAACCAACACAATACTGTAAAGCAATAATCCTTCAATTAAAAATAACTAAAGTTTTTTTTTAAACTTAAAAAAGATAGATCCCTCCTTAATCCCTTAGTTCAGTCCAAGTCCTTAAAAGTGAGGAGGGACAATTTTCAGAGCCTGTTTATATAAACTAAAAATGAAATTTTGGGGGAATTCCCTGGTGGGTTAGTGGGTAAGACTCCAAGCTCCTGATGCAGAGGGCCTGAATTTGATTACTTGTCAGGGAACTAAAACCTGCATGCTAAAAAGATCTCCCATGTGCAAGGAAGATCCTGCATGCTGCAACTAAGACCTAATGTAGCCAAGTTTTTTTTTTTTTTAATTAAATTTTGGTATGATAAGTACTTGGATCTATTTCTTGCAGAGTACAGCGTGCATCCTTTTGGGGGACCAAGGTATATAAAAGCACCACTTCCCCCTTGGGTATGACATTCGGGAGGCAATGTGGTGCAATGGTTATGGGCCTAGGCTTTGGCATCCAACAGACCTTGGTCAGCTTCTCAGTTGAAAGTTCAAAGTTTCCTTTTCTTATATGTAAAAATTAAGCGTGCTGTGGTTCATGGGGTTGCAAAGAGTCGGACACGACTGAGTGACTGAACTGAACTGAACTGAAAAATCAAGACATGCTAATAATGTTCACCTCAGAGGGTTGGTTTGGAGCATCATGGGGTGCATCTGAATTAGCAGTTGACATTTTTATTCTTGTAACTTACAGGCTCGTTGACCACAAAGCACATACAAAACCTGGACCTGAAGATTACCTCTAACTGTATCCACAGGTCTTAGTGAATAATAGAAGCTCAAATAAATGCTTGTTGAACGAATGACACAGAGAGTGAATTGGAGGCCCTGACCCAGGGGCACTAGTGGTAAAGAACCACCCTCCCAGTGCAGGGAGATGTAAGAGATAAGGTTGTCCCTCACCGTGTACTTCAGTCAACACCACCACACACACGGTACTGTGATTTAGCTTCTTTGCTTTCTAGTCAGACACACCTGAGTTGCCCTCCGGACCAGCTGTTCCGCACGTGGTGAGGGACAACCTATTCAGAGAAGAAATAATCTCCGCCTACCCACCTCGGTGTGTCCAGCTAGGCTGTAAGCCACTTTAAGGCAGACTGTCTTCTTCCTCTAGGTCCCCTGGCATTGCGCCCCTCAGGCCAGGTACGGCTCTGGCTTCACCAATGTGTCCAGGGTGGAGGAGAGCAGGGGTGTTGGTCACCACCACCACCTCTTCCTCCAAATTCTCACTCGCCCACTTTGCATAGGACCTCAGGGGTTGATGTGGCAGTGATCATGTTTACACCTGTGGATCTGGGTGTGGATAAGGTTGTGGATAAGTCCTCTTTCCCCCTGGAGCCTCCCATGTGTCCTTGTCAGTAGGATGGCACTAGAGTTGCCACGGTCTCTGCCTGTTTTCTGCCTCGGGCTGAGTGTGGATCCAGTGAGATGATGCATGCCAAACTGTCAGCACAGGCCTGGCATGTCCAAGGTCCTCAGCTGCCCCCACTGCTCAACTCCATGAGGCTGGGGTGTGGCTGTCTCAGTGACTGGGGAGCCCTGGTGTTAGGGGAGTGTTATTTCCTTGTTCCTGCCCACAGCAAAAATTTGAAGCGACGGATGTTAAAGCCCTAGGCATGTCACAGCTCTCAGACACTGTTACAGCTCAGTTTTATTTAGAAAATGAAAATATATCCCTGAGGCGTGAGGGTATGCTGACCCAAAAGACCCGAAGAGAAGAGAGAACGCGCACAGGAGACCCCCGGCCCTTCGGCTCCTTTCTTTATATGTTTTTCCCTCTCCCTGGGCCTTCCCTATGTAAATTGGGCTAGCCAGAAGTGTTGTTTATTCTACCTGAGGTCCTCACCCTGGTCCTCAGACCTTCCCTTGTTCAATTTTTGCGGGCTTTTCCCTTCCTTGTGTTTTAGCCACCGCCATTCTGGACTCCTTTTCCCGTTCTAACTACCTAACCCTGGCACTTGGCAAACACTTAGAAGGCCTTGATGACATGATTGAAGACTAGTGGGATTGTACACCAGGCTACATGAGAAGAGGGGAAAAGTAACTGGAAAAACCCTGGTGTGCTAGGCTGAGGTGGTTATACTGGGGCAGTGAAGAGCCACTGAAGGCTTTTATTTTTAAAAATATTTATCTATTTAGGCTGTGCCAGGACTTAGTGGTGACACAAAGGATCTTTAGTTGTGGCTTGCGATGGCTTAGTTGCAGCACGTGGGATCTCGTTCTCTGACTGGGGCTCGAACCCAGGTCCCCTGCATTGGGAGTGCAGTCTTAACCAATGGACCATCAGGGAAGTCCTGGGGGGTCCTTAAGAAGGGTGAGCTGGATGCTGCGGTTTGCAAGATCTGCTGAACTGAGGCTGATCTCACAACGGGCTCCTTTTCACTGACCTGACCCTGCATCTGCACTGCGTTGGGGAACTAACATCAGCTCCTAAATCTCCAGACTTAACAGAGATGGACATCAGAACTCCTGTGAAGGAATTAAATCTGCCCTGGGGGCTGGAGTGGTTTGGCTTCTGCACAGCAGAGGTGCTTACCCCATGGATGTTCAGCTGTATTTGGCATTAGGACCTTGGAGCTGTGTTAAGTCCTCCTACTCGGAGTGTGTGCAAAATACCTGTGGCTGGACTGTGGACACAGTGACTTCAGAGGAGGCCTAGAAGGGCCTTCATGGGAAATAACAGCTTTCCACATGCTAAATTTTTACTCTGTGCTAAAGCATTAAACTTGCATGATGATCCTGTTGTGGGACAGGTCTGTATTCTCCCCATTTTACAGATGAGAAAAACAGAGGCTCAAAGGGTGATGTGATTACTACAAGGGTACAGGGCTGGTTGCTGCCAGGGCCAGATCTGTCTTAAGAGCCTGTGCCCCCCAAACACAGATGGAGGGAAAGGGAGCTTCCCCTTGGCTATTGGGAGAGGACACAGGGCCTGAGCATCCCAGGACAGGCTCCATCACACCCCAGCTGTGTGACCCTAGTGCTCGGTCGCATCCAACTCTGTAGCCTGCCAGGCTCCTATGTCCATGGGATTTTTCCAGGCAAGAATAGTGGAGTGGGTTGCCATTTCTTCTTCCAGGAGATCTTCCCAACCCCGGGAGCAAACCCAGGTTTCTTAAATCTCCTGCATTGGCAAGTGGATTCTTTACCACTTAGCCACCTCGGAAGCCTCGAATTTGAGAACAGTAAAACATATACTTCTGCTTCATTTACTATGTAAAAAGCCTTTGACTGTGTGGATCACAACAAATTGTGGAAAATTCTTAAAGAGATGAGAATACCAGGCTACCTTAACTGTCTCTTGAGAAACCTGTATGCCGATCAAGAAGCAACAGTTAGAACCTTACATGGAACAATAGACTGGTTCAAAATTGGGAAAGGAGTACAAGGCTGTATATTGTCACCCTGCTTATTTAACTTATATGCAGAGTACATCATTCAAAATGCCGGGTTGGATGAATCACAAGCTGGAATCAAGGTTGCCTGGAGAAATATAAACAACCTCAGATATGCAGATGACACCACCCTTATGGCAGAAAGTGAAGAGGAACTAGAGCCTCTTGATGAGGGTCAAAGAAGACAGTGAAAAAGCTGGCTTAAAACTCAACGTTCAAAAAACTAAGATCATGGCATTGGTTCCATCACTTCTTAGCAAACAGATGGGGGAAAAGTGGAAGCAATGAGATTTTATTTTCTGGGGCTCAAAAACCACTGTGGACAGTGACTGCAGCCATGAAATTAAAAGACACTTGCTCCTTGGAAGGAAAGGTTTGTCTGTGACAAACCTAGACAGCATATTAAAAAGCAAAGATATCACTTTGCTAACAGAAGTCCTTATAGTCAAAACTATGGTTTTTCCAGTAGTCATGTATGGATGTAAGAGCTGGACCATAAGAAGGCTCAGCGCCAAAGAGCAGATGCTTTTGAATTGTGGTAATGGCAAAGACT
Organism: Moschus berezovskii; assembly: GCF_049115385.1. Classification (NCBI taxonomy): domain Eukaryota; kingdom Metazoa; phylum Chordata; class Mammalia; order Artiodactyla; family Moschidae; genus Moschus; species Moschus berezovskii. The sequence continues at coordinate 7,909,499 of NC_142470.1, forward strand.
GTTGAGAGTCCCTTGGACAGCAAGGAGATCAAACCAGTCAATCCTAAGGGAAATCAACCCTGAATACTCATTGGAAGGACTGGTGCTAAAGCTGAAGCTCCAATACTTTGGCTGCCTGATGCGAAGAGCTGACTTATTAGAAAAAGACCCTGATGCTGGGAAAGACTAATGGCAAAAGGAGAAGGGGGAAGCAGAGGATGAAATGGTTAGATAGCATCACTGACTCAATAGACATGACTTTGAGCAAACTCCAGGAGACAGTGAAGGACAGGGAAGCCTGTCATGCTGCAGTCCATGGAGTCCCAAAGTGTTGGACACAACTTAGCGACTGAACAACAAGAGGTAAAATCCCATTGGCAAGTTATATCATTTCAAAAGCTTTACACACTCAAAATTTTGATAGTTACTGCCAAACTGCTGCTCAAAAAGATAACACTGATTATACTTCTGAGAAGTTTCCATTATTTTACATTATAGGCAGCTGAGAACATTTTTCACATTGGTTACTAATAAAAGCATACACATGAACCACTCACCAGAAAACCTTCAAATCTCTCAGAAAAATAAAACACTCATAATCATGGAAAGTCTGTTGTGTGTGACCCTAGGGTGCTCCCCAGAGCTGAGTGCCTCACTGCAAAATGCGGTTGTCGTGGGGACCGAATGAGATCTTGCCGGCGGGGTGCTCAGCACCATTACTTCAACCACGCAGCAGCGAGCCCCAACTGCCAGCCAGGCAGTGGTTCCCAACAGTGAAGAGAAAGGTCACTGCCCTCTGGGAGCACCCGGCTCCTAACAAACGAGCTCATCCCAGGGTGTGGTGAGAACTGTAAAGAAAATCCTTGATGAGAGGGCGAAGAGACGGCTTCAGAAAGGGTGCTCTGGGAAGCCCCCTTGGAGGTGACGTTTGAGTACAAACGTGAATGACAAGGAGCTGACCATGTTATGACCTAGGACGTGGTGTTCCCAAAGGTAGGAAGAAGACCACCGTGGTTTATTCGGACGAAGGAGGGAAGATTCTGGGCCTCCAGGGCTGCAGTAAGAGCTCAGTAAGTTGTAGCTGTTGCCACTGTCATTTTTTTCCCCACCATGACCTGGAGACCAGGCCCCCTCGCCAGCTCATCCTGATGCCTGGGGGCCCATCTCTTGAGGGTTGTAAAGGCCCAGGGTCATCAGGCACTGAGTGGCTGGAGCGGTGAGCACGCTAGCTGGGCAGAGAAGACCATCTGAGGGTCTGACCTTCCCCCACAACTGTCAACTTTTCCAGACCTCAGGGTGGAGGTGCTCAGGGTCTGGGGAAGCAGCTGGCAGGTCTGAAAAGGTGGCCTGTAATGCGAAGGTGGATGAGGTACAGGGAGCTTGCCCCGACATGCTCCTCTTTCTGCAGAAATTCAAAGTGCTTAGGACGAGGCTAACCTCTTGAAAAGGCCATGGTTTCAACGTAGGCCTCCAGCCTCCCACACCCTCCCTCCACCACTGGGAGCGCTGGACTGGGTACATGGTGGGTGTGAGGAAGGCTGAGGCACTGGGGTGGCCATGCCAGCCAGGTCTTTGGACACTCCCTGATTCCAGTCCTATCTCTGCTCCTACTGACTCAATGAAATGCAGGTGATAGTACCATCTCTGTCCTTGTGTTGTTGGAGGTGTCAATGTGGTAACGCACCTGAGGTATGGCCGTAAACCGCAGCCCTTATTATCCACAGGGAGGCTGCGGCACGGAACCAGCCAGGCTGTGTGGCCTGTGTTCTACTTTCTCCAGACACCTCCTTGCTTACGTCTGGGCCTTCCATCGCCCTACCCACACAATGAGGAGCTGGCCTCCAAAACTTCTAAAGGCTCTGCCACCCTGGGAGTCTTTCTGGCTCTAAATCCCAAGCCAGGGCCGCCTACCCTTCTGACAACGCTCTTCACCCTGCCTGTCCACACTTCTTAGCTCTGACTGGAGGAAAATGCCTGGCTGCTACTCCAAAGGGAGCCTGCAGCCTCACAGTTGCCTCCTCCCACTGCGAACACAGCAAGAATAGAACAGCTCCTGCTTGGGCCCCTTCTCTGGGCATCACCTCAAGAACCCCCAGAGCAACCCTGGGAGGTGGGGGCCACTTTAATCCCTTCTACTGATGATGCAACAGGCCCACAGAGCGGAAGGGATTTGCCCTAAGTCCCTCTGCTAGAAGGCGGAGGAGGAGTGGGGAATTCGAATCCCAGAGGAGCAGGGAAAAGCAGCAGAAGCTCTGGCTGGAGGGAGTGTCTGCCCTCAGCGCTCGAAGGTCCAAGCCTGCCAGGGTCATGGGCAGCACTGGGCAGAGACGGGAGAAGCAGACTCGGGACCTGACGGGAGCCTTTATTCAGACAGCAGAGACCGGCCTCCCCCTCTGCCTCCCTCTTCCTCAGGCCTTGGGAATCAAGGGAAGCCCTTCCCCCGTGAAGACGCCCCCCAAGCCTGACACCCAGAGAACGCTGGCAGGCAGGGAGGGGTCAGGAACATGGGTTGTGGACCTGAGCAATCCCTGAGCACTCGGGGTTCACTTCTGGCTCCCCAAGGAGCTCCACTGGCTGCTCCCTCTGATAAATTATGATGAGTGATGTCCAAGGGTCAGAGTTCACAGAAGAGGAACCTGGGTGCTGGCACAGGGGTGCTCCACCCCCGGGGGAAGCAGGGGGTGGGGTGGGGCCCGCTTGGGGTCTATACCAGGCCCTCCACACGCAGGGGCGGTTCCGTGATGCCCAGCTCCTGCCGCAGAGCCTGCAGGGGCTGTTCCCAGCGCCGCTCGTAGTACACGTTGAGGACACATGGGGCTCTGCGGCCATTCTCAACTGCCCATGGGATCAGCTCCGAGATCAGCAATTGCAGGCTCCTGTGGGGTGGCAGAGGAGAGAGAAGACAGAGGACCCAGGGTCCTGAGTGCCGGGCACGCCACCTGCCCTGAGCCAACGGGTGTGTCCTCAGTTAACCTGCACACAGACCCAAGAGGAGGCAGTTCCCAGCCCCACTTTTCAGGTGAGGAAGCAGAAGCTCAGTGTGGTAAAAGCCCTGTGCTCAAAGCCACACATTTTGAACATGCCAAAGCCCAGCTTTCAATCAAGGGCTCCCCTACCTCCAGAAACTAATGCCAGACTGCATCCCCAGGAACCCGCACCCTCCACCCCACCGGCCCCAGGTTTCCTGACCCAGCTGTTCTCGCTCAATACTGGGGCCTGGCCCGAGAAACCCTCAAGTTCTATGAAGCGTCCAAGCTTCACGAAGCCTCATCCTGGAGCCCCTGCGCCAGGCCAGGTTCATGCTCTGCCCCAGCCTTCCCAGCCTGGCTTCCTGAGATCCACTGGGGCTGCTCAGAAAGGCTGTGGGCTCTTCCCATTTCCTGGAGCCCTGTACCTTCTCCCGACCCCTCAGCACTTGAGAACTTACTGGGCGCTGAGTCGGATCGGTCCGAAGAGTGCACTCAGGACGCACATGGGCAGGCCAGTCTGGACAGCCTCAAACCATTTCACCACGATCTCCCCTGGCAGGCAGGGTGGGGAAGTGAGTGAGAAGTGAGGATGGGCCGGGGGAGGAGAGGCCAGTGATGCTCAGGGCAGGACACGGTGAGGCGTCTGCTCCACTCTGATCTCTACCAGGAGTCAGCAGTGTCCAGTCCCGGCCTGTGCTGGGCCTTGGGGCACTTGGCTCGGGGTGGGGGGAAGAGGGTCCAAGAAAGAGCAGGAGGAGGTAAGGGCTGGAAAGGAAGCTTGGGGTCAGGGTGCGGGACTCCAAAAGCCAGGCTGAGGAGTCCAGGCCTCTGGGAACCGCTGAGGGTTTCAGAGCGTGGGGAGCCCAGGTGTCAGGACACTGCCACGTCAGTGTAGGAGCCGTCAGAGGCACTGGGGGTGGAGGATGGGGATGTGTGGCCCAGATACACCACGATGTTTGGGTAAAGTGAAAAATGAGGCACCAGGTCAGCTAACTGGTGAGTGGCTGAAACAGGTGTGCCCTGATCTGGCCCTGCCAATAGACAGGGAGACAGGCTGAATGGAGGGCCCGGCCCCACGCAGGCCCCTTACCGGGTATGCTCTGCTCCACCCCCACTCCAGAAGCATCCAGAGGCTGCCGGCTGGCCAGCACTCACCCAGGATGTTGGTGGGCATGCCCAGTAGGGTGTGGAGCATGTCATGGATCTCCCGGTACCGCTGGATCACGTATGCCAGCTCCTCGTCGTCCACGAAGCGGGTGGGTGCGCGGGTGTCTGGGGAGACCCTCTGATGATTGTGAAAGTGAAATCGCTCAGTCGTGTCCGACTCTTTGAGACCCCATGGCCTGTAGCCTGCAAGGCTTCTCCATCCCTGGGATTTTCCAGGCCAAGAATACTGGAGTGGGTTGCCATTTCCTTCTCCAGGGGAATCTTTCAGACCTAGGGATCGAAGCCGGGTCTCCTGCATTGCAGGCAGATTCTTTACTGTCTGAGCCAAGGGGGAAGCCCCCTGACAACCATGAGCCCTCCCTAGACCCCTTCATCGTGGTTCCCGGGGTTCAATATTCCAGCCTCCGCTTGACTCTCAACCACGCCACCAAATTCACACCCCGCCAGAACTATCTCAAGACTTTAGGTCTGTCCACACCTGCTGACAGGGGAGTCTGCAGGCAGGGAATATAGGGGGCGCCTCCTTGGCCTACCCCAACTCACACAGGATGTACACCCCCTGCTGGAATCTCAGAAACCCCTGGCGGGGAGAGGGAAGCAGGAGGTGCTTACTGATAGAGTTTCAGTTTTCACAAGATGAAAAAGCTTGGGTGATTGGTTTCACAACAATGTGACTATATTTAACACACCACCAACTGCCCATTTAGAGATGATTAAGACAGTAAATCTTATGGTGTTTTTTTTTTTGGAACCACAACTGGAAATAAAATGAGGGGGGAGAAAAGCACCCCCAAGGCCCCCATGCCTTCAGATGAGCTGCTCCCAGCCTAGGGTGCTCTTTCACCTTGACAATTCCTACCTGTCCTTTACAACCTGGCTTAAGTGTCCCTTCTGCAGGAGGCTACCCCAGACCTGCAGACAGATCAGGTCCACGTTCTGATCTCTTATAGCACTGGTACTTTTTTGTGGCATCTGACATGACTGTATCCTGATATCTGGTGTGCGTGATCGTTAATGTCTCTCGTTCACACCAGCACTGTCGGGTACAGCAGCCAATCATGGCAGCTACCAAGGCTTGAAATGCGACAAGTGCCAACTGAGATGTGCAGTATGTGTGAAACACACACTGGAGCTCCAAGACTTGGCATGACAAGGATAACATGGAATCTCAGTAATTTACAGTATCGATGACATACAGAAATGGTATTTTAGCACACAAAAACAAGATGTGTTACTGAGAGTAATTCTGCCTGTTTCCATTTTGTCTGACAGCAGCAGGTTCTAAATTCCCTTCACGGTGTGCATGCAATCGCCGTGAACAGTGCTGCAGCAGCCAGTCACCAGCCCAGGACCAGGCCCTCTGTTCTGTCTCCAAGGCCTGGGAATCAACTTCTTGTGGATGCAGCAGTAAAAAGGCCAGCCCCAGGCACTTTCTGACCCCAGGCAGGGATAGCAACTGTCATTCTTTACCCGCCCACTGGCAGGGATGGCAACTGTCCTCCTGTGCCCGCCCACTGCCTCTCTGAGTTCTCAGCTGCACCGTGCAGAGTAGGTCTTCCTAGTTTCAGAACATGGCTCAGCCTGTCCAGAGGTCAAGGGATTTGGTGCCTTTATTTTGGGGGCTGCTAGCCCAGTACCACGGAGAAGGCAATGGCACCCCACTCCTGTGTTTTTGCCTGGAGAACCCCAGGACGGGGGAGCCTGGCGGGCTGCCGTCTGTGGGGTCGCACAGAGTCGGACACGACTGAGCGACTTCACGTTCACTTTTCACTTGCATGCATTGGAGAAGGCGATGGCACCCCACTCCTGTGTTCTTGCTGGAGAACCCCAGGACGGGGGAGCCTGGCGGGCTGCCGTCTGTGGGGTCGCACAGGGTTGGACACGACTGATGCGACGCAGCAGCAGCCCAGTGCCAAGGTCTGTGTTTGTGACTTCATTGGGTCCCTGGTTCTAATTTCTTCTATAGAGTTCTATCTGCTGCGTGAAGCTGAAGGTGGTCAGTGACTGCCAACACCTAGTATGTGCCAGCACTGTATGAAGTCCTCCATACATACTGTCATGCCACGTCCTGAGGCCACCTGGGGGTAGATATTGCTATCAGCCTCAGACACAGATAAGAAAAAAAAGAGAGATAAAGTAACTTTGTCAGAGATCACACAGCTAATCAAGTGGCTGAGTCAGGATTCCGAACACAGCCTGCTGGATTCCAAAGCCATAACATCCATTATTAATCAGCCACATAAGTGCCTTGGAAGATAAAACATGAGGTTTCCTTACCTCAGATAAAGAGTCTGAGGCTCAGAGGTCAAGTGATTTGCCCAGAGCGTTAAACATGGAAAGAAAGGCTAACAGTCAGTCTCAGGGAAGGTGGCCTCACCTTGATCTTTGATCTAAACCTCCACTGGGACAAAGGTGTTCCCTTACATTTTGCAGGCTGCCAGGTTTCTATACTCTAGAAGTGTCACAATCTCCAGGGCTGTTACTTAAGGCTGTGGCTGAGCAAGCTCCCAGGGAGGCCTTGGCAGTCCCAGCCCCTCTACAACCATAGGACAAAAGGCTCTGGGGGCTTCAGAAGGAGAATATCCTGCAGGTCACCTTGGTGGATTTCCCATTGATGAAATAAACTTGCATCTTGGTGAAATTTCTGGGTGATGGTATAAAGTGGGGCATGGGCAATAGGGAGCAGTACAGGAGAGGATAGGAAGATGATTCTTTCCTCAGGGACAATAATCTAAAGCAGACGTTCTCAACCATCTATCCGGGGATAGCTGCAGTGTCTGGAGACATTTAAGGTTGTCACAACTTAGTAGGGCAAGTGCTACTGGAATCTAGTATGTAGAAGCCAGGGATGTTTCCTACAATGCACAGCGCTGCCCTACAACAAACAATTCTCCAGCCCCAAAAGTCAACAGTGGCAAGGTTGAGAAACCCAGCTCAAGAGCAGTCTTTGCTCACTCTTTCACCTCCTCCAGCCTGGTTGGCTCCTGCGGCTGGACTGGGATGGCGACTTGATAGAGGTGCTCTGACAGGATGTGTATGTGCTGGAGGGCAGGGAAGGGTAGGAACAGGGACTCTGCCCTGCTATATCCTAAGGTCCTTTTATAAAGCAAATCATGTTACTATCTGGCTAGAAACCTCAATGGCTTCCTATTGCTTCTATTACAAAATACAGACTTTGTCTCTAAGCAGATGGCGTAAGGGGCCCATGGAGAAAGAGAATCAGGCACGACATTCTTGACATTAGAGACGCCATTTTGGCCTAAGTCAACTTGGGATCTAAGCCTGGACACAATGCTTGCCTTTCAAAATGTTTCAGTAATTAATGATCTTAAAGGAATAAAGGGATGCAGGAACAGAGGAAAAGCAGTCAAGAAACAACGAAAGAGAAGTGAAAGTGTTAGTTGCTCAGTCATGTCCAGCTCTTTGTAACCCCATGGACTGCAGCTCCCTAGGCTCCTCTGTCCACGGGATTCTCCAGGCAAGAATACTGGAGTGGGTTGCCATTTCCTTCTCCAGGGGATCTTCCCAACCCAGGGATCGAATCTGGGTCTCCCTCACTGTAGGCAGACTCCTTACTGTCTGAACTGTCAAGAAACAATATTTCAATGATAAAAGAGTCCCAGTTCCTCCTCAAAGAATATACATTAATAATCTGATATGTATCTTTACACTTTTCTATAGGAACTAAGGCCCCCACCCAGGTGGAGGGTGGTATCTACATGTTAAGATCCCAGAGTAGTTAAAACCTAAGAAATGATGATGTTGACCTTCTTTGACTCTCCTGACATAAGCCAACTAAGATTTGGATCCTGTCGACCTTTGCCCCAATTCTATGCTGAATTCTCCTCTGCTCAAGATCTGATAGAGTGCCTGAAGAACTATGGAGGCAGGTTCGTGACATTGTATGGGGGCAGTGATCAAAACAATCCCCAAGGAAAAGAAATGCAAAAAGGCAAAATGGTTGTCTGAGGAGGCCTTACAAATAGCTGAGAAAAGAAGAGAAGCAAAAGGCAACGGAGAAAAGGAAAGATATACCCATTTGAATGTAGAGTTCCAAAGAATAGCCAGGAGAGAAGAGAATCACTTCCTCAGTGATCAATGCAAAGAAATAGAGAAAACAATAGAATGGGAAAGACTAGAGATCTTTTCAAGAAAATTAGAGCTACCAAGGGAACATTTCATGAAAAGATGGGCTCGATAAAGGACAGAAACAGTATGGAACTAAAAGAAGTAGATGATATCAAGAAGAGGTGACAAGAATACACAGAAAGTGAAAGTGAAGTCGCTCAGTCGTGTCCGACTCTTTGAGACCCCATGGACTTTAGCCTACCAGGCTCCTCCGTCCGTGGGATTCTCCAGGCAAGAGTACTGGAGTGGGTTGCCGTTTCCTTCTCCAGGAGAACTGTACAAAAAAATCTTAATGACCCAGATAACTACCATGGTGTGATTACTCACCTAGAGCCAAACATCCTAGAATGAGAAGTCAAGTGGGCCTTAGGAAGTACCACTATGAACAAAGCTAGTGGAGGTGATGGAATTTCAGCTGAGCTATTTCAAATCCTAAAAGATAATGCTGTGAAAGTGCTGCACTCAATATGCCAGCAAATTTGGAAAACTCAGCAGTGGCCACAGGACTAGAAAAGGTCAGTTTTCATTCCAACCCCAAAGAAAGGCAATGCCAAAGGATGTTCAAACTACCGCACAATTGCACTAATTTCACACGCTATCAAAGTAATGCTCGAAATTCTCCAAGCTAGGCTTCAACAATACGTGAACCGAGAACTTCCAGATGTTCAAGCTGGATTTAAAAAAAGCAGCGGAACCAGAGATCAAATTACCAACATCGGCTGGATCATAGAAAAAGTAAGAGAATTCCAGAAAAACATCTACTTCTGCTTCATTGACTATGCTAAAGTCTTTGACTGTGTAGATCACAACAAATGAAAATTCTTCAAGAGATGGGAATACCAGACCAGCTTACCTGCCTCCTGAGAAACCTGTATGCAGGTCAAGAAACAACAGTTAGAACTGGACATGGAACAATAAAATTGGGAAAGGAGTATGTCAAGGCTGTATATTGTCACCCTGCTTATTTAACTGATATGCAGAGTTCAGTTCAGCTGCTCATTCATGTTCAACTCTGCGACCCCATGGACTGCAGCACGCCAGGCTTCCCTGTCCATCACCAACTCCAGGAGTTTGCAAGAGTATATGCAGAGTACATCATGTGAAATGCCAGGCTGGATGAAGCAGAAGCTGGAATCAAGATTGCCAGGAGAAATATCAATAACCTCAGATATGCAGATGACATTACCCTTATGGCAGAAAGCGAAGAGGAACTAAAGAGCCTCTTGATGAAGGTGAAAGAGGAGAGTGAAAAAGCTGGCTTAAAATTCAACATTCAGAAAAGTAAGATCATGGCATCTGGTCCCAAAACCTCAAGGCAAATAGATGGGGAAACAATGGAAAAAGTGAGAGACTTTTATTTTCTTGGGCTCCAAAATCCCTGCAGATGGTGACTGCAGCCAAGAAATTAAAAGATGCTTACTCCTTGGAAGAAAAGCTGTGATAAACCTAAACAGCATATTTAAAAGCAGAGACGTTACTTTGCCAACAAAGGTCCATCTAGTCAAAGCTATGGTTTTTCCATTGATCATGTATGCATGTGAGAGCTGAACCATAAAGAAAGCTGAGTGCTGAAGAACTGATGATTCTGAACTGTGGTGTTGGAGAAAACTGCTGAGAGTCCTTTGGACTGCAAGATCAAACCAGTCAATCCTCAAAGAAATCCGTCCTGAATATTCATTGGAAGGACTGATGCTGAAGCTCCAATACTTTGGCCACTTGATGCGAAGAGCTGACTCATTGGAAAAGACCCTGGTGCTGGGTAAGATTAAAGGCAGGAGGAGAAAGGGATGATTGAGAATGAGATGGTTGGATGGCATCACCAACTCAGTAAACATGAGTTTAAGCAAGCTCTGGGAGTTGGTGATGGACAGGGAAGCCTGGCGTGCCGCAGTCCATGGAGTCACAAAGAGTTGGACACAACTGAGCGACTGAACTGAACTGGACTGTAGCCCACCAGGCTCCTCTGTCTGTGGAATTCTGAACAACAAGCCCCTTCATGAATATGAATATACCGTTAGCTTAAAGTTTCCCCAATTTGCTGTTAACAGACAATGCTTTGGGAAAGATCCCTGGTGTTCTCCATTCACATTGCAAGTAATAAATCCTTCCTTCTTCTGATCTTTGGTTTGGTTGTATCTTTAGGCTCAACACCCACCAAGACTGGCTTTGGGGGTAACCCAGTTTTGGGGTAACACTTCCTGTGGTGTGCAGGGCCTGGCTGAGCTAGGTCGACCTCCCAGCCCACTGGCGGCCTCCCCGCAACTCATTCCTCTGAAGCTGTACTGGCCGCACGGATCAGTTTTCCTTTTCCTAAACACACATAGCCTTGCCCTTGCCAGTTCCTGTGCTCAAAATGCTCTTCCCCAGCTCTCCTCAGAACTAATTCCTCCTCAGCCTCCTGGAAATCTCTACCCCCTTCCCCAAAATGGCTGCAATAATCCTCCCACTCATTAGTCGATGAAATTTCCCGCCCATAAAAACACGAACCCTGCCACATTTCGAGGCCACCACTCCCGCCTTCTGCGGTGGCCCACAGAAGTGTCTGTCTGTGAAGTGTGTTCCTCTCTGAATAAATCCACTGCGTACTTATCACTTTGTCTCTCAATTATCTGTGATGAGACATCAAGAACCTGAACTTCACAAGTGTGGGTTTTGGCTGGGTTCCAGTCCTAGCCTGCGGTGCAGTGTTTCGGCACCGCCTCCTATGACCACCCTGCTGGACGCGGCCGCCAGCCACCCCAACCCCACCCTTGCCCTCTACCGAGTAGACTGTTGTCCTCACAGCCCACCTGCAAGAACATAAGCCCTTCAAGGACAGGCGCTTTTCGAGTTTAACTCACTGTGTCCCAGCTGCTGAGGACACTGTCTGCTGTGAGTTTTCTTCTTTTGGCTGCACTGTGAGGCGTGCAGGATCTTAATTCCCTAGCCGGGGACTGAACCTGTGCGGCTGCCCTGGGAGGCAGATTCTTAACTGCGGGACCATGGGAAAAGTCCCACCTGGTATGTTTTAAGTACTAAATAAATATTTTGCCTGAATTTTCATATAAAAGTTTTCTTCTTTTACTACTTTATGATTTACCCGTCCCCCACTAGAATATTAGTTCCATGAGGGCAAGACCTCGTCTGTCTAAGTTGCCACTATATCCCCACACTTGGATCAGTGGGTGGCGCATGACCGAGTCTGAAGAAATGAATGAGTTCCTCAGTAATTGGGGGTCCTGCCCCCCTAATCCCTGTCCTATCTGGCTGGGGTTGGAGAGTGTCACAACTTGTCACACCCAAGGGGCACACTGTCTCTACAACAGGGGACACAATGTGACAGTTAAGAGCATCGTCCTGATTTGAATATTGCCTCCATTAACACTGGCCTGTGAAATCAGCAAGTTGCTTAACATCTCTGAGCCTTAGTTTCCTCATCTTGGCAGAGTTGTTGGGGGGAATCCAGTGAGATCACGTGTGAACCCGCCATGTGGCACGCAGTAGAGGTTAGTAAGTGCAGGGCAGTGTAATTGCTTGGAGCGATGTTCCTGGCCCACGTGCCTGTACCACAGAAAATGACAATGCCTTGGAACGAGAGACTGCAAGGCAGTCCTGCCCATGGTGGAGGCGCAGGCCCCTCCTTCCTCAGGACATTACTCATGTGCCATTCATCTGCCCTCCCTGGTGACTGCCAAATGCACAGAAGCTAGAGACTCACATTCACATCCAGGAAACGGAGATACGCGCAGCCAAAGGAGCCCTCAGGCAGACTCCGGAGCTTGTCCATGTCGAGGGTGGACAGTGAGATCCGGGGACGCTCCCTGTGAAGCAGAAGGCAGGACTCAGATCCTGGGAAGGCACCAGCAAAGGCAGGTGAAAGGTCCATCTAGATCAAGGGTGTGAGAGGTGAAGGGGCAGAGGGCAGCAAACGGGGTCAAGTCCTAATGGAGCCTCTACTACAGGTCAGGCCAGTGGCAGGGACTGAAGAGACTACCATAAGTTAAGGCTGTGGTTCCTGCTTTAGGTAAACAGTCCTCAGATGTGATCTGGGTATTCACACAGGGCACTGCAGGGGTGGGGGTTACAGTAGGCAGCATATGTTATGGGATGTTAGTGAAGGCACAAGAGCCCCGTTGTTGGAACTGGGCTGAGGCCACCATACTGCATTGTACAGAGGTCATCAGAGTTGTCTACATGAATGACATCCATGGAGTTGGGCAGTGACCAGCCTGTGCAACCATCCATGGCCATGGTATCAAGAAGAGTTCCCTAGAGGAACACCATGTGATTCCAGAGAAATCAGAATCCCCAAAGAATGCTCTCAATCCCCCAGGCAGAGCTGGGACCTACTTCAGGATCTGGGCACCCTCTGGATCCCTCTTCATCTGGTCCCTGAGGACCTTCAGGGTACGGCGTCCTGTGGTCTCTCCCAGAACTGCAACCATGTCTGAAAGGAAAAATAATGGGGACGAATGGAGGCTATGATCTTAGGTAAATTATCTGATCTGGTCTAAACCTCAATTTCATACATGATAAAACAGAGTATCTAGCTCTTAGTTATGAAGATTCTTTTTTTTTTTTTTAAAAAGTATTTTTATTGAAAAAGCACAAATCCAAGTTAAACCATGAATCACCTGGCACACAATAAAGCTCAATATGGCTAGAGTTACTATTGTTATCAGTCTAATGGGGTGAGGTGGCTCTGGCTAGCACAATGCTCCAAAGAGTTAATAAATCATTTTCACATCCATCATCAGGACAGAATGTCACATCTCTGTAGACGGGGAGACTCTGGTATCAGACAGTGCTGGGTTCGAGCCCCATTTTGATCACTATGTAGGCGACTGTGTGCAAACTGCTTCACATTTCCAATCTTCAGTTTCCTAATACATGAAGTGCAGGTAATACCTTTCTTTTAGGGTTAATGTTAAAAGTCAAGAGGGTTACGCATATAAAACACTTAGTACAGTGAGCAAGTAAAATAAGGGCTCAGTGAGCAGTCAGCATTATCATTTTTACTGGAAAGAATAACAGTGCTTTCAGGTCTAAAAATCCTACAGGGGATGAGAAAAACACTGTAGGATCCCAAAGCGTCCTATTAAAACATCCAGCAAACATTTATCGAGCATTTATTACATGCCATGCACAATCCCAAATGCTAACAGGATGTTATCATTTGATGGGTGGCTCATAAATTATCTAGTCCAGAGGTTCTCAGTGTGTCCGGGTAACAGAATCTCCCAGGAAGCAGTTTAAAAAGGCAGAAGCTCAGATCCCACTTCCCTTCCATCCTCCCCTACCCACTCCTGGCAGATTCCAATTGTGTAAATTTAGGGTGGGACCCTGGCATCTACATTTTTATGAACGTTTCGGATGATTATGACTTGCAGCCAGGTTTGGGTACCCTGGCCTAGTCCAATCTACAGTTAACCAAGCAAACGGGGAGGCTTTAACAATGGCCGAGACCTGCCAGGCTTTCAAGGAAAGGGCGCACCGGGCCCCAGACCCCCGTTGTTGTTCAGTGGCTCAGTCTTTTCCGACTCTTTGCTACCCCATGGACTGCAGCAAGCCAGGCTTCCCTGTCCTTTACTATCTCCTGCAGTTTGCTCAAACTCATGTCCATTGAGTCGGTGATGCCATCCAACCATCTCATCCTCTGTGGCCCGCTTCTCCTCCTGCCTTCAATCTTTCCCAGCATCGGGCTCTTTTCCAATGAGTCGGCTCTTTGCATCAGGTGACCAAAGCATTAGAGCTTCAGCATCACTCCGGATCCCTAGTTGCCCCAATAAAGCGCCGGCAGCGCGGGCTGCCCTACCGTGGCGATAGGGATCGTAGAGCGCCATCCCGGCAGAGCCGGCGGCCAGCAGCACCTTCTGCAGCAAGGAGGTGGGGATGTGTTCGGGGTACAGCAGGCCGGCGTCATGGCTCAAGGCTCTGAGGGGAACACCTGCGGGGCAAGAAAACAACCGCGCGGTCAAAGGAGCGGAGCGGGGCACGTGCCCGGCCCTCGTTCCGCGCCCCGGCCGCTTGCCTTCAAGAGGGCCCGGACTGCCTCGGAAGGCGCAGAGCGGGCGCAGGACCCCGCGCAGCAGCGTCGCCATGGCAGCGGGCACCGCCGGACGTCCTGGGAGAATGAGCGGGGCAACGCCGACTGCACCCCCCACCAAACTTCTCTGGCGACGGCGCGGCGGAGAAGCCAAAAGGACTCGAGCCCTACTGCGCTAAGTGGGGAGGGCCTTTTGGGCGGGAAAAATAGCACGGACAGGAAAAGTCTCTCGCTAAGCATGAGAAAACCTAGGAAACCCCTTTGTCACCTACAGCCACGGATATAAAACCCTCCTCATTTCACCTCACCCCCAAGAGAGATCTCCAAGTAAGCCTCGCCAGGTTTGGGGTTCAGCACCGGACCCTACGTCCTTCTCTAGCACGTTTTCCCCCCGAGGACAATAAGAAGAGAACCTCTTCCGGCCGTGAAACATGGCGGCGCCCATTGGTAGTAGCACATTTGGGGGCGGGACCATATAGCACTTCCGTCCGCTTTCAGCTGTTCGGCGAGCTCCGGCTATGCAGGCTTCAGGTATGGGGTCCGCTGGCCTGGCTCGGCTGCAGGGGCTCTTCGCCGTCTACAAGCCCCCCGGGCTAAAATGGAAGCATCTACGGGATACCGTGGAGCTGCAGCTTCTGAAAGGTGAGTGCCTCGAGTGAGACCCAGGATCCCGCTGCCATTCCCCAGGAGTCCATCTCAACTTCTGATCCTTGTTGCAAAATAAGATCGTGTGACCCAGTCCTGTGGGCAGAGCGGTTTCCTTATTGTCTGTTCGGTTCACAGTACCTCGCTTTCTCCCGTGTTCAAGTGGGTAAACAGATTCAGTACTGTCCGTGGTCATAAGTGGTAAAGTCAGGATTTGAACCCAAGTCTGTTTCTTAACTTCTGCTTTTCTCTGCACCGTGGGCTTTCAGCTGTCTTCTACAACAGAATCGTTGAGATGTTCTTTACGTGTATTCAGGTCTGAATGCTGGGAAGCTTCCTGCCCCTAAACAGCGTGTTCGCTTCCTGTTGGGCCCCGTTGAAGGCAGCGAAGAGAAGGAGCTGACCCTCACAGCCACCCGTGTGCCCACACTCATCGACCATCCGCTGGGTAATGCGCATTCAGGAAAGGGGCTGGGTGTTGCTTCCCCGGGAAATCCCTGCCCAAAGTCAGTGTGTCCCAGACAGACTTCTCCTGTCCCAGACCAAAATAGGACCACAGTGGCAATGAAGTGTTTGACCAGAGATTGGCTGAATTCCCTGGAAAGCCTGGACAGTCAATATTTTAGGCTTTGCAGGTTTCTGTCATTGTAGTGCTGAAGCAGCTATAGACAGTATGTAATGAGCCTGGCTGTGTTCCAGTAACACTTTACCTGTGGATTTGTTGTTGTTTAGTCACTAAGTTGTGTTTGATTCTTTTGGGACCTTGTGGATTGTAGTCTGCCAGGCTCCTCTGTCCATAGGATTTCCCAGGCAAGAATCCTGGAATGCGTTCCCATTTCCTTCTCAAGGGGATTGAACCCGCATCTCCAGCATTGGCAGGATTCTTTACCACTGAGCCACCAGGAAAACCAGGCATCACCGACTGAATGGACATGAGTTTGAGTAAACTCCAGGAGTTGGCAGTGGACAGGGAGGCCTGGCGTTCTGGAGTCCATGGGGTCGCAAAGAATCAGACACGACTGAGCGACTGAACTGAACTGACTATGGAAGCCCCTTACTTGTGGATACTGACATTTGAATTTCATGTATTTTTCATATATCATGAAATAGTATTCTTTTAGTGTTTTAAAAACCACTTAGTAACATAAGAATCATTTTAACTTGTGGGCCATCAAAAAGCAAAACTTGAGGATTTGACCTGTGGACTGTAGTTTGCTGACCCCTTTATTATTCTGGGGTTCCAGGTAAAAATTGAGACCTTCAGGTAGAAGTCCTAAGGACAAAATTTGGAGCTCCTGTGATTCAGTTATACGCATGTGTACATTCTATTTCAAATTCTTTTCCGTTATAGTTTATCACAGGATATTGAATATAGTTTCCTATGCTATACAATAGGACCTGGTTGTTTATCCTTTCTACATGTGTATGTATGTATGTATGTATGTGTGTGTGCGTGCGACTCAGTCGCTAAGTTGTGTCCGACTCTTTGCAACACCGTAGACTGTAGCCAGGCTTCTCTGTCCATGGAATTTTCCAGGCAAGAATACTGGACTGGGGTGCCATTTCCTTCTCCAGGGGGTCTTTCAGACCCAGGAGTCAAATGTGAATCTCTTGTGTCTCCTGCATTGGCAGGTGGATTCTTTCCCACTGTGCCACCTGGGAAGCCCATTCTATATAAAATAGTTTGCATCTGCTAATCCCAAACTCCCAATCCATCCTTCCCCTACTTCCCTTCCCCTTTGACAACCACAAATCTGTTCTCTATGTCTGTGAAAAGTGACATTTTATTTTATTTTATTTTATTTTTTTTTTGAGAAAAGCCAGCATAAAGCACTTTTATTGCAATAAGAAAACTTGAAACTCATGTGTACTGCAGGGTGGGGGTAGGCTGGGGGAGTAGGCAGCAATTTCTCTCACCAAATCACTACATAGGACAGCAAAGGGGTGAGAGGGGGCAAGGAGAAGCCAGGAAACTCTGAGATCAGCAGGGGGAGCTGAGCATCAAAAAACAGGAGATGCTGAAGCTGTGATGACCAGCATCATTTTCTTAAGACAACACTCAAGGATTTGTCATGATGGCTGGGCTTTCATGGGTGTTAAGTGTCTACAAACAGCACCTTCAATTTAACTTTCGATTGAAGTTCTTTAAATTTAGGAAGTAGAGCGTGGATAGCTATGCGATTACAAAAATCCTGGATATCCATTAGAAAAACCACAGGATAGAAAAAAAAAAAAGGCCAGGCCGTGAAGGTTTCAGAGGTCCCTGCTGGCCTGGGGAACAGACATCTGCAATGTCCAACATCTCAGTGAAAACGATCTGCTTTCAAAAGGCAGAGGGTCTACGAGGAGGGTGAGGTGAGGGTGGGGCAGGGAAGGCAAAGGCTCGCCCCCTTCCCACTGTAGTTTTGGGTAGGGCTTTCAATTCAACCCGAGGACATCTCTCAACTTGGAGAATAATTCGGCCCTCAAAAGCGCCTCGAATCTGCTATGGCTTTGCAGCGCAGCAGCAAGAACGTTTAATATATAATAGATAAAACTTTTATCCAAAAAAATAAAATAAAGATTCTTGCACCACCCCCCCAACACCAATTCCTAGTCTAAAGTTAACCCATTACTTGTGCTGTTAATACTTGACTAATACTTAATTGGAAACCTAGATCCAAAGGACTGAAACTCAATCTTCACCCCAAAACAAAAACAAACTGAGTAATTTGAGGTTTATGGCATATAGTTCAGGTCAACACACATACGAGGAGAAAGGGGAAGAGCAAAGCCGGTGACAGAACACATTCAGTCTGGGAAGATGTTTATACAAAGAGTGTAGTGGAACATCAGGAAAAGCTCCATACGGACTCGCTGTGTGCGTCTGGAGGCGCCAGATCCTTCTGTGGCACATCCAAGAATGGGGAGCTCAGGGAGGAGGCCACTCCTGTCATTCCAGTTTTAGAAGTTCCACGTCAAAGATGAGAGTGGCATTTGGTGGGATGATGCCTGGGTGCCCAGTGGCACCATAGGCGTAGTCTGGGGAGATAGTCAGCTTGGCTTTCTGACCCACGCTCATCTGGGCAACCCCTTCTTCCCAGCCTCGGATCACCTCCTGCTTGCCCAGCACAAACTTAAAGGGCTTGTTTCTGTCCCTGGAGGAATCGAATTTCTTTCCGTCTTCAAGCATCCCCGTGTAGTGCACCACGCAGGTCTGGCCACGCTTCGGGAAGGTGCGCCCGTCTCCGGGAGAGATGGTCTCCACCTGCACTCCCATGGCTGCGGTAGCGGCGGACGCTGGGTTGGCCGACGGGCTGCGCGACGGGCGGCGAGGACCAAGACAGGATCTCGCGGCGATTCCGCGGCTCTGCCAAAAGTGACATTTTATAGTCAATGGAGCTAACCAACAGTGAAACTAGTTCCGATAATGAGCCCCCATCATTATATATAATTAAAGTATATGTTTGGGAGGCTATAGGAAGGCTGAGGAGCTTAGAGGCCAGGAACCTCTAAAACCCCTTGAACAGAAATATTCAGTAAGTCTACAGTATTCAGTTCAGTTGCACAGTCGTGTTCAACTCTTTGCGACCCCATGGACTGCAGCAGGTCAGGCTTCCCTGTCCATCACCAACTTCCAGAGCTTGCTCAAACTCATGTCCATCCAGTTGGTGATGCCATCCAACCATCTCATTCTCTGTCATCCCCTTCTCCTCCTGCCTTCAGTCTTACCCAGCATCAGGGTCTTTTCCAGTGAGTCAGTCCTTCACATCAGGTACCCAGAGTATTGGAGTTTCCGCTTCAGCCTCAGCCCTTCTGATGAATATTCAGGGTTGATTTCCTTTAGGATTGACTGGTTTGATTTCCTTGCAGTCCAGAGGACTCTCAAGAGTCTTTGAGTCCAACACCACAGTTCAAAAGCATTAGTCTCTGGCACTCAGCTTTCTTTAAAGTCCAGCTCTCCCATCCATACATTACTACTGCAAAAACCATAGCTTTGACTGGACGGGCCTTTGCTGGCAAAGCAATGTCTCTGCTTTTTAATATGATGTCTAGGTTGGTCATAGCTTTTCTTCCAAGGAGCAGGCATCTTTTAATTTCATGGCTGTAATCACCATCTGCAGTGATTTTGGAGCCCAAGAAAATAAAGTTGCTCACCATTTCCATTGTTTCCCCATCTATTTGCCATGAAGTGATGGGACCAGATGCCATGATCTTCGTTTTCTGAATGTGTTATACTGTAGAATCACTGAATATTTCTGTCCAAGGGGTTTTGGAAATGGTGGAAAAAAGGAAAGTTATGACCAACCTAGATAGCATATTAAAAAGTAGAGACATTACTTTACCAGCCAAGGTCCATCTAGTCAAGGCTGTGGTTTTTCCCGTGGTCATGTGTGGATGTGAGAGTTGGACTGTGAAGAAAGCTGATCGCCGAAGAATTGATGCTTTTGAACTGTGGTGCTGGAGAAGACTCTTGAGAGTCCCTTGGACTGCAAGGAGATCCAACCAGTCCATTCTAAAGGAGATCAATCCTGGGTGTTCATTGGAAGGACTGATGCTAAAGCTGAAACTCCAATACTTTGGCCACCTCATGTGATGAGTTGACTCACTGGAAAAGAGTCTGATGCTGGGAGGGATTGGGGGTGGGAGGAGAAGGGGACGACCGAGAATGAGATGGCTGGATGGCATCACCGACTCGATGGACATGAGTTTGGGTGAACTCCGGGAGTTGGTGATGGACAGGAGGCCTGGCGTGCTGTGATTCATGGGGTCGCGGAGAGTCGGACACGATTGAGTGACTGAACTGAACTGAGCAGTATAACAACAGCAACAGCAAGTATGATGTGTTGAGGGCCTGCTCTGTACTCGGTACTGTGTTAAGCTTTTCCCAAGTACTGTCTCATTGAATCCTGTGAAGTGGGTCCTAGTTCCATTTCACAAATGAGAAGATGGAAGTCCAGTGTTGGCTAATGTTAAATCATGTAGCCTGGATTCGGTAGACTCTTAACTACCCTAGGTTCTGTCTGTTACCCTAGGTTCCTCTTGATGTTCAGAAATGTAAAAGCTTCTAGCTCATTCCTGCATTCATTCATTTTATTTTCTGACATCTTTCTTGAAGTATAGTTGATTTACAAAACCTGTACATACTTAATTATATCAGTTTGATGAGTCATTCATTCTTTTGGGAAATGGGTTATTTCCTAAGCAGTCAGTGAGTTCTGGGCTCTGTGAACACAGAGACCCAGGAATTCCCAGCCTCCATTTTCTCACTGGGAGACTGTCCAGAACCCACCTTCCACAGGAGCTGGATAGGGAACCCCCCAATCTTAATTCCAGTGTTCTGCCCAGTGGACTCAAAGCCCTTCATTGAGGGAATGGTGACAGGGAGATTTAACAGGCTTCTTGGGTTGCCTTTTCTCTGGTCCCCGGAAACTGAAGAAATGGTTTGGGACCCCAGGTTCCTTGGTGGGGAAGCCTGAAAGTCCAGCTTGACGCTGGTTTGGGCTCCATGAGGCAACATTCTAGGAATGAGATTGCCATGCAGGCCCAAAGCCATCCTGGAGGCTGGGTTCATTGAGGATAAAGACCTCATTTGTTTCTTTCCAGTTCGTGGACTCGCATTCACCAGCCTGAAGGTTGGCGTGGGACACCGACTGGATTCCCAGGCGTCTGGGGTGCTTGGTAGGTGGTGTGGTGAGCCTGGGGTGCAGTGATAGAGGCCTGGGGAGCTCTGAGGAGCCTAGCCCACTTCTCACCTGACTGCCACTTCCCACTCCTGCCTCCTCCCCTGATCCCTCCCAAGTCTGATCTCTAGGAAGATGACTGGTGGAAAGAGGGATGTCCTGACCGTCCACCCTTATCAAGCAACTCCTGCCTGTGACATGTGGTTTGAAACCCTTTGTACGCATGTATTCACCATAACGACGTTGTTTGGTAGATCCCGTATGATTTTAGGAAGAAAAGTAAGCCTCGAGGAGCACAGATGATTTGTCTTGGGTCATGTAGCGAGTGACAGTCCCTGGACCAGAGAGGGAAAGCCTCTTGCTGTGTGGGGTAGCCAAGCGCCTAACCCTGGCCCCGCTGGCAAAGCTCTAGATGTCGCTGGGCACACAAAGCCCTGAGTCATGAGCCATCTGTGTCCCCAGGGTCAGGCGGTGGCCACGTCCTCCACGCACAATAGTCATAGCAACTTGTCCTGCTTCCTGGGACACAGGCGGGCGGACGTGATCTCATGCGCCCCTCCCGGTGTACCCTCTCCTGGAGTGAATGGAGGGTCATTCTTTCTTTCAGCCAGAGGGAGAAACAGACCCGAGGAAAGGAAGGGAGTGGCCACAATGCCCCTGTTTATTGGGCTTGTCCTTTGTGCCAACCACTTCCTTCCCGCTCATTGCCTCGGTCATCACAACACTCACAGGGATCAGACAGTAATTTTATCCCCATTTTACTGATGCGGAGCTTGATACCTCAGGAGGTTAAAGGACATGCTGAGAGCCATCCTCAGATGGGAGTATAGGTCTGTGTGACTGGGCTGGTGGTTTCTTACTTTTGAGTGTCAGGATCCCCAGGGAGCTTGCTAAGGATCCTAGCCCCCCACCCCCACCCCCCATCCCCACCCGCATGTTGAGTCAGAGCCAGTATATGTGGCTGGGACCCGGAAATCTGCCTTTTCATACACGTGCCCAGGGACTTGCTTCCAGTAGAAGATGCTCTCCTTGCCCCCTGGCTGCCACACCCATCAGCAGTGGGAGTGTTCTCCTGGAGGGTGTGGGGGTTGGAGAGCCCAGGGGAACTGGAAGGGGGAGCTGGGTATAAGATCAGGCTGGGTTACCTTTCAGTGCTCGGCGTGGGACACGGACGCGGGCTCCTCACTGACATGTACAACGCTCACCTCACCAAGGTACGGGGGCTGGGGACTGCCTGCTATCCCTCCACCCTGTCCCTGGGGGTCACTGGTAGGATTCTGAAACGGAGAGGATTCCACAAGGAATACCTTGGACATCCGACGGCATTTTGGAGCGGGGACGGTCTTGTGCTGTTTATTGGGCTTGTCCTTTGTGCCAACAGCATCGTCGTGACAGCTGGTGTCCCATGCTGACTGCTCTGTGCCCAGCGCCGTGTGCGGACCCCCTTGTGGATGCCTTACAGCGTCCCTGTGAGATGGGATCTACTGTTAACCCATTTTACAGATGAAAGAATGAGGCCCCAAAGAGATGACACTTGTTCTGGCTCACACAGCCTTTATTTCTTAAATTTTTTTGGCCACACCACTGGGCTTGCAGGATCTCAGTTCCCCAACCAGGGATTGAATCCTTGTTTCCAGCGGTGAAAGTGCAGAGTCATACCCATTGGACTGCCAGGAATTCTCTCGCATGGCCTTTAAGGAGGCAGAGCTGGGATTTGAACCTGGGTCTGTCTGACCCCATAGCCTGATCTTGATACCACTGCATTCTCTCTGCAACGCTGAAAAGTAGATACCACCGTCTCGGCGTCAGGAAGCTTGTCTCCCTGCTGGGCTGTGGGGTCTGGCTTCACGAGCGTGTGTAGAGATGCCATGTTAGGAGACCCAGGGTGTTCGTGCTTAAGAGCAGAGATTGTGGAGCCAAATGGCTTCACTTTAAGACTCTAGCTTGTAGCACTGTTGTAGCTAGCTCTGTCCTAGGCTGGATTACTTAACATCTGTGTGCGTCCATTTCCTCATCTTTGAAATGGGAGTGAAAATAGTACCTCCTCCGTAGGCTTACTGTGACGGTTAAGTTAGTGGCGGTATGTAACGGGCTCAGCACAGACACCCGCACGTGGCGGATGCTCAGTCCACGTTACCATTGTCATCCTCACTGTCATCGTCGTTACTCTTCTCTGAGGCAGAGGCAAGTAGCTGCACAGATCACATATGGAGGGAAGAGAGAAGTCGACAGTTTCCGGGGAGGGGCCTGGGAGGCTCCATTGTCAGGTTGGATGGAAGTGGAGAGGCGTGGAGGCTGGGGGTGGTCACAAGGTGGCTCTGGGCGCCTTGTGCAGGCTCCCGATGCTGCTTGCTGTCACAGGAAAGTCCGGTGCCCTTCCCCAGGGGGCAGCTGGGCAGGGGCTAAGCGCCCGAGCTCCCTGAGCGCCCCCCACCCCCAGCCTCAGTCTAGCACCCTGGGGGGTCTGAGCTGCTGGACCGCACCTCCTTCCTCTGTGCAGGGCTTAGACCATACCTTGCTTCCCTGTCCTCCAGGATTACACCGTGCGCGGCCTCCTGGGCAAAGCCACAGACGACTTCTGTGAGGACGGGCGGCTGGTGGAGAAGACGACGTACGGTGAGAGCCCAAGGAGTCCCGGCGGGGGCAGGAGGAGTGGGTGCTCCCGCCCCTTCACGCGCTTCCTTTATGCTTCACCCTGACGTGGGCGGTGAGGGTCCCTCTCAAACACTCACTGACACGCCAAGCCAGGGCTGGCTCCTGGGGGCGTGGACACGTGATTCTGGCTTCTGAGAATGCCCTGTCCTCCCCATGCTTTCTCACCTGGCTTAAATGTCACCTCCCCAGGGAAGCTTCTCCAGCCCCCAGGCTTGGACCAGGTGTCCTGTCAGAAAAGTCATCAGCTGACGATCAGTGGTTTTAATGTCTGTCTCCCACCAGGATGTCACCCATGAGAGCAGGGATGGTATAGTTCCACTCCTGTGGTCCCATGTGGTACTGGGCCTGGGATGTGGGAAGCGCTGGATGGATCAATGGCTGGGTGGATGGGTAGATGGATAGGTGGCTTGTTCTTCATTTCTTGCTCTCACCATGTTCTAAACTGTCCTGTAGGATCTGTTGCATTTGTTTGTTTGAGATGCTTCTGAGCACCAACCTGCACCAGCCGTTGTAGGGCGCACCTGTGCTGAATCAGATGGGGTCCCCAGTCTCAGTGATCTCACAGTCTAGCAGGGAGAGCAGCCACACCGCTGCATGTTAGTGCTACATATCTGCACTTGTAGGTGTGTGTCAACTACCAACAAAACGTTCTGAAGACAGCTGCAAGGTTGACACTTTAGGGAGAGCAGAAGCTGGAATTTGGAGGAGGGGAGGTGTCTGTTGGTGTTGGTCTGAATTTCTGGAAGAAGATTCTTAAGTCATTAAAAACTATTGTAAACACCCAGGAAAACTAGGTGCCGGAAAAGAGGCAGGTAGAGAGTGTCAGGAGCCCGGAGGAGGAAGCTGCTGGCTTCCAGATAAGACAGCAGCACGAGTGAAGCCAGCCAGGAGGGGTGAGAGGCCCACGCCCTTCCCAGCTGGCCAACCTTTAGTCCCTACACCTGCTCCCAGAGCTCTGGCCAGTGGAGTCAGAAGTTGGCTCCTGTCCCAGCTGCCCACAGGCTCGGCCTGCCCACGGGTTTGAGCATCCCCAGGCTTTGCTGCTGCCTGCCCCAGAATCCCTCGGTGGGACCAGTGTGCAGAGCCGCTCCCACTTCTTGCCAACCCATTTCTGCGTTTGGACATGTGGCACCCTCCCTCCAGGGATGCCTGGCACGAAAAACCTCGGACTAGGGCTCAGGGGGCCTGGCTTAGAAGAGCAGGCAAGTCGTATCATACTATGAGCCTCATTTCCAGAAGAAAGTGGGTTTTTTTGGGGGGGTTGGTTGGTTTTTCTGGGGTGAGAGGGGTATGTGGGTTGTTTCTCTGTCAAGCCACATGACATGCCGGATCTTAGCTCCCTGACCAGGGATCAAACCCATGCCCCCTGCATTGGGAGAGCAGAGTCTTAATGACTAGAACAATCAGGGAAGTCCCAAGAACAAAACGTTCTTAACCTGGAGCCTGTGAACCCCTTGAATTTGTCCTCCAGACATTGAGTTTGTGTGTATATTTCTGAGAAGAATGTCCAGCGCTTTCATAAGATTCTCAAAGGACTCTCAACCCCCCTACATGGGACCCTGGGACCTAAAGATGCGTGGGATCCCCTCTTGGCTCCAAGGACGGGGCTAGTTTGTGGGAAGGAAATTTGTAGTTTGCTGCCTCAGTGGGCACCTGTGTGCTGACCATCCCCTGGCTTTTCCAGACCACGTGACCAGAGAGAAGTTGGACCGCATCCTGGCTGTGATCCAAGGTTCCCATCAGAAGGCTCTGGTGATGTAAGAGAGACCTGGCCCACACCTTCCAGCAAGTGGGACCTCAAGGAAGCACTGGGTGGTTGTTCAGTGGCTAAGTCGTGTCCAACTCTTTATGACCCCATGGACAGCAGCACGCCAGGCTTCCCTGTCCTTCACCTTCTCCCAGAGTTTGCTCAAACTCATGTCCATTGAGTCAGTGATGCCATCCAACCATCTCATCCTCTGTTGCCCCCTTCTCCTCCTGCCTTCAGTCTTTCCCAGCATCAGGATCTTTTCCAGTGAGCTGGCTCTTGGCATCAGGTGGCCAAAGTTTTGGAGCTTCAGCTTCAGCATCAGTCCTCCCAGTGAATATTAAGATTGATTTCCTTTAGGAAGTGCTGGGGGGTGGGGCGGGGATGGCAGGGGGAAGTGCTCGAAGGGTAAGAAGTTAACCTGCAGGGTTCTGCCTGCCCTGGGGCAGATTCCATGGATCTTCCTTTCTGAGCCCAAAACCAGACAAGCACCCACTCCTTTCAGGGCATGCAGAAATGTTTCCTTGTGCCAGGACTTGGGCTAGCCCCTGGAGAGACCAAGGGGAACAAGAGATGCTGGCTGGGCTCGTAGGGAATATATAAGCTAACAGAGAAGAAAGCCAGGCGACCACAGCATCTCAGCACAAAGTCAGGCGGAAGTAGTTAGTGCAGGTGTGACTGAACAGGGGTAGACCCTGCAGTTCAGGATTGGATGGCACCGGAAGAGGCTGCTGCAAAGGTGGCTAGAGAGACTGAGAAGGTGGGCAGCGAATGAAGAGCTTCGGGAAAGGCATGAGTGGGGCAGGGCTGGGGTAGGCAATCAGCTGCCTGCTCTGGCCCCTCCTGATCACCCCCAGGTACTCCAACCTCGACCTACAGACCCAGGAGGCCTACGAGATGGCCGTGAGCGGCGTGATCCGGCCCATGAACAAGTCCCCGATGCTGATCACTGGCATCCGCTGCCTCCAGTTTGCGCCTCCGGAATTCCTCTTAGGTAAGTTGCTCCAGGAAGTTGGAGCAGCGACACAGGACTCCTGAGTTCATGTAGTCACTGTGGGAGACCCTTGCGGAGGCCAGCATGTGTGATTGCTGATCTCAACTGGTCAAGGCAGCAGGGGCCTACTTCCCTCCCAGCCTGAGGTTGGACTTGGCTGCTCACATGGTGCACAGAGCAGATAGATGTCTCCCGCCAAGTGCCCCTTTGAAGCCAGACCTTAACAAGCAGAGGTTATATATATATATAGTGGCTTCTCTCCAGAGCCGTCCAGTGTCTCAGGCCATTGTGCGGCATCAGATACCACTTTCCCCTCCGCCCTGATCCCACCCAGCTCAGCACCCGCTCCATCACCACTTCTTTCTCTGTTTATTGTGTTAACAAGGGCTCTTTTCTTGAGTGCTAACCAAGACTCTCCCGATGCTAAGTGTGTTATAGAAATGATTCCTCACAACCACCTTTTTTTTTGGCTTCACCATGTTGCTTGCCAGATCTTAGTTCACTGACCAGGGATTGAACCTGTGCCCCCTGAAGTGGAAGCATGGTGTCCTAACCACTGGACCACGAGGAAAGTCCCAACCTGGGGGTTCCTCTGAAAAAGCAGATTCTGATTCAGCAGATCTGGATGGGGCCTGAGACTCTGCCTGTCTTAGCAGACCCCTGGGCTACACTTAGAGGAGGATGGGGTCTGGCTAAGGTTATTACACAGCCAGAAGGGCTCCCGGGGTGTGAATCTAGATCGGTGGCACCAGAGGCTGTGCTCCTGACCACCGCCTCTGCTGTGTGTCCCTGGCAGAGGTGCAGTGTATGCATGAGACACAGAAGCAGCTGCGGAGGCTGGTGCACGAAATCGGCCTGGAGCTGAAGAGCACCGCTGTCTGTACCCAGGTGCGGCGGACACGGGACGGCTTCTTCACCCTGGATGACGCCCTCCTGAGGACCCAGTGGGACCTACCGAGCATCCAGGATGCCATCCAGGCTGCAGCACCCCGGGTGGCGGCAGAGCTGGAGAAGAGCTTGAGGCCTTGGCTGGGTACCCAGGAGCCCCCTGGTCCAGGCCAGCCCTGGGACTCCGAGAGGCCACACTCTGCCTTGAGGCCAGAGAGCCATGTGGGACATTGACAGGTCAGCAGCTGGTGGAACAGTGGATGTCTAAAAATAAGAGCTGGTGGAACAGTGGGTGTCTAAAAATAAGAATTGTTCGTGGCTGGAACTGCTGACTGCAGAACATGAGAGCAGGAGGGGCTTTTTTGCACATGACAGAAAACCCTGAAGCTGTAAGAGAAACCATTAACAGGGAGTTCCCTAGTCAGGGAACTAAGATCCTGCAAGCTGTGTAATGTTGCCAAAGAAAATAAAAGATCAACAGACTTGGCCCAGTTAAAAACTTCTGTACAGAGGAAAAAACGCTAAATGAATGACAGACTGATAAAAAATAGTTGTTACAAGTTTAAGCAATAATGTTTATAATATATAAAGAGTTCTTACAAAACAATAAGAAAAACATGACAAGAAAGTTGATCAAATGACGTGAATTGTGTGTTTGTATAGCAAAAGCCATCCAGATGGCTAGTAAACCTGAAATGATGTTCCGACTCTTTAATGATGAAAGACATTCGGATGAAAACGAGATGATTTTTCCTTGCCTTTCAAATAAATTAAGAAAAAGATAACATCCATTATCGGGGAGGATGTGAGAAGATGGGCAATGTATACACTTGGTGCCGGGTTGCTTCAGTCATGTCCGACTCTGTGACCCAATGGACTGTAGCCCGCCAGGCTCCTCTGTCCATGGGATTCTCCAGGCAAGAAAATGAGTGGGTTGCCATTTCCTTCTCCAGGGTATCTTCCCAAGCCAGGAATCAAACTAGCATCTCCTGTGTTGGCAGGCAGATTCTTTACCACCAGAGCCATCTGGGAATACACTTGCTAGGAATACTCAACAGTGTAACCTTTCGGGAGTAATTCGGTGGTATGTATCAGCATTTAAAATACTCCTGCCCTGGGACTTCCCTAGTGGTCCAGCGGTTAAGAATCCGCCTGCCAGTGCGTGGGATGTGGATTTGATCCCTGCTCTGTGAACTAAGATACCACGTGCCCCTGGGTAACTAAGCCCCAAGGTGATTAAGTCCTTGAGCTTGTGCTCCATAACAAGAGAGGGATCAAACTTGGGCCCTGTCTGTTGGGAGTGGAGAGTCTTAACCACTGGACTGCCAGGGAAGTCCTGGAAGGAAATTGTTCTTAAAAGAATGAAAACAAGGTCGTATTCTGTGGTTCCAGGGATTAGGACTTTGACACATGAGTTTTTTGGGGACATAACTTGACTTATAACAGGTGGTTAGACACTCACCTGGGCTGACCCAGTGCTTCTCAGAGCCCTGCTGTCCTGTGACCAGAAAACTCCCCCTGAGGTTAGGAGAGGCCCCTTCTTCCCCTCCACTACCCCTGTTACCACCACAGCAGTGGCTGACTGGGGCACGTGTTATACTGTGGTTAATAAACATTAACCCAGAACTTATCCACGGGAGCACTGGGGACCAGGGTTGTGCAAAACTTTCCTTGCTGCCAGCCCAGGGAAGCAGCGAGGGCACAGGGCCCCAGAGGCTCTAAGAGTGGCTCCCTGGGGCATGGACTGTAGCTGACCCCTCCAAGGCCTCTCCAAGCAGCTCCTTTCCCATGGTCCAAATAAGAATTTAAGTTTTGATTGCACTGTATATAAGAAGTGTATCTGGGGACTTCCCTGGTGGTCCAGTGACAAAGATTCCACACTCCCAATGCAGGGAGCCCAGGTTCGATTCCTAGTCGGGGAACTAGATCCCACATTCCACAACTAAAAGTTGGCACACTGCAGCTAGAAGTTTCTGTATGCTGTAAGTAAGACCTGGTGCAGCCAAGTAAAAAATAATTATTACTTAAAGCAATGGAGACAGTGACAGACTTTATATTCTTGGGCTCCAAAATCACTGCAGATAGTGACTGCAGCCATGAAATTAAAAGAAGCTTGCTCCTTGAAAGAAAAGCTATGACCAATCCAGATAGCATATTAAAAAGCAGAGACATTACTTTGCCAACAAAGGTCTGTCTAGTCAAAGGTATGGTTTTTCCAGTAGTCATGTATGGATGTGGGAGTTGGACTATAAAGAAAGCTGAGCACCAAAGAATTGATGCTTTTGAACTGTGGCATTGAAGAAAACTCGAGAGTCCCTTGGACTGCAAGGAGATCCAACCAGTCAGCCCTAAAGGAAATCAGTCCTCAATATTCATTGGAAGGACTGATGTTGAAGCTGAAACTCCAATACTATGGCCACCTGATGCAAAGAACTGACTCATTTGAAAAGACCCTGATGCTGGGAAAGATTGAAGTCAGGCGGAGAAGGGGACGACAGATGGTTGGGTGGCATCACCGACTTGATGGACATGAGTTTGAGCAAGCTCTGGGAGTTGGTGATGGACAGGGAAGCCTGGTGTGCTACAGTTCATGGGGTGGCAAAGAGTCAGACATGACTGAGCGACTGGACTGAAGTGATTCTTTTCTGGTTGTGCTGAGTCTTCATTGCTATGCAAAGGCTCGCTTTAGTTGCGCTGAGCTGGGGCTACTCTTCATTGCGGTGCACCAGCTTCTCGTTGCAGTGGCTTCTCTTGTGGAACACAGGCTCTAAGTGCACGGACTTCAGTAGTTGTGGCTGTCAGGACTTAGAGCTTGGGGGCTTCAGTAGTTGCGCTTCAGAGGCTTAGTGCTCCGTGGATGTAGAATCTTCCTGAACCAGGGAGCGAACCCCTGTTCCCTGCAGTGGCAGGCAGATTCTTCACCACTGGACCACCAGGGAAACCCAGAGACTATAGTAATCCCTGTTTTACAGATGAGGAAACCGAGGCATGAAGGGGACAAATAACAAGCCAGAGGACACCTGACAAGGGGGTCCCGAGCCCGAGCCCACACCTGTGCTGTTCGGAGTCAGCATTACTGACTGCTACACCATCCTGCCTCTCCTCGAGCTATTGCTGCTTTTGTGGGGTCGTTTACTAGCCAAGTCCCAGGCCTGGCACATGGTAGGTGCTTAGGCAATTTGTTTAAGGCACTGAGTACCTGGGCTTCCCTGGTGGCTCAGTGTAAAGAATCTGCCTGCCAATGCAGGTGTCATGCGTTCGATCCCTGGCCTGGGAGGATCCCATGTGCTTCAGAGCAACTAAGCCCATGTGCCATGATTACTGAGCCCACACACTGCAGCTGCTGAAGCCCGGGTGCCCTAGGGCCTGTCCTCTACAGTAAGAGAAGCCACCTCAGCAAGAAGCCTGAATTCACCACAACTAGAGACTAGCACCCCCTAGCCGTAACTAGAGAAGGGCCTGTGCGAAGACCTGTATGAAGGTCCTGTATGAAGCCCCAGCAAAGCGAAAGGGAAAAGGAGGAACTGAGTATCTTGTGATACTGTGATGTAAAGAAGTATATTTTTGGGTCTTCCTCCCCAGCTCCCAGCCAGAGCGCCTAAGACCCTTGTAATGTCCTAAGCGATAAAGGTGAAAAGAACATCTTGAATATCTTTTGTTGTGTTTTATGCCCAGTTCCTGAAAGAGCTCCAGAAGGTGAAAGCGGCAAGCATCTTTTCTGACTCCTAACAAGCCCCTTTTGGAACTTCCCTAGTGGATCAGCCAATAAAGAATCCGCCTGCAATGCAGGAGACCCGAGTTCGATCCCTGGGTTAGGAAGATCCCCTGGAAAAGGGAAAGGCTACCCACTCCAGAATTCTGGCCTGGAGAATTCAGTCCATGGGATCCCAAAGAGTCAGACACGACTGACTGACTTTCACTTTCCAGTGGTTAAGACTCTGCACTTCCAGTACAAGGGACTCTGTTTTGACCGCTGGTCCGAGAACTAAGAACCCCGCTTGCCGTGGGTCAACTAAGTCTGCATGCCACAAGTAGAGAGAAGCCCGTAGGCCGCAGCAAAGAGCCAGAGAACTAAGGCCCGACGCAGCCAAATAAGTGAAAAAACCAGCCCCTTTCAGCCACACCTGCCTGCTTAATAGAAGCGCCGTAAAAAACCTAAAGGATGGGGTTTCGAGAGCTGAGTTAGCCAACACATCTGGGTGCTGGGGAAGGGGTGCAGCCGGAGAGGGCTTGGAAATCCAGCACCGCTCCCACATGGCTTGCTTGCCCTGTGGACCTCCACCATTTGGTCCTTCCTGAGTTGTAGCCTCTGTAATAAACTAGTGAACATAAGTGTTTCTCTGAGATGTGTGAGCTGTTGAGCAAACTTTCACACTTAAGGAAGGGTCATGAGAATTCCCAGCTTCAGTCAGCAGTGCGTGTAGGTGACAGCCTGGGACGTGTGGTCAGTGTCCAAAGTGGGGGCAGTCTCCTGGGACTGCACCCTTGACCTGCATGGTGTGGGTGAATTCCAGGCAGGCAGTGTCAGAACTGAGTTATATCATGAGTCACCCAGGCCTGTCCATCAGGAATTACAGAATCGCTTGGTATGGAAAGGCCTCCACGTTTGGTGTCAGAAGTACTGTGTACAGAAAGGAAACAGGAGTTTTTACTTGTATATGTGCTTGGTATATGCTTATTACCTGGATAAATAACTGAAGTGGTTACTTTTGTATTTTCTTTGGCTGTGCAACATGAGGGACCTTAGTTCCCCAACTAGGGATAGAACCCATGCCCCCTGCTTTGGGAGCACAAAGTCTTAACTGCCAGGGAAGTCCCTCAAGTGATTAATTTTTTTAACAAAGTGGAATTACAATATACACAGTTATCACAATTGGCTTCTTTCATCCAACAGTAGAGTGTGGCTCTTCGTGGGCCTTCCCTGTTGGCTCTGGGGTAAAGAACCCGCCTGCCAATGCAGGAGACATGGGATCGATCCCTGGGTTGGGAAGATCCCCTGGAGAAGGAAATGGCAGCCCACGCCAGTGTTCTTGCCTGGAGAATCCCGTGGACGGAGGAGCCTGGCAGGCTGCAGTCCATGTTGCTGTTTAGTTGCTCAATCCAGACACGACTGAGTGACTAAGCGATGACAACATGGCCTTCTCCCTACTTGTCCATCAGGTATGAATGTTCCTTCCTCCAGACCCCGTGGGGGCGCCCAGAGACACAGGGTTCTCTTAGAGGAAGGCCCTGACCGCTTCCCTCCTCTTGGGCTGTTCCTTCCCATTGTACAAATTGTGACCCCAGGATGTGGCAGCTTTCCCAAAGACCTGGGTTTCAGCCAGTTTGGTGCCATTGCTCAGTCGCTAAGTCATATCTGACTCTTTGTGACCCCGTGGACTGTAACCTGCCGGGCTCCTCTGTCCATGGCATTCTCCAGGCAAGAATACTGCAAAGGGTTACCATCTCCTGCAGGGATCTTTATAACTCCAGGATTGAACCCTTGTCTTCTGCTTGGCAAGCAGATTTTTTTTTTTCTGTCCTCTAAGGCATTTTATTTGTATGTATTCAGTTCAGTTCAGTTCAGTCACTCAGTCGTGTCCGACTCTCCGCGACCCCATGAATCACAGCACGCCAGGCCTCCCTGTCCATCACCAACTCCCAGAGTTCACTCAAACTCATGTCCACAGAGTGGGTGATGCCATCCAGCCATCTCATTCTCGGTCGTCCCCTTCTCCTCCCGCCCCCAACCTTTCCCAGCATCAGAGTCTTTTCCAGTGAGTCAACTCGTCGCATGAGGTGGCCAAAGTATTGCAGTTTCAGCTTTAGCATCAGTCCCTCCAATGAACATCCAGGATTGATCTCCTCTAGAATGGATTACATACCTAGAAAAAGAATCCGAGGATTTTCCCTCCTGTGTGTTTTCGTCTTGCTTCTTCATGGTCCATGATGCCAGCTGAGGTTGTCAGTACAATGAAACCAAACTGACGGGATGGGAGCAGGTTATTCTGCCATTTTTCTAGATCTTTGAGTTGCATGTCAAATCTGGGGCTGATCACTTCACACTTATTTAGCCTGCCTGTGAGGTTCACAACAATTTTCCCAGCCCTGTGATCATCAATGATTTCAAATTCACCAATGTAACCATGCTTCATCATCACTGTTAGAAACCTGACAATGACTTTGGAGCACGGCCTGATAAGGATCTGGCGTTTGCCTCTCTGTTTGGCATTGTTGATACTCTTGAGAGCATCAGCCAGGACATTCATGCGCACCATTCTGGCAGCGCGGAAAGATGGCGGAAAGAGGACGGGAGGGGCGAGCGAGAGGAATTATCCGCAAGCAGGTTCTTTACCACTGCACCAGCTGGCCTGTCAGTTTATTCAACATTTACTCAATAAACGTTCATTCCGTTCCGTTCCGTTCAGTCGCTCAGTCGTGTCCGACTCTTTGCGACCCCGTGGACTGTAGCCTACCAGGCTTCTCCATCCATGGGGTTCTCCAGGCAAGAATACTGGAGTGGGTTACCATTTCCTTCTCCAGGGGATCTTCCCACCCAGGGATCGAACCCGGGTCTCCCGCATTGGAGGCAGCCGCTTTAACCTCTGAGCCACCAGGGAAGCCCAAAACATTCATTAGATGCCTGCATATTATTGGCCAGATGCTGGTATAGGCACCAGGGGTAGGTCAGTAAACAAGATAGCCTAAATGCTAAGTGGGGAAAGGGAAGTTGGACATTACTAGGGCTGTCTGAGAAGTCTTTTGAATAAAATGCTGAAGAGGGTGAGCCGCTGAGTCAGGAAATGATCTGGAAGTTGTTGTTCCGTCATTAAGTCGTGTCTGACTCTTTGTGACCCCATGGACTGCAGCACGCCAGGCTTCCCTGTCCTTCACTATCTTCTGGAGCTTGCTCAAACTCATGTTCAATGAGTCGGTGCTGCTGTCCTACTGTCTCATCCTCTGTCGCCCCCTTCTCCTTCTGCCCTCAGTCTTTCCCAGCATCAGGGACTTTCCCAGTGAGTCGGCTCATCACATCAGGTGGCCAAAGTATTGGAGCTTCAGCATCAGTCCTTCCAATGAGTATTCAGGGTTGATTTCCTTTAGGCTTGACTGGTTTGATCTCCTTGTGGTCCAGGGGACTCTCAAGAGTCTTCTCCAACACCAGAGTTCGAAAGCATCAATTCTTTGGCGCTCAGCCTTCTTTATGGTCCAACTCTCACATCTTTACATGACTACTGGAAAAACCATAGCTTTGACTATATGGACCTTTGTCAGTAAAGTGATGTTTCTGCTTTTTTATATACTGTCTAGGTTTTTCATAACTTTTCTTCCATGGAGCAAGTGTCTTTTATTTTCGTGGCTGCATTTACCATCCTCAGTGATTTTGAAGCCCAAGAAAAGAAAATCTGCAACTGTTTCCACTTTTTCCCCATCTATTTGCCATGAAGTGATGGGACTGGATGCCATGATCTTAGTTTTTTGAATGTTGAGTTTTAAGCCAGCTTTTTCACTCTCGTCTTTCACCCTCATCAGCCAAGAAAACCACCAGTGCAATTCAAATGGAGTCTGATACATTCAGGGCCCACAGTGGCCCAGGTGGAGACGCAGTGCCCACTGATAGCTTGACGGCCTGTCAGTAAGAATCACCTTGGGTACTTGAAACTCAAGGTGAATGTTCCAATGTTCCTCATTCTCAGAAACTGGGGCCTTGGATCCTTTGTATCAGAATTTCCCTTGAATCAGAAACTGCTGTGAAGCCAGGATGGAAGATCTGAACCTGGGTTCCATGTGACTTATTTAACTTCACAGGGATAAGAGTCAGCATGACCAGTGTTTGTTCCTTCAAAGAGGCCCCAATGCTGGGGGCATTTCCTCTGGCATTTACACCAGTCACTTCTACAGATGATAAGAACTAGCTGCCCACTCTATTTTTCTTAATGGCTGAACTGATACCATCACTATAATTTGTTTCCAGGGCGTAGTGCCCAGCCCAGGGCCTGGGCAGGTTTGGCAGTCAGTAGACGAGTAAACCTGGTCTACTGATGTTATCACTTCCTGGGGCTTCTGGTGTACTGGGCTCTGTGCTAAGACCCTCACAGGGACTGTCTCACATAGTATGGAAGTTACCATAATTACCTCCACTTCACAGGTGAGGAAAGCTGCTAGGGAGGGAGTGACCTCCTGCCTAGCTGAGCATCTGTCTCTCAGTAGGACCCTGCCGCCCCCCATCCCCATTTCTGAGCAGATAGTTACTCAAGACATCAGTTTAGCCTGCATACCTCCTTCATCTCTGCATTGTAGTCCATGCAGATAGAAATTAAAAGAAAGCCAAAGTAGCAATACTTATATCAGACAAAATAGACTTCAAAATAAAGACTGTTACAAGAGACAAAGGATACCACATAATGATCAATATATGTGTAAATAAATATGCACCTAACAGAGGAGCACTTCAGTACATAAGGCAATAGAAGGATTTGGGGGGCAGAGAGAACCTGGAGTCATGGCCAAAATATTCAGTCAATGTGTAGCCCCAGTCTGCGAGGAAAACCACCCAAGTCCCTTGTTTTCCTTAGTCGATGTCTCTAACCTTAGAGTACTTAACAACAGTTGTTAAATTGTACCAAGTATGTAAGCAACACAAGATTTGGGAATTGAGCTTTAATTTTAAGTTACATGATTAAGTTCCTTATTTCAAGAAATAGACTGTTTTGAAGACAAAGTGCCAAATCGCCCTTACCATGCTCAGAGTGGGCTCTCAAGAACATCAGCCTCATTGACAAACCTGCTGGCCTCCACGCTGGCCAGTTGCCGGTTGAGGTGATGGGCACTAGGGTGCAATGGGGAGGAGGGGTTGCAGCCCAGGAGCTTGGTGGTGGAGGGGCCTGGGTGTGAACCCCATCTTGCCCTGTTTACTGACTGGATGATTTGATCTCTGTGACACCTGCGACAGCATAGATGAACCATAAAGACATTATACTAATGATGGATATCATTATATTCATTATAAGTGAAATAAACCCGTCACAAGAAGACAAATACTGTTTGATTCCATTTATATGAGTTACTTAGAGCAGACCTTCAAAGGGCCAGAAGATAGTATAGTGGTTGCCAGGGGCTGGGAAGTGGGGAGTTCATGTTTCATGTGTACAGAATTTCAGTTTTGCAAGATAGAAAGAGCTATAGAGAGGGACTTCCTGGCTGGTCCAATGGGTAAGCCTCTATGTTCCCAATGCAGGGGGCCTGGGTTCAATCTCTGGTCAGGGAACTAGATCCCACATGTCGAAACGAAAAATTGATCCTGTATGCTGCAACTAAGATCTGGTGTGGTCAAATAAATAAACATTTTTTTAAAAAGTTATGGAGATAGTTCCTGGTTTGATCCCGGGTTTCGGCACCAAAACACACACACACAACAACAGCAACAAAAACAAACTACAGAGCTAGAAAGTGGTGGTATTTGCACAACAATGTAAATGTATTGGGTTGCGTTGGGTTTCCATAATGGAAAAACCTGAACAAACTTTTTGACCAGCCCAATACTTAATGCCACTTAATGATGGTTAAAATGGTTAATTTTATAAGTACTTTATATATATTTTACCCCCCGGTTTTCATTCCAATCCCAAAAGAAGGGCAATGCCAAAGAATGTTCAAACTACTGCACGATTGCACTCATTTCACGTGCTAGCAAGGCAATGCTCAAAATCCTTCAAGGTAGGCTTCAACAGTATATGAATGGAGAATTTCCAGGTGTACGAGCTGGATTTAGAAAAGGCAGAGGAATCAGAGCTCAAACTGCCAACATCCGCTGGATCATAGTAAAGGCAAGAGACTTTTACTTATCCAGAAAAACATCTGCTTCATTGAGTAAGCTAAACCCTTTGACTGTGTATTAGAAGGGAAAGTTGCTCAGTCGTGTCCAACAGTTTGTGACCCCATGGACTATACAGCCCATGGAATTCTCCAGGCAAGAATACTGGAGTGGGTAGCCTTTCCCTTCTCCAGGGGAGGCTCACAACAAACTGTGGAGAATTCTTAAAGAGATGGGGATACCAGACCACCTTACCAGCCTCCTGAGAAACCTGTATGCAGGTCAAGAAGCAACAGTTAGAACCAGACATGGAACAACAGACTGGTTCAAAATTGGGAAAGGAGTACATCAAGTTTATATATTGTGACACTGGTTATTTAATTTATATGTAGAGTACATCATGTGAAATGCCAGGCTGGATGAATCGCAAGCTGGAATCAAGATTGCCAGGAGAAATATAAAAAACCTCATATATGCATATGATTCAACCCTAATGGCAGAAAGCAAAGAGGAACTAAAGAGCTGCTTGATGAAGGTGAAAGAGGAGAGTGAAAAAACTGGCTTAAAACTCCACATTCAAAAAACCAAGATCATGGCATCTAGTCCCATCATTTCATGGCCATAGATGGGGAAAAATGAAAACAGTGGCAGATTTTATTTTCTTGGGTTCCAAAATCACTGTGGATAGTGAAGGCATATTCATTCAATGTTACTTGTTCAATGAATGAACATCAATATCCAGATAACTTCAGTTTTCAAGATAGGAGATTTTTTACATTTCCCAGGTCACTCCCCCTGCCCCCCACTATTGTACCAAGAATGTTAGCTCATTAAGGCCCCACTTTGAGCTATAAGGACCTTACTTTCCCAGAGGAGCCAGGAACATGCCTCAGTTCAGTTCAGTTCAGTCGCTTAGTCGTGTCCAACTCTCTGCGACCCCATGAACCACAGCACGCCAGGCCTCCCTGTCCATCACCAACTCCCGAACTAGTTGATCTGATCATATGGACCACAGCCCTGTCTAACTCAGTGAAACTAAGCCATGCCGTGTGGGGCCACCCAAGACGGAAGGGTCATGGTGGAGAGGTCTGACGGAATGTGGTCCACTGGAGAAGGGAATGGCAAACCACTTCAGTATACTTGCCTTGAGAACCCCATGAACAGTATCAAAAGACAAAATGATAGGAACATGCCTAGCACACACAAATGTATCGTAACAATGAGCTGACATTTGCCTATTTCATCACGGTCATTAAATCAGCTTTTATATCTGTGATCACTTGTGAAATGGCCACAGCAGGTATTATTTTACCTGCTTTATAGATGTAGAAACTGAGGCCTCGGGTGTCCAGTCACTGGCCCAGCCTCCAACATCTGTCTATACATGACACGGCCTGCTGAACATTAGCTCTATTTGGCCACAGAATAAAAACAAATAAAACCCCGTTTCCACCACTGTATCATCATCTGATTTCCTCTGCAATATCCTGTCAGACACTGACTGATCCCCCTGCTTTGAGCACTTCATCAGGAGGCATGGGACTCATCTGGAGTTGGGCTGGATAAGCAGAGGGACCAATATTAGTCACTCCAAGAAGTTCTCCTCTGGGTGAAACTTGGCTAACCATGCAGTGAGGGCGGTGGAGGTTGACTAAGAGAGACAAGCATCAGGTGGGCGGTCTGGTGTGATGGATGGGGTGATGGGCTATCCTGGGGCCTTCTAGCCTCCTCAGGGTTCTGCAAAACAGCCCATGATAAAATTGACCCCCGTTGTCCAGCTCTCTTCTCGCTGACCCCAACCCTATCGGCACTTCCTGATCCCCTAGCAAATCAGAAGCCAGAAGAGCCCTAAGATGGCAAAATAGGCCGCTGAGTTCCTCCCGGGTAAACCAGCTGGGCAGGTCTGCTGGTGCCAGGGTGAAGGGTGGAGCCGCAAGTCAGCTCCAGCCCAGGAGCAGACCTAACTAATGTTGGGCCTATGAGAAGCTTCTGGGGAGAAGCCAGATACAGTCTCACCTGGTTTTGATCCAGGGCTGGCTCTTAGGGTCCAGTGGCTCTCTAGATGAGTTGGAAGATGGCCAGTTTGGAGGTAGCATTTGACTGGACGTCATTGCTGGTCATTAGAAGCAACTTGTCAACTATCCAGGAACACTCACCGGGGAGGTCAGATATCAAAAACACTTGGGGAGCTTGTTAAAAAAAAATACAGCCCTGTTCCAGGCCTGCCAGAGTGCAATCCCTGAGAAGTGGTTAGAGACCCAAATCTTTTTCTTTGAAATCCCTCTCAGGTAACTGTGACTCTCAGAGGTTTGGATATTATTGTTGTTCAGTCGCTAGGTTGTGTCCCACTGCTCGCGACCCCATGGACTGCAGCATGCCAGGCCTCGCTGTCCCTCTCCATCTCCCAGAGTCAGCCCAAGTTCACGTCCATTGAATTGGTGATGCCATCCGACCATCTCATCCCGCGTTGCCCTCTTCTTCTGCCTTCAGTCTTTCCCAGCATCAAGGTCTTTTCCAATGAGTTGGCAGTTTACATCAGGTGGCCAAACTACTGGAGCTTCGGCTTTAGTATCAGTCCTTCCAATGAGCATTCAGGGTTGATTTCCTTTAGGATTGACTGGTTTGGGGCTTCCCTGGTGGCTTCGCAGTAAAGAATATGCCTGCCAATGCAGGAGACAGGAGTTCAATCCCTGAGGCAGAAAGATCTCACATGCCACGGGCCAACTAAGCCTGTGTGCCATAACTGTTTAGCCTGTACCCCAGAGCCCAAGAAGGGCAACTATTGAGCCCATGTGCCCCAACTACTGAAGCCTGTGTGCTCTAGAACCTGTGCTCTGCAACAGGAGAAGCAAATGCAATCAGAAGCCTGTGCACCGCAACGAAAGCAGCCCCCGCTCACCACAACCAAAGAAGAGCTGGCATAGTAACGATGACTCAGTCAGCCAAAAATAACAAATAACTTAAAAAAAAAGATGGACTGGTTGGATCTCCTTCTAGTCCAAGGGACTCTTAAGAGTCTTACCCAGCACTAGAGTTTGAAAGCATCAATTCTTCAGCGCTCGGCTTTCTTTATAGTCCAACTCTCACATCCGTACATGACCACTGGAAAAACCATAGCTTTGACTAGACGAACCTTTGTTGGCAAAGCGATGATGTCTTTGCTTTTTAACCTCCTGTCTAGGTGGGTCATAGCTTTCCTACCAAAAAACAATCATCTTCTAATTTCATGACTGTGGTCACCATCCGTAGTGCGGTGATTTTAGAGCCCAAGAGGAGGAAATCTGTCACTGCTTCCACTTCTTCCCCTTCTCTGAGAAAGGAGCAAAACCTCCTCCTCAGAGGAGTCAGGACAGAGGGGCCAACGCCAAACTCAAGGCTGAGTGAGACTGTTCATTTTTGGTCACTGGCCTGACCTCTAGGTCAGATCTTTGGTCAGATACGTGTGTGTGTGCTGAGTTGCTTCAGTTGTGTATGACTTTTTACTACCCTATGGACTGTAGCCCACCAGGCTCCTCTGTCCATGGGATTCTCCAGGCAAGAATAATAGAGTGGGTTGCCATGCCCTTCTCCAGGGGATCTTCCTGACCCAGGGATTGAACTCATGTCTCTTAAGTCTCCTGCATTGGCAGGGAGGTTCTTTTCCACGAGCGCCACCTGGGAAGCACTTGGGCAGGTATAACCTTTTTTTTAAAAAAAAATTTTATTTGTTTATGGCTGTGCTGGGTCTATGTTGCTTTGCATGGTCTTTAGTTGTGGCGCGAGGGCGTCTCATTGCGGTGGTTTCTTTTGCTGTGGAGCACAGGCTCTAGGCCCACAGGCTTCAGTAGCTCTGACTCACAGGCCCTAGAACTCAGGCTTAGTAGTTGTGGCTCAGGGATCAAACCCATGTACCCTGCTTTGGCAGGCAGATTCTTATTCACTGCACCGCCAGGGAAGTCCCAAGTACAACTTTTAAGAAGCACAGCAGAGATCTGTGGCTAAAACCTTGGGCTTAAAAAGCTCAGAGTTCTGGATTCAAGTTCTGACTCCTTCTATTAATGCGTGACCTTTGGTGAGACTCGGCTGGGAGGCAGGACGGCCCACCATCAGCTAGGCTTTGGAGCCAGACAGTTTGGTTGCTTCTTGGATCTGTGACCTTGAGCAAGTTGCTCCACCCCTCGGAGCCTCAGTTTGGAAATGGGGACACTCTGCCTCCTGGTAGTCTGATTGGGAGGTGCTGGAGACGATGTTCTTATCTCCCAGCTGATCCAAAGGGTTTCAGAAATGTTAGGTTGTTACTGCCGTCAACCCTGCTCTGGGGGAACCTTCAGCTTCTGACTGGTTTGGGTGGTGGTTGTCACCTTTCCCCTAATTTGCTACCTACGTGCCTGACGGTAACCAGAGCTTTCATCACACTGGCCCCAAGCATCAAGCCTGGGGCCCCACAGGCTCCATTCTCCCATAGAGTGAGTTCGAGTTGAATTCAGTCGCTCAGTCGTGTCCGACTCTCCGCGACCCCATGAATCACAGAACGCCAGGCCTCCCTGTCCATCACCAACTCCCGAGTTCACTCAAACTCATGTCCATCGAGTCGGTGATGCCATCCAGCCATCTCATTCTCGGTCGTCCCCTTCTCCTCCCTCCCCCAACCTTTCCTAGCATCAGAGTCTTTTCCAGTGAGTCAACTCGTCGCATGAGGTGGCCAAAGTATTGCAGTTTCAGCTTTAGCATCAGTCCTTCCAATGAACACCCAGGATTGATCTCCTTTAGAATGGACTGGTTGGATCTCCTTGAAGTACAAGGGACTTTCAAGAGTCTTCTCCAACACCACAGTTCAAAAGCATCAATTCTTCGGTGATCAGCTTTCTTCACAGTTCAACTCTCACATCCATACATGACCACGGGAAAAACCATAGCCTTGACTAGACGGACCTTTGTTGGCAAAGTAATGTCTCTGCTTTTTAGTATACTGTCTAGGTTGGTCATAACTTTCCTTCCAAGGAGTAAGCGTCTTTTAATTTCATGGCTGCAATCAGCATCTGCAGTGATTTTGGAGCCCAAAAAAATAAAGTCTAACACTGTTTTCACTGTTTTTCCATCTATTTCCCATGAAGTGATGGGACCAGATGCCATGATCTTTGTTTTCTGAAGGTTGAGCTTCAAGCCAACCTTTTCACTCTCCTCTTTCACTTTCATCAAGAGACTTTTGAGTTCCTCTTCACTTTCTGCCATAAGGGTGGTGTCATCTGCATATCTGAGGTTATTGATATTTCTCCCGGCAATCTTGATTCCAGCTTGTGCTTCTTCCAGCCCAGCGTTCCTCATGATGTACTCTGCATATAAGTTAAATAAGCAAGGTGACAATATACAGCCTTGATGCACTCCTTTTCCTATTTGGAACCAGTCTGTTGTTCCATGTACAGTTCTGACTGTTGCTTCCTGACCTGCATACAGGTTTCTCAAGAGGCAGGTCAGGTGGTCTGGTATTCCCAGACTGAATTTTCCACAGTTTATTGTGATCCACACAGTCAAAGGATTTGGCATAGTCAATGAAGCAGAAATAGATGTTTTTCTGGAACTCTCTTGCTTTCTCCATGATCCAGCGGATGTTGGCAATTTGATCTCTGGTGCCTCTGCCTTTTTTAAAACCTGCTTGAACATCTGGAAGTTCATGGTTCACATATTGCTGAAGCCTGGCTTGGAGAATTTTGATCATGACTTTACTAGCGTGTGAGATGAGTGCAATTGTGCGGTAGTTTGAACATTCTTTGGCATTGCCTTTCTTAGGGATTGGAATGAAAATTGACCTTTTCCAGTCCTGTGGCCACTGCTGAGTTTTCCAAATTTGCTGGCATATTGAGTGCAGCACTTTCACAGCATCATCTTTCAAGATTTGAAATAGCTCAATTGGAATTCCATCACCTCCACTAGCTTTGTTCGTAGTGATGCTTTCTAAGGCCCACTTGACTTCACATTCCAAGATGTCTGGCTCTAGGTCAGTGATCATGTTATCGTGACTATCTTGGTCATGAAGATCTTTTTTGTACAGTTCCTCTGTGTATTCTTGCCACCTCTTCTTAATATCTTCTGCTTCTGTTAGGTCCATACCATTTCTGTCCTTTATCGAGCCCATCTTTGCATGAAATGTTCCCTTGGAATCTCTAATTTTCTTGAAGAGATCTTTTGTTTTTCCTAGTCTGTTGTTTTCCTCTATTTCTTTGCATTGATCGCTGAGGAAGGCTTTCTTATCTCTCCTTGCTATTCTTTGGAACTCTGCATTCAGATGCTTATATCTTTCCTTTTTTCCTTTGCTTTTCGCTTCTCTTCTTTTCACAGCTATTTGTAAGGCCTCCTCCGACAGCCATTTTGCTTTTTTGCATTTCTTTTCCATGGGGATGGTCTTGGTCCCTGTCTCCTGTACAATGTCACGAATCTCCGTCCAGAGTTCATCAGGCACTCTATCTATCAGATCTAGTCCCTTAAATCTATTTCTCACTTCCACTGTATAATCGTAAGGGATTTGATTTAGGTCATATCTGAATAGTCTAGTGGTTTTCCCTACTTTCTTCAATTTAAGTCTGAATTTGGCAATAAGCAGTTCATGGTCTGAGCCACAGTCAGCTCCCAGTCTTGTTTTTGCTGACTGTATAGAGCTTCTCCATCTTTGGCTGCAAAGAATATAATCAATCTGATTTCGGTGTTGACCATCTGGTGATGTCCATGTGTAGAGTCTTCTCTTGTGTTGTTGGAAGAGGGTGTTTGCTATGACCAGTGCGTTCTCTTGACAAAACTCTATTAGCCTCCCATAGAAGAGGGCCCCAATCTGGCCTTCCTCTCCTCCCCAAAGTCTCCTCCTCTTTGGTGACACTGCATCGGTGGGTGAGGTCAGGCTTCCTGGAAATGACCCCTTTCAGCCCTCAGGGATGAAAATGCAAATTGCCCTGTTAGTGTTTTGAACTCCAGTGGCCGTGTCCGGTGACAAACGCTTTGGGGTAAGGTTTACACTGGAGCTGATCAAACCACATTCCCACACTCACAGTGTCAGCTGTCCTTGCAGCCTGTTTCCTGGCACCATCTGGGCACGCCCTGAGCAATGGCACAGGTCACCGTGCGCATTCCACCACCAGTTGGCTCCTCACTGCCTGGGATGGTGGTTGGGGTCACTTTAGACTCGGGGTAGGGGGGTGCTGCCACGGAGAACCCCCTCTTCTCTGTGGGGCACTCTGAGGATCTGCGGCCAGTGGCTTGGTAGGACTAGACCTTCCCAGCCAGGGCTCTTCTGGAGGCAGCTTCCCTGGCAGTTGGCATGTCTCTGAGTAGACACTGCCCCCTTGAGGCCACTTCCTACCATGACACCTGGGAGTGCCGACCTCAGACAAAGGTACCTGGGTGATGCTTTCCAAGCATCCTCCAAGGGTACCTTTAAAATTGGCCTCAAATGCAAAAGTCTCTGGAGCACTGGCAGTGTAGTCCTTTTCAACTGGAGAACTTGAAACCTACCCTGGTGCTTTAAATTGCCTTCCGGAAGAAATGGAACTCAGGGCAATCATCAGAAAACAGGCACAAAGGACTTCCCTGGTGGTCCAGTGGTTCTCAACTTCCTTCTGCTAATGCAGGGGACACGGGTTCGATCCTTCATCTGGGAAGATCCCACAAGCCCTGGGGAAACTAAGCCCATGTGCCATAGCTACTGAGCCCATGTGCCTAGAGCCCGTGCTCTTCAACAAGAGAAGCCACCACGATGCAAAGCGCAGCCACTGCAACTGGAGAAAGCCCATGGGCAGCAGCGAAGACC
This sequence comes from Moschus berezovskii, assembly GCF_049115385.1. Lineage (NCBI taxonomy): Eukaryota > Metazoa > Chordata > Mammalia > Artiodactyla > Moschidae > Moschus > Moschus berezovskii. The sequence goes on from NC_142470.1 coordinate 7,953,926, forward strand.
CAGTGCAGCCAAAGACAAGCAAACAAAACGCAGTCTTAAAAAAGAAAAAAGTAATTCGCAAAGAGATGGGGAATTCCCTGGTGGGCCAGCGGTTGGGGCTTTGCGTGCTCACTGCCCAGGGGCCCAGGGTTCATCCCTGGCTGGAAAACTAGGACCCACAAGCTAGGTGATGAAGACATAAGCAAAAGAAAACATGAGAAAATGTGAAGAGGCAGGGGTTTTAGTGGACTACGGAGAAGTGTCCTTACTTTCTAGTAATTTTTGGAATTGAAGATAAGGTTAGAGTTAAGCAAAATGACTAGTATAAAGGAAAGAGGTAAAGATATCTTGTTATAAGATTTGAAATTAGATGCCAAAACGTGGTAAGAGAAATGAAAGGATCAATTAACTACAGAAAGGTCAACATGAGCTAGATTGAGAACTAAGCAAGTAAGAAGTGGTAGAGGTGTGGAGACGTGGTCCTATAAGGGCTGTACTGATGACTGGAACAACTTTGCACGCTGTATGTGGCACTTGGGGTCTTTAGCTGAGGCAAGCAAACTCTTAGTTGCCACATGTGGGAATCTAGTTCTCCGAGCAGGGATCAAACCCGGGCCCCCTGCATTGGGAGCACGGAGTCTTAGCCACTGGACCAGCAGGGAAGTCCCTGTCAGTGCTTCTTCCTTCCTGCTGGCAGATAAGCGCTGTGTGGCAGAGACCCAGGTCCTTTTTGTTCAGACAGAGGCAGGACAAGCCAACTGTCTGCAGTCTGCAACAGGACCAGAGTGTGGGCCTGGGTCATGCCGTCCCCTGAGCGGGACAAGTTGCTGTCCAGCATTAAAGGGGAGCTGGACTCATGTTCCCAGGCTCTGGGTCCTAGGCAGTTGCTCATTTAATCCCTGAAACACTATTTGGAGGTAGTACTTGTGGCCCCAACAGTAGCTGCTGCTGCTGCTGCTGCTAAGTCACTTCAGTCGTGTCTGACTCTGTGTGACCCCATAGACGGAAGCCCACCAGGCTCCCCCATCCCTGGGATTCTCTAGGCAAGAACACTGGAGTGGGTTTCCATTTCCTTCTCCAATGTGTGAAAGTGAAAAGTGAAAGTGAAGTCGTTCAGTCGTGTCCGACCCTTAGCGACCCCATGGACTGCAGCCTACCAGGTTCCTCCATCCATGGGATTTTCTAGGCAAGAGTACTGGAGTGGTTTGCCATTGCCTTCTCCAACAGTAGCTAGTCCTCATCAAATATCTGGATGCTCAGCCTAATTTCCAAGGTGGCTTCAGTCAGTTTAGGCCACATAGCTAGCTCTGGAACATTTGTCTATGAGCAGAAGTGATGTTTGCCCGTTTGGATGTGAGTTGGTTCAGAGCTGATGTGTCTTCTCCATCTCTTTTATCCCCGCTGTGGATTCCAGCAGTGAAGTTCTGAAATGTAGGAGGGCCACCAGATACTCATCAGACTTTGTGAGACAAAGGAACCTTGATCACATTCGGCCAAGGAGTCTGGTGGCTCAGATAGTAAAGAATCTGCCTGCAATGCAGGAGACCCAGGTTCGATCCCTGGGTCGGGAAGATCCCCTGGAGAAGGGAATGGCTATCCACTCCAGTATTCTTGTCTGGAGAATCCCACTGACAGAGGAGCCTGGCGGGCCAGCCCATGGGGTCGCAGAGTTGGACACGACTGAGTGACTAACAAGGAGGTCTGACTGTTAAGGCGGCTAAGGCAACCTGCCCTGATGCGTACACTACTATTATCACTTCTATTTATGGAGGCCAAGCTAGCTGCCCGTGGTCACACAGCTCGTAAGTGGGCAGAGCTGAAATTCAAACCCAGACCTGACTTGCATGGCTGGTTTTTATTGACAGAGACTATACTTACCTCATGACAGCCTGTCCCCAAGCACTGCTATTGCATCTGAAATCATCTGAGAATGTTCAGCGCAGACCAGGCAGAGGGGCAGTGGGAATAGCTAGGATAACTAGTTAATAGTGAGATCCTGCTATTCTTGTTTGCACTGAGCAGTCACAACACTCAGGTTGCACTTCTGCCAGTTGATGGCTGTTCATGGTGAGCATCACACAATGAAGAAATGACCATGGCTCACCCACGTTTGGCAGAGGGTTTCAACTGGGGACTGGAACCCCAATTCTGGGGATCAGGGACGAATTCCTCCCAATGTTGCTATTTCACTCAGCTCTTATCTGCTCATTTCCCAGCTCACAAAGGCAGAGTTGCACACTAGAAGCTTCAGAGTTAAGACTTGGGCTCAAATCCCTGTGTGGCCACTTACTGGATGTCTAACCTTAGGCAAGTCACTGTGCCTGAGTCTCAATTTCCTCATCTGTGAAATGGGGATAGTAATACTAATTCCTCAGAGGATGGGTTGAAGCATTGGAGGTAATGGATATAAGGCACTTAGCACAGTCCCTGGCATGTGGAAGTCTGTTATCACATAGGGCAGGCTCTCTTTTTTCCAGGTTAGGATCAGGGGGCTATCAGAGGAGAGGGAATCAGCATATAGATTTGAACCAAAATTGCTCATGTTTATTTATAAACAGGATACATATACACACACAGAGGTATCATTGGGATGTTTCGGGAACCTTGGAGCTGGGGTCCCTTCCTGTTCCCCTTCTTCTCTGGGCTCCCTCCTGACTCGGCTTGGACTCTCTAGTAAAAGGGCTTCTGATGTTTTCTTGCTGGAAAGCCTGTGGGTTCGCTGGTTGGGCTTTCACTGCTTCTTCTCATGTCTGCATCTGCCTGTCCCAGTGGGTTGTGGACAAAGGGCTGTGAGCTCAGTCATTCATGTCTAGGCCAAATTCTGGATACAACTCCTTGGTGGTGACACCTCGGATCACAGCTGGAAGGAAGGAAGGATGTCCAGTGAGCAAAGTGGGAGGGAGAATGGCCAAAGCCCTGGCCCACCCAGGACCCCCTCCTGCACTTTCTTCTTGCTCCCCTCGTTGGCCACATAATCTTGCTGCCATTCCTTCCAGGCTCCTCCACTGTGGGCCCTGTCCACTCACTCCAAACTGGACTCACTGAACCCTCACCCACTTGGCAGAGGAGGCAAACAAAGCTCCCCAAGAATCCTTTCTCCACACAGAGCAACAAGAATCACCAGCTGGAAATGTAAATCTACACTGACACTGTAGCTGTGACTAGCTGCAAGTCCTGGCCCAGGTGCATGTCTGACCACTAGGGTTGCAAGATTTTTTTTTTAATGTGGATCAGGTGCCACTAGTGGTAAAGACTCGCTTGCCAGTGCAGGAGATGTAAGAGATACAGGTTCGATCTCTGGGTCAGGAAGATCCCCTGGAGGAGGGCATGGCAACCCACTCCAGTATTCTTGCCTGAAGAATCCCATGTTCAGAGGAACCCGGAGGGCTTACAGTCCACAGCGTCACAGAGTCTGACGTGACTGAAGCAACTTAGCAGAGCGCATAGCACATTTTAAAAGTTTTTATTGAATTTGTTACAATATCGCTTCTGTTTTATGACCTGGAGGCGTGTGGGATCTTAACTCCCTGGCCAGGGATCGAACCCACATCCCCTGCATGGGAAGTCCTAACCGCTGGACCACCAGGGAAGCCTCTGCCCTTGCCATTTGGTGATGCCATTCCTCCTGCTTCCTCAAAGACTCATCTCTTCTCCCATGGAAAGGGGTCTGTCTCCTGAGAGGCCTTCCCTGACCACTTTCTCTCATCCCCACCTGCCACCCTGTGAACACTCCAGTATTTTCCACCTCCGACCTTTGTTTCCTTCATGGCACTTCACACATTTTATAATTCATTTACTTGTGTTTGTTTAGTTCATGACTATTCCCCTTCCCAACCCCAACATCCAAACATGAGTCACGTGAGAACAGAGACATTCAGATGTCTGGTTCACCAAAGTGTCCCCATATCCAGTGGAGCAGCACAGGGCAGGTGCTCAGGAAATACTCACTGATGAACGAAAGAAGGCAGGCTGCCTGCTCCAGGTCCTAGGACCCAGAGGGGCAGGTCTCACGCTGGCTTCTGTCTACCAAGAGCTTATTCCCCTTGGCCTCTAGGCTACAGTCCCCTCGCATTCCTTTCTTCTTCTACTTTTTTTAGTATTTGGCTGCGCCAGGTCTTACTTGCAGCACACGAAATCTTTAGCTGCAAACTCAGTTGCGGCATGTGGGATCTGGTTCTCTGACCAGGGATCGAACCTGGTCCCCCTGCATTGGGAGTGTGGACTCTTAGCCACTGGCCCACCAGGGAAGTCCCCACATTCCTTTCTTCTTGGGCCCAGATCATCCTCCTCTCTTCACTTCTTTTTCCCTCTTTCCGTTTTCTCTCTCCCCGCTGTGGGACCCATTCTCCAGTGAAACACGGAGAAGCCCTTCCTGCTGTGGAATCTCAGATGTTGATAGGGAATTCTGCGACAAGTGGTACCAATGAGGCAGCCGGTGGGCAGACAGCCCAGCTCTGAGCACTGTCCCAGATGGTCACTGGCAGTCAAACATCAGCGTGTCCAACAATGGAAGCCAGGTGATGGAACCGAGGCCACTTACACATTTCCTTACCTCCAGGTGCCTGTGCCCTGGCTCAGATCTCCGAATAGTGGGTACTGTGCTCAAAGAAGAACAAAGTACCCCTTTAAGCCAAGAGCCACCCTTGCACTTTCTGCCTCTGTAGCATGCCAGCCACTTGAGGCAAGGCTGGGGTTGCCATTGGTGTGAATAGACTCCGGGGCACTAGGAACCCTAGTCCTCAGGCAGGTGGGCAAGTCCCAGACTCCAACCTGCCTGCAGCTCCAAAGCAGGCTCTCCACATGAGGGGAAGAACCCCAGAGATTCAATAAGAGCTGTACAGCTGCTCTGCTAGGAAGGCAAGGGTATTCGGGGAGCACAGCAGCTGAGAACACTGGGGGTGGTGGGGAGTGAGGGTTGGCAATCAGAAGACCCAGGGGCAAGATCCCACCAGCCCGGCCCATGTGGGCTCTCTCACCTAGTCTCCCCAGAAGCATCTGGGCCGCGTCCTTGAGGTCATTGTACTCGTGAAGCTGGGAGATGTGGTCCTCCAGTTCAGCTACACTGTAGCCTCTGCGGTGGGGAATGGGGGTGGGGGGAGAGAGAGAATCGCCAAGGAAGCTGATAAGGCTTCCAGCTTCAGAGGCAATAAGGCCCTTACTCACTAAGGGCCTCCTGGGTGCTCAGCACTGGGAACACAGCAATGCCAAGACAGATCCTGCCCTTGTGCAGCTTAAGGTAGGGCCAAGGATCTGCCCATTGTCTCACTCCTGGCAAATTCTCCCTGTATCCTTAGGGAGGGGTCTCCAGGCACACTGGTACTATGTAACCCTGGTCACAGCTGAGGGATTCACAGATGGGCACATGAGTGGTTAGTCAAATCCCCTCAACTGTTACACAGGTATTCAAAGGTTCCTCGGTCTGTGCCCTGTGGCTAGAGCAAGGAGCGTGGGAAAACCCAGGAGGTATGGAAGAGCCAGCGTCCCCTTGGCACTGAAAACCCACCTTCAGAGGGAGGGCAGAGCCCACGTGTGGACAGAAGCAGAGGCAGAGACTGTGGGTTCCAGACAGAGAGTGGGAGAGCCATAGCTTTTCAGCTCCCAGTTCCCCTGGTCCTCCTGAGCCTGGCCACACCTTACCTGAGACAGCTGCTGAGGCCGCTGGATGCCAATAGCACAGTCCTGTTTTTATGCTAAGCTAGGTTTCAGTTACCATTGCTGTTGTTCAGTCGCTAAATCCTGTCAGACTCTTTGAGACCCCATGGACTGCAGCACGCCAGGCTTCCCTGTCCTTCACCATCTCCCTGAGTTTGCTCAGACTTATGTCCATATCAAGTCAGTGATGCTATCTAATCATCTCATCGTCTGCCACCCACTTCCCATCAGGAAGCTTGCACAAGCCTCTTATCCTCATCCATGAGTTACTGGGCACTAGTTAAAAGTTTTCTAAAGCTTCCTGGGTGGTCCAGTGATTAGGACTCAGTGCTTTCACTGCTATGGCCTGGGTTTAATCCCTGGTTGGGGAACTAAGATCCCACAAGTCACATGGTGTGACCCCCGCCAAACCAAAAAAAAAAAAAAGTTATTCTAAGCACACTGAGGAACCCAACGACTTACTCTGATAATAGTTGGGTGATCTCCTTGTCCAACATGTCCTTCTTCTCCTTGAGTTTCTGAATGTCAAGGTGTAGAGAATCCTCACTGGCCCTGTCAGCCTGGCCAGGTTTGGGAGATGGCCGCTGAGTGGCACAAAAAGTCACAAGCCAGACTGACCAATTATCTACAATTCAGAACCTTCACGTGGTCCCCCCCAAAAGCCACTCACTGCTTCATGGTGGTAACAGACAACCTCTACCCAGAATAAGAGTACATTTCCCAGCTTCCCTTGTAATTAGTTGTGGTCCTATAACTAAGTTCTGGCAAGTGGAACTTAATCAGAGATAGTAGATTCCATGTCTGGGAACTGTCCTTCCGGGGAGAGGGTACACTTTCTATGGCCCTCTTCCTTCCTGCCAGTAGGGGGACGATGGAGTTGAACAGTGTCTTGGATGATAGAGGCATGGGTCCCGATGACTGTTTCAGCCACCATTATTCAGGGTTTCCTTTCACTTTCAGCCAAACCCAACTTTAACTAAAGGGCCCATCCTGGTTCCCAATCTGACCCTAGAGAATCTACTTCAGGTCTACTTCTTGGATTCTCCTCTCCAGTCTATGGTTATAACCTCACTGGGGGATTTCCCTGGTGGGCCAGTGGCTAAGACTCCATCCTCCCAACACAGGGAACCCAGGTTTGATCCCTGGTCATGGAATTAGAACCCACATGCTGCAACTAAGACCTGGTACAGCCAAATAAATAAATATTAAAAAAAATCTAATTGGGTAACAAAATGCTTCCTTGGAGCTACAGTTCATCTTTGTCCTTTCTGCGTCTAAAAGCTGTGAAGGCAGTGCCTGATATGCCGCTAATCTTCAGGAAATGTTGGTTGGAGCCACACTGGGGTTTTTAACCAGTCAACAAATCATGAGTAAGTTCTAGCTGCCAGGCACTGCCAAAGGCTGCAAGGGTTAAGTAATGGATAAGACGTCAAGCCCGGGCCCCTGCCTTCATGGAACATAGAGCCTAGTCCCAGACATATGACACCCAACAGTGATGCTCTTCCTCCAGATATTTCCATGGAAAGTTGGGCTCACCAGTCACACTTCATCAGAAAGACCTTCCCTGACCACCCCATCTAACCACCTCACACACCACCCCTTGTCCTGATGTTTTCTAACATCTATCACCACCCGACACATTGTACATTTCATTAATAATGTTATTATCACTGATGGCCTTATAGCACTGGAGGGTGAACACCATGAGGGCAGGGACTCTGTTTTTTCAGCTGATGGCCCTGTGTCTACAATAGGACCTGGCACATAAGTAAGTAAGTCACTTCAGTAGTGTCAGACTCTGTGACCCCATGGGCTGTAGCCCGCCAGGCTCCTCTGTCCATGGAATTCTCCAGGCAAGAATACTGCAGTGGGTAGCCATTCCCTTCTCCAGGGGATCTTCCCAACCCAGGAATCGAACCTGGGTCTCCTGCATTGTAAGCAGATTCCTTACTGTCTAAGCCACCAGGGAAGCCTGGACCTGGCACATAGAAAGCACTATTTCGAATGAATCCATCAAATGAATGAATGAAGGAAAAACAACCAATCAACTAACTAGCAGTCTGGAAAGTGTTCTTAAGTTGTACGGTGTGCTAAAGGGGCACCTAACAGAGCAAGTGGCCTGAGACTGAAAGTGGAGATGAGACTCCTCTGAGGAAGCTCAACTTTAAAGGCTGAGGAGGCATCAGTTTGGCAAAAAAAGCTGGAAAAAAGTATTCCACACAATGGACAGCATATGCAAGTGCTGTAGGGCAGGAGAGAGCACCTGTGTTTGAGGGAATGAGAGTGGTTTCTACGTGGGTGGAATGGGTGAGGGAAGGAGGGTGGTGTGAAAAGAACAAAACCAACCAACCACTTGTGGCGATGTCAGGGAGGAGGAGAGACAGAGCCCCTTTGTAGGGTCTGGGGTAACACTGACAAAGGACAGGACGCTGTTTCTTCTCTGAAGACTGGCGGGCAGGAGGAAAAGATGATGGGGAAGGACTGAGAAATGACCTGGAGTTTCTCTGCGGAATAAGGTCAGCTGGGGGGAAGACCCTGAAGAGGGCTGGGGAGTGGGTGAGCCGCTGTTAGGGAAGGAGGGAGGGGCTGGGAGCAGCGTACAGGGTGGAGGGCAGGGAGGGGACACAGGTATACTCACAGGGGATCGGAAGGCCCCGCCGCAACTTTTGGAAAGCCCTGGTTGAATCCTGGAGAGGAAGCCGAGGGAAAAAGTCTGATTGGACCTAGAGGCCTCCTGGGGAGGAAAGGGGGTACTGTGGGGGTGTGGAGAGGAGGAACGGCTATGAACCGGGACTGGATCCGGTTGGGAAGGGGACAGAGAATGGTTCTGGGATCAGGGCAGGGATTCTCGAAAAGGGGGAGTTTCTGACAGGGAGGAGTGTTGGAGGAGTGGATGGCGGGGCGGGGGGCGCGTCTCGGGAGGTGATTTCTGAGGAGAGAAAGTCTGAGGCAGAGCTACGGGGGCGTCACGAAAAGGGACTGGGAAGAGATGTGCTTTCCTCCTGCTATCAGCTCCTCGCCCACCTCCTCAGCCCTGGCGTCCGGGGCCCCCGACTCGGGGGGCGCTGCCGAGAAGGAGGGTCCAGGGCGAGGCCGGAAGATAACCTCCTCAGGTCTGCCAGGTGCTTGGAATCCTGTGACGGAGACCAGGAACGTCACACTCTACTACGTAACTACGTAATAGTAACTACGCACGCTCCGCGAGAGCCGGCTCAGTCCTCTCCACCGAGGTGGGCAGGACAGAGGCTGCTTACTCCGCAGCTGCGCGTTCAGCGATTTTTGTGACTCCACCCTCTCTTTGGGGCTAAGAGGCGGTTATAGTCGTGCGTCTCCGCCCCGTATCTTTTCCATTACCCAGTGGGGTTAGAGAACTGAGGCCACGCCCACACGCCGTGCCGCCTTCTCCTGGCTGAGTGGCGTCGCGACGCGAGGGCTGCCGGAAGCGACTCCGCAGAGGTTGACGGGATCGTGCTGATGTGGCCCCCCCATCCCCCGCCCCCTCCCGGCATGTCGGAAGAAACCCGACAGAGCAAATTGGCTGCCGCCAAGAAAAAGGTAAAACCGTGCGGGCTCGCGGCTCCCTGACCCCTCCGAAGGCCGGGCCATGGCCGGAGTTTCTGGGGCGAGCTCCTCGGCGCCCCTTGGCGGCCCCCCCAACAAAGTCTTCGCAGCCAGTCCCGCCCCCCCAGCCCTCCACCCCCCGGCTGCCCAGTCTCCGCCGCCTTCACTCGTCAGCCCCAGGTGACTTTGGGCCGGTGACCCCCGGAGCTTCCCACACCAGGCTTGGCCTTCGTCTCCTGTCGCCCAGAACCGGACCTCCGCAGCTCCCTGCTCTCCCTAACTCCCGGACTCCGAAAACCTCGGTCCTGGCCTTTGCATTCCCCCCACCCGCACCCCCACCTGACAACGCGGAACGACGACTCGGGCGTCGCTAGGGACGAGTGCCATGTGGCTACGTCATTATGCCCCTCGGAACTGTAGTTAATGCCTAGGAAACTCGGTGTTAAATTTTACCACCCAGCTCCCACTGTGTTTTCACATCCTTTCCCGTCTCTCTGGGTCCCGGCACCAGCTTGAAAAAGGGGACTCGGGGGGCTATGGGACCTAGGTCGGACCTGGGTTTCAGGCTACCTCACCTCTAGAGTTGTACCCCCGTCGTTTGATGCTGATAGTGTAAAAAGCCTACACATCCCCCAGTGATCTCCAAACATTGACAGTATCTCTGGGTGGCCATGGGGAGACGGTGTTTGGTTTAGTTTGGTTTTCTCCCGGGTCTCTATCCAGAGAGACGTTCACATTTTTAATCGGAAGTTTCTACTTCACATTCTAATTCCCTGTGATTCTGAGACCAGAGGGCCCGTCACTCAGTATTCAGTGCTCCTTTGAGGAGCAAATCCAGGGAAACTGAACTTCACAACTGGGAATCTTTCACAAATCATCACCTCAACGTGGGGCAGCCCAAGTGCCACAGGATAAATATGGGACTGATGGATCAGTTTTGCTTGATTTTCTTGAGAGAGGAAAAACCTTTTATACTAATATACTTAGGGATGACATTTGCGTGGATTTGTATGATTATAATGGACTTCTCTCTGAAATGTGTTGGGATTGTCCTCTTTCGGTTATGTTCCCAGATTCACTAGGGGTGTGTGTCTTCTCTGCTTTCTGCCATTAGGATACATTGATGTAAAATTTTGGGAAGTTATTGGTGTGCAGCTGTAACAGGGATGGAAGAAGGGACCTTAATGTCCGATTAGCTGTTTACTTTTCCTCTTCTGCTGCTGATTTTGCCCCCTAGCAGCTGCTGATTGATGTAATCCCAGAACTGAGTCAGAAGGCTGAGTTTAAATTTCATTGTTGCCTTTTATTGCCGCCTTTTGCTCCTGGCCACATTATCAGTCCATTTCAAGTCATTGAGGACGACAGCCCTTGTAGGGTTGTTGTGGCATTAAATCAGAAGGCGAAGAGTATTTTGTAAACTTTGTAAAGTAGGATGTGGATCCAGGGGGCATATAGTTCTCATGAGCCTCACTGCTTTTCCTTTTTACAGTTAAGGGAGTATCAGCAGAAGAACAGCCCTGGTGTTCCTGCAGGAGCTAAGAAAAAAAGAAAGATCAAGAATGGCAGTAGCCCAGAGACAACCACTTCTGGTGGTTGTCCATCACCTGAGGATGTGAGTCTTGCCTGACCGCCTTCCGGGGATGAGGCACTCAAGGGGCACCAGTAGAGGGTAGTGGTTAAGATTGTGGAAGAAATGTCAGATATTGGCTAAGAAGTTTGGGTTTGAATTCTCCCTTTCCCTCTGCGGGGGATATGGTTTTGGGCAAATTGCTTAAGCTCGTTGGATTTCTGTTTCCACATTAGTAAAATTGGAGTAATACTGTCTTACACCAAGGAAGTTGAAATGAGATTGTCATCGTTTTTATAATAATCCCCTAAAATAGCGCCTGGTGCAGAGTAAACTTTCAATAAACCATAGTTGCTAGTTGACTTACTGCTCTGGTGATATTCCCCAGCCTCATGGGGAAAGCCAGGCAGTGAAAACAGCCACTTGCCCTCACACTTTCCATTTAGAAGCCCCAGTAGAGCTCCAGAGTGTGGTGAGGAGAGGGCCTCAGGCACTTGGATTAGGAGACCATCTGAGTTTTAAGACCATCTTTGCCACCAGCTTGCTGGTGGGAAAATCACTTCCTCCTCTGGGCCTCGGTTTCCTCATCTGTAAAATGATACTGGTGGATCAGCTTATTGTCTTTCAAGCTTGTTTTTTAGCTGTAGCCCCTCTCCCCCCACTTTGTGCAAGTGGACCCTTTTTCTGAAGTCTGGTTTTTAAAAGTCTAGGCCTAAGAGTCTAAGAAGCTATTAAGAGCTGCATTGTTCATCTGAGGAGCTATGTGACTGCATTGTTCAGGGGACTTTTCCATCTGTTTGCTTCCCTTGATTTTTGCCTTTGAAGAGGCAGCAAGCAAGTGGCTACTTGGAAAAATGACCCAGGCCGTGGTATTGATCCCTTCTGACCCCTTTCTCTCTCCTCCGGCATTCCATTGCCCCAGCCCGTCTTCTTCCTCCCTTGACTCTCTTGCCTCTCTAAGCCACTTTTCTCTTTCTCCCCCGCCCTTGTTTTTCCCTTTTCGCCTCCTCTAGATTCAGGACATTCTGGAGGTGCTGGTGTCCGACCTTAACCGCTCCAATGGGGTAGCGATCCCCCCATTGGACAAGTGGAAGGTGAGGCAGTGCCAAGACCCCCTCTCTCTGGCTTGCTCCCTCCCAGCTCTGCATGCCCTGAGGCGTCTTTGTTGTGGGGGAGACTTTTTCTCTGGCTTATTTTATGTTGCTGTCATTAACCCTCGGCCTGTTCACGTCTGCTTTTTCACCTGCTTGGTTGATTGGGTTCTTCCCCTTGCCTCCCCCCCACCCTGCCCCCACCATCTTTTATTGTCTTGGAGAAGGTGAGATGCTCCTTGGAGGTTAAAGGTAACTCGGGAATAGTTTCTGGAGCAGGTGTGTGGGATTAGGGCTCTTTGAGCCTCCAATTTGAATGCCCGGTGGTGTTCTCAGACTAAGGTTAAATAAAACCACACCTTCAAGTCTTGCCCCCTGGGCATCTATATCCAAAAGACCAGTAGACCACAAAGCAATTTGTGATTTTTTTTTCTTTTTTTTCAGTTCATCAGTTCCTTTTGGTTTGGCGGTGGGGAAGGTAGGGTTAAGAGAAAAGGAGCTTACTTTATAAAAGTTACAAGGATTGAGGTTATTTTTCAGTGAGGCTCACTGTAAGGGATGTGAGGCTCACCGAACACATGAGTGGTCAGGACATTCTGCCCCGTTCTCTTTAAAACCCACTGGACGCAGCGGTATTCAGCGGGCCATTGACAGCAGACAGCTGGTGCTGGTGCTGGAGAAAACAGGTGAAAGAGGCAAGCCAGGATGTGGCGGCATTCCAGACGCTCAACTGAGGCCGAGGTTCCTTCTAGATGGATTCCAGGCTGGAGAGGGTGGCATTTGAAGCTGGTTTGAGGATTAGAAGTGGGGAGCATTCATCCATACTGCGAGTAGGGGACCCAGGCAGAGGGTGTGGTCACAGGTAACCACCAGGACTATGAGCTCACAGAGTCCTTTCCAGAAAGAAGGGTAGCCTGGGATGCACCTGGACTAGGAGAAGACCTCCTCCAGACATGATATTGGCACTTCTTCCTTAATTAACTTCCTCGGGGAACATCTCCCAGGCCAGAGGAGTAGGACTGGAAGGGGGCCAGGTCCTGCTGGAGATGGGCAGGGGGAGAGGGGTGGGGCCAGGGCCCCTGTGGCCAGGGTGAGAGAATCTTCAATTATCAGGACTCCTCACACCCAGTCACTCAGGTCTGTCCAGGTGCTGTGACTCACCCTGTTGGCTCTCAGAGGAGACGCTGGGTGGCCTAGGGAGGGAACGTGGGCCTCCAGCAGTCCCGAAGCCCTGGCTCGCAATCGTCTGCTCTCCTGGAAATGAAGACCTGTAACCCCATGTTCCCTTCTTGTTTTATTTATTATACTTTTTTTTGCTGCACTGCACAGCTTGTGGGATCTTAGTTCCCCAACCAGGGATTATTGAACTCATGTCCTTTTCATTGGAAGTGCGGAGTCTTAACCACTGGACCACAAGGGCAGTTCCCTTGTTGTTTTAAAATCCTCTCTATATCAGTAACTGTCTCCCACTTAAGTTTTCTACTCTAGTGAAAAAAAAGCAAAAAACTAGGCCTGTGATTACAGTATCCTAGGCAGAGCTGATGACGTTTCCGGAAATGAGGAATAATGTATAGAAAAAAATGTTGTTTTTTTTTCTTTTTTAATGGAGTGGGACGTTTGAGGGGAGTGGACAATGTTTTTTGAAATTCCATACTTAGTTTTATGATTCAAAGTTATGAAATAACTTGGTTGTTTACTAAATTGTCATAGTCTGTATATTTCAGTCTTCAGACAAGTCCTTTTTTCCCCTTCTGAGCTCTCTTGTTTCTAATGCCTGGGATCCCCGGGCACCAAGATGCCAGGAGGGACCCAGGGCTCCCCAGGGCCCATGGCTAAGAGTGTGCTCCCCTCCCTCGAAGTCTCACGCCTCGCCAGCTGCCAAACCCCTACTCTTACCTATTAGATTCAGGAGTACAGGTTGGCAAGGCAACACCAGGTTCTGGGATCAGAGGTCGCAGTGTGGACAGTTACCATGCCAACAGTTTGATTCTTCTTCAACTCCCCAGGCTCTGTGGTGCTTGCTCTAAGGAGGGCAGTAGATTTGAGTTTTCAGAGGCCAGGGCTGCGGTGTGCAGAGAGCAGGCTGCCTTTTCCCTCAGGAGGGGTGCAGCCTCTCCCTTCCAGATCCACCTTGGCTGGCCAGGCCTTGGCTGCCTTGCAGTCCTGCCTGGGCAAGCTCAGCTGGTCAGTCCTCTTCAGTCTTACCTACTGAACATTAGCTCTGGAGCCCGCGGCTTGGACTCAGTGTCAGTCAGGCCTGAGCCTGTAGAGAGACCGAGTGGGGCTCGGTCAAGCAGGTGGATGGACCCACCTGGCTGGAGGAATAGGGGACTTCTCTGTGGCCCCTGGTCCTCACACCCACGGTTCTTCTCCAGGAGGCCAAGAGTAGATGTCTTCTCTCGCTTTCTCAGCTGTTCTTGGCTGGGTAGGTGTTTAGGAGCTAGGAGCTTGGGCTGGGGTAGTGGCCACAGTTCTCTTTCCACCTTCTAGAGCAGGAGGAGCCTTCTTGTTTGGCGGCTTCTTTCCCAAAAAAGGCATGACTTGAGGACACACCCAGTGGTAGGGAGGAAGGGAGAGCAAGAAAGAGGAGGCAGACGCTCTCTTCCTCTATCACTGCCATGTTCTGCCCAGCAGGGTCCCAGGGGAGGGTCACTCTGACACAGACTGACCCTCTGGAAAAGCAGTGCCTGCTTCTCCCTGAGCCAGCACACCTTCCTTTTAACCTGCTGTGGCTGCCACAGGGCAGCCTGGCCCTGCCTCTGGCTGAGCTCCACAGAGGATGACGCCCCATGTTCGGGAAGCAGGCCTCATGGCCCTCACCCTGAGCCTTGGTCCAGAAGGCGGCAGAATGGCCCGAGTTCTGGGCGAGCCGTGGCCACACCCCCACGTGGCTCCCAGCGCGTGTGACTGTCGCTGACTGCACGACGCCGGTCCTGCCCGCTCTGCACCCCTGCACTCGTGACAGCGAGGTGCTCTTTGCCCTGTGTGGCCCTTAACACCCTGCTGTGTTCTGTGACAGGCGCCCAGAGACCGCGCCGCTCCTGTTACACCGTCTGCTGATGACGCCGTGCCACCCGGCGGTGTCCCTTCCCCCAGTGCTAGTCCCCCCCGTGTCACTAGCATGGCATCAGCTCAGGTTTGTGCCTCTTCCCCTTGGCCCGCTCTGTGTTCGCCCCCCTCCTGTTTCCCAGAGGACTGGACCTCCTGTGGACCCTCGTCCTTTTCTTCCAGGTATCTTGGCTCTGTGAGCCAGGTGCCCTTCCTGAGGACTGGGATGGGGGAGCCCAAAACCAGACTCCCCTTAAGCTTCAGGGAGATGGAAAGTGGTTGGAATGAGCTTGGTGCCTGTGGGTGGTTCTTAATAAAAATCTAATGACCAATTCCTGTGTTTCTTCCCAAACAGAACCATGATGCCAACAACAGTTCTGGTCTCATTGACGAAAGCACGTGAGTGTCTCCCATGGGGGCAGCAGTCCCTAGGCCACTGCCCCGTGAACCCCTCTTTCCCATCGAGCCTCCTGCACCCCTGACTGCTGTGTTCATCCCCAGATCCTTTTCGTCCACTGAGAGCCTGCGACAACTGTCTCAGCAGCTCAACGGTCTTGTGTCCGAGGTACCCCCAAAACTGGAGCTCGGCATGGGTTCGAGTAGGAGGGGAAAATATGACAGAAAGAAACTGAGGCAGAGACTCCCCAAAGGAAGGGAAGATTCTGGGACCGGGCAGCTTGGCTGGATAATGTTTAGCTGATCATTGCTTCTCTGAGTCTCCTCTTTGAAGCTATGCAAATGAAGGGGTTGGATGATGAGATTGGTTACATCGTTTGATGCTGCGGATGAGAGTTCTTTGGGAGGGGAGGGACAAAGGGGAACTAAAAACCAGGAGAAACTGGCACAGGGGAGGGATTAGGGGCAGGAGGCAAGTTAGGCAGAAGAGGAAATGTTGCCAGTTGATGGGGAAGGCAAGATGCTGGAGGGGGTCAGAGAACATCTCCATGTGAGCCCTTTCATCTCTCCTAGTCTTCGTCTTACATCAATGGGGAGGGCCTAGCATCTCCTGCCAACATAAAGAATCTGGAGGTAAGTGGGCCTGCACTGTGGCCCAGTGACCCTACAGGCCAGCCCTGCCCCCCACCTCCTCCCATGGTGGGGGCTGGGTGCCCCACCCAGCTGAGACAGCCCAGACACCCCCCAACCCTAATGATTGCTCTCTCTACCTCTCCCCCACCTCTCCTCCACCTCCTCCTCCTCTCTGCATGCGCCTCAGAGCCGGTACCAAGAACTATCAGTAGCCCTGGACTCCAGCAATCTAACAAACAAACAACTCAGTAGCAAGATAGAGGAATTGGTAAGAGTCCGGTATTGTCCCCTGATCCATGCTGCCAAAATGGGGCTCCGGTCTCACGTTGGGGCTCTTGAAGGAAGGGGCTGGGGATCCCTGGTGCCAAGGGAGAAGGGGGTGCTGCGGGGCCTAGGTCTCAACTGGGGGACCCTGGAGCATGGCGTGCAGCATGGCTCTCTGTGGCTGCTCTCTTTGCCTACTCTGTTCTTCAGATACCTCTGCTCGAGTCCTCCCCACCTTGTCATGGGTCTGTTGCCTGTAGGGGAGGCACTAGCTTGACTGGTGTGTTCCAGCCCTGACCCGGCCCCTGATTTGTTCCGACTTCGACCTTGGACAAGTCACCTCTCCTCCTTGGCCTTTAGTTTCCTGAGGAGGTAGAATCAGAGGGTGTCCAAGGTCCCTTTTAAGCTCAAAAAAAGGTTTCAAGGTCCTTTTCATTCATGTCGTATCTGTGTTGTTAAGAACAGAACCTGACCTGTGGTGTGCTTGCTCAGCAAACATTCCTTGAGTGCGAGCTGGCAAAGGGTGGTCTTCACCTTCTCAGGCTCCATTTCTAGAGGTTAATGTCATTGCCCTTCAAGGGAATCAGATCCAGACTCTTGCTGCTGTAGCCATGAGCAAAACCTGCCAAGACTCAAAGTCTCTTAGCTCGAGAAGCGTTCGTTCATTTGTGTCCCCGTGAACCCTCCCTTTCTAACCCCTTCCTGGCCCCTGCCTGTGGCCTCTCCTCCTTGGTCTTAGGATCGTGGGGAAGGAGGACAACCTCAGTCACCTTCCTTTGCCTCTCCCCACAGAAACAAGAGAACCAGGAAACTTTGGATCAACTGGAAAAAGTAATGCAATTTCTTTGTTTCTTCCATGGCTAATGGGGCTTCCCTGGTGGCTCAGTGGTAAAGAATCCACCTGCCAATGCAGGAGATGAAGATTCAATCCCTGGGTCAGGAAGATTCCCCTGGAGAAGGAGGTGGCAACCCACTCCAGTGTTCTTGTCTGGGAAATCCCATGGACAGAGGAAGCCTTTCAGGCTACAGTCCATGGGGTCGCAAATGAGTCAGACACAACTTAGCAACTAAACAACCCATGGCTGATGGGTTTGGGGGAGGATTCAGATGTAGAGGACCATTCTCCTCTTGGCTGCTTACAGCCTGGAGGAATAGGGGGCTTCCCCCTTGCCCTCCTTGCCCGTCTTCCACTCCTGGGGCGCCAATTGTCTGTTCTCATTGGTGGGCCTGTCCTGGGCCTGTGGTGGCATCCCCAGGTGGGGTACATGTCCTTTTCTCTTTCACTTTTGCCTCCTCCCAGTAAGAGTTGTTTCTTCTCTCTTTCTGCAGGAAAAAAAGGAATTTGAGCAGAAGCTCGCAAAGGAACAAGGGGCTCTGAGAGAACAACTCCAGGTGAGCGGGCTCTTCCGGCCCCTGTGGCCCCCGGAAAACTTTGCTTTTCTGCAGTCTCAGCACTCGCTTGGCCTTTCTCCGAAGGTCCACATTCAGACTATCGGGATTCTGGTGTCAGAGAAGACGGAGTTACAGACAGCTCTGGCCCACACCCAGCAGGCAGCTAGGCAGAAAGCAGGTGGGAAGCTCGGCACCCTTTTACCCCTGGGCCAGCTAGGCCTTTGGTGGGATTCCTTCTCTGGACTTGCCCTCTCTGCTGTCATTTCAGGGGAGTCAGAGGATCTTGCTAACCGCCTGCAGTCTTCCAGGCAGCGCGTGGGAGAGCTGGAGCGGACTCTGTCTGCCGTCTCCACGCAGCAGAAGCAGGCCGACAGGGTGAGCCCAGCAGCGTGCCCATCCATTGGAGGTCATGGGGAAGGGTTGTGAGCCTAAAGGTCTCTGCGGCAGGATGGAGTGACTGGCTGCCCAGACGGCAGCAGTGTCCTTTCTTGCTGCTTTAGAGCTGCGTGGTTGTGAAACGCAGTCTGGACACGAGTCAATTGCTGTGGGCGCGTTGCGGGGAGGGGTGGGGGAGTGCCACCTAGAGTGAATGCTCCATGAGCCCAGGGCCTGAGCACCAGCCAGCCCTGCCTTTACCTGAGCGTGGGCTCTGGCTCAGGCACTGGGTGTTCAGCTGTGAAGGTTCAGATCAGCATTTTTAGCCCGTGACCACACCAGAAAGGGAGAAGTGCATGTGTGTAATATATATGACATGTCAGAAAGGACTCATAAAACCCAAGGAAGGACTTCCCTGGTGGCCCAGAGGCTCTCTGTGCTCCCAGTGCAGGGGGTACCTAGATCCCACATGCTGCAACTAAGACCCAGCGCAGTCAAATATTAAAAAAAAAGCCCAAGGGAGAGGAATAGGGTGGCTTAAAGACCTGTCAGTGGCACCCCACTCTAGTACTCTTGCCTGGAAAATCCTATGGATGGAGGAGCCTGGTAGGCTGCAGTCCATGGGGTCGCACAGAGTTGGACACGACTGAAGTGACTTAGCAGCAGCAGAGACCTGTCACTTTTGTACCTTCTGAGTTTGGGGCTATGTGATTATCCCATCCATTCAAAAAATGGACAAAAGATTACAATGCAATTTAATCCATCCCTCATATTCATGCCCCAACCCCAGGGCAGAAAACAAGGCTGAAGAATCCCAGGTCTAAGTGATTTTAGGCGAGCTCCTTAACCTCTAATATTCCGCGTTCACCGATAAAATGGAGATAGCAGCTGCCTCCCATGGTGACTGTGAGTTGGGAATGTTGGCTAAGAAAGTGTTCAGAAAAGGTTCAGATGTGATGCTGCTAACAGTGAGAACGGTGGCCAGCCCAGAGTCAGACCGCCCCACCTGCCTCTTCCAACCTTCCCGAGTTCTTAATAAAACCAAAGGAGAGCATGAGCTTGGATGTGCTTTGAAAAAATGTAAAGCCTCACACCAGGTGAGGACATGTTGCTGGGAGTTGTTCTGTTGCTGCTGTTGGTCTGCATTTTCCGCCTGCCTTCTCCTGACCTCACCTTTCTGTGTTCACAGTACAACAAAGAATTAACCAGAGAGCGAGATGCCCTCAAGCTGGAATTATACAAGAACAAGTAGGATGGGGGGTGATGGGGGGGACTGGGAAGTGGGGGAGATCCAAGGGAGTAGGGTGAGAAAGAGGGTACACGTTTGGACGTGTGCAGAGCTAGGCTTTCAGTCAGCCACACCCCTAACCCCTGCCATGGCCTCAGGCAACTCGTGTTTTCTCTCTGGGCTGCCGCTTGAGACTTCTGGTGCTGGGGGGTCCCTTCCAAAGCGACTTTTATGGCAGGAGTCGTGAGTGGATCATGGGAGCGTTCTTCTCTGTTCAGTACTCACACCTCCCTCCATCACCTCTGGCCACAGTAAGAACAACGAGGACCTGAAGCAGCAAAACTCAGAGCTGGAGGAGAAGCTGCGGCTCCTGGCAATAGAGAAGTCAGCCATGCAGCTGGGCGTGGAGGAGCTGCAGAAGAAGCTGGAGATGTCAGAGCTGCTGCTGCAGCAGGTGGGGCTGAAGCCCTGGGGTGTGCAGGCCTCACCTGGCGGGGCCTGGCCTCTCGGGGTCATTGTGGTGCCTTCCGACCTGGAACCAGAAAGTTTGGATCCTTGTTCTGGTTCTGCCATAGACTTCTCTAGAGACAGGAGAAAAAGTGGGACCTTGTCCAGATCTCTGGAGTCTGATACGGCTTATTTATTTATATATATATATATTTTTAACAAGAAAATATTTTAATACTTTCGTAGCACAAAATTAAACTGAGACAGGTTAAGAGGAATGTGAGGGGATCTAGAAAACCATAAATTATAAAGCATTCTAGTTGAAAACCGTTGTTTTATGTATGATATTGGGTTGGCCACAAAGGTCCTTTGAGTTTTTCCATAACATTGCATGGAAAAACCTGAGCAAACTTTTTGACCAAACCAATAGTTGTAAGGCCAGCCCATGAATTTCTGCTTCCTTCCTCTCGGATGCCAAGCCTCCAGGTAGACAGAGTGCCCAGGTCAGTTTCTTCATTGTTTCAGCATGCCCAGCAAGTTTCTGCCTTCCTGCCACCTGTAAGGGTATGGTTAAAATACGCCATGTTCATATATTGGAGTACTATGTAACCATTATAAAAACTTAAAGTTATCTTGTTTCTGGCAAAGTGAAATTAAGAACCATATATGATACTATCCCTGGTACTATGTATCCGTGAAGCATGTTTGCATACCTGTGGAAAAGGGTGAAGAAGGATATACACTGGATTGGGGAGATTGGGAGAACTTTGAACACTTACTATCAGAATTGTTCACACTGAATATTTAGTGAAAATAAAGCTTGTAGACATGGTACTAACAATATTAAGGATAACCCTGAGCTGAACGTTGACTTTTTAGGGGCTGGGCGTTGCGTGGATCAGCCTGGGCCCCCCCAGATCTAACCTTGTTTTTCACCATCCAGTTTTCTAGTCAGCCTGCCCCTGATAGCAGCCAGCAGTTACAGCAGGCCCTGGAGGAGAGGGCACAGCTGGAGACCCACGTGGAGCGGGTGAGGCTTTGCAGAGGGAGGGGTACAGGAGACCCCAGGTGACCAGGAGCAGGTGAAGGCCGCCCGTGATAGCCCCTGCTAACTTCTGTGCCCTTCTCACAGCTGAAGGATTTGGTGAAGCAGCTGCAGGCAGAAAGAGACCAGTATGTGATGAATCTGAAGGAGGAGAATGCCATATGGCAGCAGAAGATGCAGCAGGTGTTGGAACAGGTGAGGTGTGACCTTCGATCCACCCCCGCCCCCTCCACCTTAGATAAGTCGCTTGGTCTTCCTGGGCATCATGTCACTTGCTGTGCATAGCTGGAGGTGGGGGTGGACGGGTACGGTCGCCCAGCCCTTACTTGACCGAGAGGTCCATGTGCGCCCCCGCCCCATCTCTGTGCTTTGAGCAGATGACCAAGTTGAAGGAGGAAAAGGAGCGCAGCATGTGTCAGGCTCAGGAGCTGGAGAGCAGCTTGGCCGAACTGAGGAACCAGATCGGTGAGCTGGGCCCCAGGGACCTGGGGATGGAGGCCGGTGTTGGAGGTGAGTGAGTGGAAGGGCATCTTGGCCCAGGGAAAGAGGTCCATACCAGCAGTTGGCAAGGCTTGCAACTTCTTTGAGCCTCAGTGTCCCCATCTGCAAAGAAATGGGTGAAGTGTGCCCACTGTGGTCTGAAGCATAAAGAGCTCTGAATGTGTCTTGAAAGATTGAGCCAGGAAGCCAAGATTGGGGACAAGGAGCCTGAGTTAGGAGCTGTGGACCCCGAAGAGGGTGCTTTGGACATGGCCCAGCCAAGAGACCCTGATGGTTTGCTCCCTTCCTCAGCTGCGCCCCCGCCCCAGGAGCCCCCGGCAGGGCCCTCGGAGACAGAACAGTGGCTGCAGGCAGAGACTGAGCGGCTCCAGAAGGAACTGGAGAGCCTGGCCGGGCAGCTGCAGGCACAGGTGAAGGACAACGAAAGTCTGAGTCACCTGAATCAGGAGCAGGAGCAGCGGCTGCTGGAGCTGGAGCGGGAGGCTGAGTGCTGGGGGGAGCAGGCAGAGGAGCGCAAGCAGATTCTGGAGAGCATGCAGAGCGATCGCACCACCATCAGCCGCGCGCTATCCCAGAACCGCGAGCTCAAGGAGCAGCTGGCCGAGCTGCAGAACGGATTCGTCAGGCTGGTACGCAGCCCTGCCTGCCCAGCCCGCTCTCCTCCCTGGCCAAGCCCTTTGGGGGTGGGGTGAGATACTTAACCCCTCTGGCAGCTTTGGTTTTCCCACCTGTAAAATGGGTGATATGGACCTTTCATGACTGGTGCCCACAGAGGCACCCTGGGAGCCAGAAAGCCCCGCTTGGAGGGACGTGGGAGGGTGTGGAGGTGGGTGGACTTTCCTACCTGGCTCCACACTTCCCTGAGCTGTGGGAGCCAGACACCAGGTTCTGGGGTCTCCAGCTGCTTGGGGTGGACTCACCGCCCCTCTCTCTGTGCAGTCCAATGAGAACATGGAGATTACCAGTGTGCTACAGTCCGAGCAGCATGTCAAGAAGGAGCTGGCCAAGAAGCTGGGCCAGCTGCAGGAGAAGCTGGGGGAACTGAAGGAGACGGTAACCCCTGTCCCCAAAGGAAGGGCTAGGAGACAGGCACCCCCCTACCCAGGCAGGGGGGTGGGGGCAGCCAGAACAGGTGACCCTGGGGTCCTTCAGAACCTGTGACTGATTATCCCCTGGCCTCTGACTTGCAGAGTTGGGTAGCCCTATGCCATAGGTCCTTGTCCCTGCTAGAGGCATTAATCCCCTAATTAGAGAAGAGAGGATAGACATACGGTGGCTGGCTCCTTGGGTTATATTAAGAGGAAGTTAGCATTTTTCTCCTAGAAGCATTGGGGATTAAAGGAGAATCCTGTAGGTAAAGCCGCAGGCATTCAAGTGTGCGCCTCACAGCTGTTGGCTGGAAAAGCTGTTTTGCTTTTCCACTCACCCACAGCCTCGAGTTAAGATAGAAAGAAGCTTGCTATGAGGGGTGAGGCTGGGTGAAGCCGGCACGGGGCTCTGGGCGAGGAAGCTGGGGCCCGGGCAGCCAGTGGAGCTCTGCACAGTGTCCGTCTCTGACCAACGCGTCTGTGCCCAGCCTCCCCAGCCCAGGGGCTCAGACTGTGGAAGCAATCC
Organism: Moschus berezovskii; assembly: GCF_049115385.1. NCBI lineage: Eukaryota > Metazoa > Chordata > Mammalia > Artiodactyla > Moschidae > Moschus > Moschus berezovskii. The sequence goes on from NC_142470.1 coordinate 7,976,719, forward strand.
ACCCCCCGCCCTTACGCCCAGGGTCTGCCCGCAGGTGAAGGTGAAGGGCCAGGAGGTTCAAGATATGCAGCAGCAGCGGGACGAGTGCCTGAACCACCTGCAGCAGTACGTGGCCGCCTACCAGCAGCACGTGGCCGCCTACCAGCAACTGGCCTCACAGAAGGAGGCGCTGCACAAGCAGGTGCTACTGCAGACTCAGCTCATGGACCGGCTGCAGCACGAGGAAGTCCAGGGCAAGGCGGCGATGGAGGTGGCCCGCCAGGAGTTACAGGAGACCCAGGTGAGGGCGTCGGAGCACTGGGCCCCTGAGAGGGAAGGCCTGCAGCCTGTGTCCCTCCTCACTCTCTTCCCTGGCCCCTTAGGAGCGCCTGGAAGCTGCCAACCAGCAGAACCAGCAGCTTCAGGCCCAGCTGACCCTCATCGCTGTGCCTGGGGAAGGTCAGTGGGAAAGCCTGGAGGGAGGACACTGGCCCGAGGAGATGGGGACATCTGGCAGCATGGCACCGAGTTGTTGTTCAGCCCTGAGTTAGATGAAGCCACGGGGACAGCGGAGCCTCTTCCCCTGGCCGCTGGCTGGCGCAGGGCTGCAGAGTGAGGCTGGGGGGCAGAGCTGGACTCCGAGCTTTCTTCTGGGCCTGCTCCGCCTCCGTGGTTGGGGGGTCTGAAGACCCCCTGTCTGTCCCCAGCAGGAGACGGACTGGACAGTGAGGAGCAGGATGAAGAGGCTCCGAGGCCTAAGCTGAGCGTGCCAGAGGAGCTGGAGGGCCGAGAGGCCTTGGTGAGCAGACCTGCCCGCTCCTCACCTGTCTCATTCCCCTCACTGCCACCCCATCCCACCCCCAGTGGTTCCTCTCAGACCTCTTCTTCATGGTTTCCTCCTTCCATCTTCTCTGGTCGTCCCCCAACCTCCCCTGGGAGCCATGGTCAGCCACCATGTTATCCTCCAACTACAGGCGTGTGCCCCGAGACCCCGCGAAGGGGCGTGTGTCTCTGCCTGCCCACCCACCTCTCGCTGGTTCTGCATGTCCACCACAAAAGCACGTGTGCTCTCTCCCCCGCAGGTGGAATTTTTCCACTCGGCCTTGGCCAGCGCTGAGGATGAGCAGGCCCGGCTACGTGGGCAGCTGAAGGAGCAGAAGCTGCGCTGCCAGCGCCTTAGTTACCTGGCGGCCACAGCCCAGGACGGGGTGGAAAAGGAGGCCCCTGCCCCCAGGACTGGGGGAGACAGTGTGCCCACGGAGGCCCACCAGGCCCTCCAGGTGGCCATGGACAAACTGCAGGTGCGTGAGCTGCCCCCCAGTGGGGTCCAGGAAGGGTGGGAGGCCCTGTGGGCAGGTCACTGCTGAGCCCTGACCCTGCCCTTCTGGCCTCAGGGCCGCTTTACGGAGCTCATGCAGGAGAAAGTGGATCTGAAGGAGCGGGTGGAGGAGCTGGAGCATCGCTGTATCCAGCTGTCTGGAGAGACGGACACTATTGGTGAGTGGGGAGGCGGGGCCTGGGGCAGGGGTCGGGGGCTGGATGGGGGCAGAGCTGCATTGCATCTGAGCCACATCTGCCCTTCCCACCTCCCGCAGGAGAGTATATCGCCCTCTATCAGAGTCAGAGGGCGGTGCTGAAGGCCCGGCATCAGGAGAAGGAGGAGTACATTAGCCGGCTGGCTCAGGACAAGGAGGAAATGAAGGTGGGGTCCTTCTGCCCGTCTCTGCAGGCAGGGGTGGGGTGCGGCGGGGCTGCTGATCACCTCTCTCTCCAGGTGAAGCTGTTGGAGCTCCAGGAACTAGTTTTACGTCTGGTGGGTGAGCGAAATGAATGGTATGGCAAGTTTCTGGCTGCCCAGAACCCTGCTGGTGAGCCCACTACAGCACCCTGTACCTGCCAGGAACCTGGCACTGCTGACAATGAGAGTGGTGAGTAACTCCCTCGGGGGACTGGTGGGCAGGCAGGGGTGAGCTGGTACACCACTCCAAGCCCTGCCGCCCTCTCTCCCCAAAGGTCTCCAGGAGGTGAGCCTCGCTGACAATGTGGAGCCCCCCCAGGGGGCCCTGCCAAGCCAGACAACCCCTGAGAACCCCACCACACAACAGATCATGCAACTACTGCGTGAGATCCAGAACCCCCAGGAGCACCCAGGCTTGGGCAGCAACCCCTGCATCCCCTTCTTCTACCGAGCTGACGACAATGACGAAGTGAAGATCATGGTGATCTAGTGGCCTGACTCCAGCAGGCAGAGAGATCACAGACATGGGGCCCCGGGGCTTTGTCCCCACCCATCCCTGCCTCCCCATCCCTCCTTCCTGCCCCCCCCCATCCCTAGACTAGCACGCTGAAACCCTTGAAAAAGGGGTATAAGCCCCCCGTCCAACGAGGGGAGACAAACAGGTACAGACCCCTTGCCATCTTGGCCAGGGCTGTGTCTTCATCCCTGAACTGTTCATAGTTCCAGGGAAACAAAGAGCCAGAGGTTCAGTTAAAGGCAGTTTATTTAAGAGGCAAGCCTTCTTGTGGAGCAGGGGCTCCCTGGTGGCCTCCTCACCCCTACCAAGGAGTCCTTTCAGAGGGGCTCATGCATCCTCTATTCAGAGGCACTTTGGGGCCAAGTGCCCCCTCCTTGCCCAGCTTGACAACTGGGTAGCACTCTCACAGGCCTTGGGACAGTTGGGCAAATTGCGGCCAGGCAAGGACATAAGCTGGTGGTGGAGTGGGCTCCCTCCCCAGTGTTTATACTGTAACTGTGTAACATTTTGTATATTCTGGAGGTAGGGCAGCCCCCCGTTACCTCAGCAGAGGTTGGAGCTGGTGAATGGGGAGGAACTTCTATTAAATATTTGGGGCTGGGGAAACTTATTTATTAATAGTATAGGGTAGAGAGAGAAGGTGGAGGCGGGGACGGGTTTGTGCCCGGGTGATACGACTCCTGTTTCATTTGTTTCACTTTTTATTTCTGAATAAATGAATTTAGCCATACTGCTTGTCTTGGTGTGTGCCTTGTTTCTGTCACTGGGTCCTGGGGTCTGTGCCATGAGCACTGAACAGGGAGTGGGTCCTGCCAACAGAGGGCAGGCTTCTGGTTGTGCCCATCTCCAGGGTGTCTGGGCACATCCAGCGGGGCTGTTAGAGATCTTTTGAGGCCTGTCACCCACTGCTGCCTGGTGAAGCCTGGGGGACCCCAGGGGGACTCCCAAGAGGCTCTCAGGGGCCGTCCTGCCTTAATAGCGGAGTAACTCAGAAACTGGATCTGATCTCAGGGAGGGAAAGCAGAGCGCCACAGCACCAAGTGCTGACTTCTGGCCCAAGTGTTTTCCATTCCATCACCCTGTCCCTCCACAGTGCCTGCCTGGCCCACGCCTCTCCTCCCGGGCCCCCTGGTGGCCAGAGCAGGGTTTGCAGGATCAGCTGACTCCAGGTGCTTTCCCAGTAGGCCTCGGAAAGGATGGGGCTTTCCCCGCTCCCCAACATCTTAAAGCATCGTATCGATAGCTGGGCCCTCCCCCATCCTTCACCCCAATGTTTAAACCCTAACCTCCCCCCAAGCTCCACAGCGAACACAAGGCCGCAGAGGACACGCTGTTCCCCGTCGTCCAGAAATGGGTTTTATTCTCAGCTGAGAGACAGCAAGACTGGTAGCGGTCAGAGAACCATAGAGCTGCCAGCACAGCACCCCCACGCTCAAGGAGGGAGTTGGGACAGGAGGATGGCAGAGGGGGCGCTGGCTGTCCACAGGCCGGGCATGACACGGGCTTATTGGAGGTGGCACGCTTTGGAGGGGATGTCAGGGTGACAGGTGTTCCCTGGTAGTTGGGCCACAAGACTTCTCAAGGACAGCACGGTGATTGGTTCCTGACACTGGAGGTGAGGCTTGGCCATAGATACGTTTGTGTGTGTATATATATATGAGTATTTATAGATATTTATAGAGCGGGGCAGGAGCAAGACCACAGAGGGGCACAAAGTTTCACCAATGTCACGCCTGGATGTGTCGGCTCACCACTACAGCAGACTAAGTCACAGGTGGAGGGCAGGCTCTGGGGCTGGGTAGCCACTGTCAAGTCACAGAACAGCCGTCCAGGCAGGCTTGGAAAGGGAGTTCTCCGAGGAATAGGAGGGATCTGGTTAGAGGTCGAAGGGGGGCCTGGGGCTCTCAGGACGGGATGGACTTGCCTGACCCGATCGGCTGGCAGTTGGAGAGAAAGCAAAGAGAGAACGGGAGAGAGAAAAGCGGGAGAGAGCTGGTAAGGCAAAGGCAGCCAAGCCCGGAGGTGGTGGGGGGAGACGAGGGCATGGGCAAGGGTTCTGGAAGAGAGGAGAGAGACGAGAAGGGGGAGGTGGAAGGGAAGAAACTGGAGATGGGCAGGGGCCAGAGCTTCACGGGGGCCTGGGGTAAAGCTGGGGGCGGCCCCACCCCACCACTCAGGCTGCTCTCTCACACGCCACCAGGCAGTGCACCCACAGCTCCAGACACGTGCTCGGCCCCCTCTGACATCCCTCTTCTCCGGTCTCCCCTCCCATGTTTTTCAACCCACTGGCCTGGGGCCATCCCTAGCCTCAGCGGGTGTGGGACCGTGAGCCCCACGCAACAGCCCCCAGGCCTGATGGCGAAAGATAGGAAAAAAAAGAACACTGTTCGAACCAGGAGGCTAAAGCTAACAGCATGGCTGGAGGGAGCACTGGAGGCCCCTCTGGGTGGGCGGAAAGCCCGCGAGTCCCCCTGGGGAGGCAGGGAGGGCAGGCGGCCGGATGCCAGCGGCCATAGGCTTATAAGTCTAAGAGGGGAGCCTCAGCTGGTCGGGGGGCCGCAGGTCGTGTAGGTGAGGCTGGGCCCTTCCTGCTGGGGAAAAGCAGAAGAGCAAGAGTCAGCGCAGGTGCAGAGCGGCCGGTGGGCTCACTGGGCGAGTCTAGGGGGCCCAGCTGGGGTGGAACTCAGAGAAGCCGACTCGCCCAAGTCCGCAGACACTGTCACCCCCTTGGCCGAAAAGGGTAGGTCACACCTAGGAGCAACAGGTCCAGGCTTCAGGGAGCCTGCGGGCTACCTAGCATGCTCCACCTGGGGCCGAGGAGCACGCTGGAGTGATGAGACCACAGAGGCCGAGGAAGGGGCTGTGAGACCTGCCTGCCTATGAGGTGTGCTCTGGGCCGACGGTGTGGATGGGACACCAGGCCCTCCTAAAACATTCAACCATCAGAGTCTTCACCCCCAACTGCTGCTCAGCTGCTGGCACGCTTGAGGAGGTGGGACTTGGACCTCCCCTGCCCTGAAGCTCTTCGGGTCTGAAGAGCTCCCTGGCTGGGAGCCGGCTGCCCCTGTCCGGGCAGCAGGGTTCACTCAGGTCAGGGAAGGAGTCTGGCACCCCAGGGTGAGGTTCCAAGGCCTCTCTGCCTCCTGAGTCCAGCCCTACACACCACTCTCGCCAAGCTCCCTGCTCCTGACACCGTGAACCATGAGCTCTGTGCTCTTTCTGATGGCTCCAGAGGGCACCCCGGGGGGCTGCCAGCTTGGGTGTGGAGCCTGACCCAGGACCTCCCCAGGCTCTTGCCAAGGAGCTTGTGGGCGGCGGCACTGAGTCCCGAGGCTCGCTGAGAAGGGAGGTGAGAGAGCCAGCTGGCAGCAAGGACAGGAAGAGGAAAGAGTAAGTCTGGAGCTGCAGAAGGGAGAGGGAGGGGGGTCCTGCCTCTGAGGTCCCAGGTGCGCCCTGCAGTGCGGAGCTGGTGCGGCAGGGGGCAGACACACCGTTCATGCAGCAGGCGGAGAGGCCTGTACCTACCGTGGCTGACACTCCTCAGGGGTCACTGATAGTGATTCTGAAAGACAGCACGAAATCAACATGGCAGTTCACACGCACGGATGGGGCGGGGCCTGGGGCTGGGGGACACGCACACGCACACGCCCGGGCGTGCACACACATGCGGTGAGGCCCCACGGCCCTGCATGCACACGCTGACACACATGCCCACAAACAACACGCATACACCGCCCCCCACCCCCACCCCACCAAGGCCCAGCAACCTTGCTGGCTGGTGGCACGTGCAGCGTGGGTCTGGGGCATGCAGCCAATGGGCACACTGAAGCACACGCAGGGCTGCGGTCACAACACAGAAGCTTGCTCGTCTGCCCACACACAGGAGGCAATTTGCACCAGCTCCCTGCACACTCGTGCCTGGCGTGCTCAGAGGGCCACCTGCATTGCTCCAGAGGGGACAGGCCTCGCTTTCTTAGGGTCCAGCTCTCACATCTCCACCCAAGAGCCTTATGTGGCTCCCTACTGCCCACGGCATTGAGTCCCAACAAGACAACCTCTTCAGCAGACTTTGGAGTTTCTCCAACCTGCTCCACCCCACCCAGGGCAATCTTTTTTGATTCTTCCTCGTTCTATCTGCACTCTGCTCTTGCCAGCAGCTCTTAATGCATTCCACACTAAACCTTTGCCCACCTGCTGCTCCTTACACCAAAGCCTTCCTGGCTCCTCACCACCTGAACCTTATCTCAATCAGCTCTGGGGTCTCACTGAAGTCAAGCTGCCTTGAAGCTCCCCAGACTGCTCTCTCCCTGAGGCCATGACTTCCCATGTGTCAGTCAGAGTTGTAGCAGGTACCAAATATTACAGCTCTCATGTCACACCTCAGCACAGGCCTGGGCATCTATCTCAAATACCCTTAGAGATCTGAACTCAGGTTGGAAGTTGGCAGAGAGTTTCTATGGCCACTTTTCCAGTTAATGTGGTATCTCTATCTATAGTTGCTGTCTCCCCTGATCCCGACTCCAACCCTGGGAAGGCAGAATGTTAAATATCATTTCGTAGAAGGGAAACTGAGGCCCTGGAAGGGAAAGCGACTGGCCTAAAGGCCTACTCCAGTCCAGTGTCCCTGAATACCACCATGCTGCCTGCTTTAACCCCTTCACCTTGGCCATCAGGTCATCACAGAGCAAGCCCCATCTGTCCTTCATTTTAGATTCACGGATGTTAGACCCATGGCCCTCCCTTCCAGCCATCTGGAAACATAAATGGATGCTGTTGGTCTGATGTGTTCTTCCTCAGAGAACATGGCCAGTGCAGACAGGGCAGACTGAGTTAGAGCAGAGTGACCTTCCTTGAAAGAAGGTCATGGGTCAAGAAGGCAAAGGCAAGGGATGACACAGAATCCTTTTCCCTGGAAATTTCTGGGAATAGGCAGCCTTTGCCCACTCCTGCCCTCACACCCACCACCTTGGTCCAGGCTGGGTGGGGCCAGAGGCAAGGGGAAGGAAGAAAACCATCAGGCTCTCCCATGGTTCCCAGGCCCCTTTCCCAGCTGCTACATGCCCTACCACATGCCTGGGTGCCATTCTTACACTCTCACACCCGTGTGCACGCCCACACACACATATCACACACCTTGCTGATCACACAGTCACAACCTGGCCTCTTTTCCTGTGGGACAGAGGCCGGACAACCTCGAGGACAGGTCCAAAGGTTCAGGACTGGGGAAGTGGGGGCACCAGGGTAGCCCTGAGTGTAAGTGAACAAAATCTACCCATCCAGAGAGGATTTGGGTTCAGATCCTCAGACCTGAGGTAGGCTCCCTAGGGGCTGGGAGACAGCAGTAGAGGATGGAATGGAGATTGAAGGAGAGCGGCTAGAAAGGAAAGAAGGGATGCATGTGGGGGAAAGAGAGAGTGAGAAAGGAGGGAAGCGCCATGCAAGTGCTGGAAAGAAGAGGGCAGGTGGGATGAGCCCCACCGCCCCCTTCCCAGAAACGACCACCTGCGGGACTCAGCGCTCCCTGGGGGCAGGCTCCGCCAGCCCTCGGCCACACCCCCGGTGGCTCTGGCACCCACGGTCCGAGTGACTTGGACGGAGAGACCCGGCTCTGGCGACCCAGGCCGATGCTCCAGGATCCGGCCCCACCTCCCTCCCGGTCACTCCCTCCCGGCGATCTCTGCCACCGCTTTCAGCCCCTACTCACCTGGGGACCCCGGGCGGGGCGCGGTTGGGGCGCGAGGGCACCTGGGGGGGAGGACCGAAGGGGTCAGGGGAAGCCCCCGGCCTGGAGGGCACGGGGGGCGCTCCCCCCAGGGCGGACCCAGCAGGCGGAGGCCCAGGAGCAGGGCCCCGCGACCCGGGCCGGGCTGGGGGCACGGCAGGGGCTCGGCGCTGCGGCGTGGGGCTGGACGTGGGTGACCTGCGGGCGACAGAAACAGAAGGACAAGCCGGGGAGAGATAAGCTGCTGCGTCCCACACCGAGGCCCCGCCCGCAGCCTGGTGCCGGCCACGCCCATGCGCGCAAGCCCCCGCCCCTCTCGGCCCTGGGTTCTCTCGGGTGTTTAAGCCCGCCCCCTGCAGAGGATCCAACTTCCCTGCTCCACCCCGCCCGGCAGCCAGCGCTCCACGGCAAGCCCCGCCCCGCGACAAGCCCCGCCCTCTCTAAGCTCCGCCCCTCGCTCCAGGTGGGAGCCACCCCGGTGACGCGGGCGCGCCACTGCCCGGTCCCGGCCCTCCTCCCGCGGGCCCCGGGCTGGGGGGCTTTGGGGCCGTGGGAGCCGGCCCTGGTACCTGCGTCCGGTCGGTACGCTCTGCACCTGCAGCCAGGAGTCGTCCACAGGCGGGGGCATGGGCGTGCTGACAGTGGTCGTGTTGATGTCGCCGATGATGCTGAGCGCCTCTTTGAGTGCGTGGTACATGCGCAGCATCTCGTCACGCCGCTGCGCCTGCTCGGCCGACTCCTCCATCAGTGTGTTCTGGTCCCCGCACGAATACAGGTTGGCCAGCAGCTCCGAGAAGATGAATTCCTTGGTCTGCGAGTGGGCAAAGAGAGGAGAGGGTTGGACCCCGAGGCCTGTACCAACCAATTTGCCCTCCCCTCCCCGGTCCTTCTAGGAATTGGAGCTCGGGTATGGGGCTCTGCCACTGCCTAAACTTAGAGATCTCCCCTTGCTTCCCCCCCTCCCTCACTTGCCCTTTTTCTCAGATGATCCAGAGAAGAAAAGTGAACTGTTCAGGTCATAGATCTAGGAGGGACACCCAGGGGTTATTAATATCACGCATCAGGACTGATTACTCAGCCTTATTCAGCCTCAGTTTCCACATCTGTAAAATGAGGTGAATGAATACTAAGTTGCTTCAGTTGTGTCTGACTCTTGGCGATCCCATGGACTGTAGCCCACCAGGTTCTTCTGTCCATGGGATTCTCCCGGCAAGAATACTGGAGTGGATTGCCATGCCCTCCTCCAGGGGGATCAAACCTGCGTCTCTTATGTCTCCTACATTGGCAGGCAGGTTCTTTACCACTAATGCCACCTGGGAAGCCCAAAATGGGTAGTTACACCCTTTCCAAAGACTTGTATGTTCCACTGGACCAAAATAAGGAAGATGACAGTTTAATATGTTCTGAGCCCTTGAGTACCAGGTGGGAATGTGTGCCAGGACTGGGTGAAATACGAGTCTGTGTTTAGGAGGTGGGTTAATGTTCTTAAAAATCCCTCAATGTTACCTGGTCCAGGCTCTGGAATATTTGTGGAGGTTTTTTATGCCATTGGCTTGGGTCTCATTTATTTGTTATTTAAATATACATTGAGCACCTATCACATGCTGGGCACTGTGTTATGCACTTTATACTCATTTAATTCTCTATTATTATCCATATTTTACAAATAAGGAAACATAGGCTCAAAGAGGGTAGTTGTTTGCTTAGAATCACACAGGGAATTTGTGGTAAACACAAGATTTCAACACAGTTCTAATTCCTCTAGGGCCATTTTTTTTCATTAAGCTATAGGTGGAAGTGGTTCTGGGGGGTATGTATTTCAAAACATGGTCTCAAAAGATGCAGATTCTGAGCCCTTTCTAAAAAAATTTAAGCATGTCTGGAACAATTTGGTTGTGTGAATTTACGCAGTAATATGTGAAGCTCACATGACGTTTCTGTCAGACAGCTCTAGCGTGGACCCCTGCCTCCCTCCCCAGATTCAGTCCCATGTGGCTGGCCTGTGTCTACCCAAGGCCAAGCTGGCCACCCACTTCCCTGGTCCTACTGCCCCCCACACGGTGGTGAACCCACGTTGTTGATCATGAGATGCATGATTGTCTTGGGCATGAGGTCCCGGACAGTTTTGTTGACGATGGCCATGTATGAATCCACCAAGTTCCGGATGGTCTCCACCTGCCGCTCCAGCTGTGGGTCCATGGAGTGCATGAAGCTGTCTGAGCCGTTCTCCTCCGTCTCACTGGCCTGCCATTGAGAACAGAGGGCATCAGGGTGGCTGGACCCTCAAAGCCAGGTTCGAGGCATCCCCAGGGTCCCAGCCCCTTTAAGGATGGCTAGAATGCTGGAGCACAGAGAGAAACTGGTGGCCTGCATAAGACACCAGCTCCCCCATGCTCTGGGTCTCTGGGCACGAGTGCCCACCCTAGTGCCTCTCAGCACCCCAGACCCTCATTCAGCTTCGTCCTGGCTCTGACTCTAGTACCTAGAATTTGCCTTACTTTTCCAGTCCGTAAATTAGGAAAAGGACCTCTCCTAGGTCCCTTCCGGATTCTAAAGACCTGGTCAGATCTGGCCCTAGGCTAGAGATGCCTTGCAGAGGGTGAGGGAGGCGCACACTCACTTTCTCTTTGTCCTGGGAGGCCCACACCGAAGCCACAGAGGTCACCACATCAGCATTGCCACCACCGCCGCCGCCACCAGTGAGCATAGCCGAAGCAGACACACAGAGAGAGGAAAGAGGAGAGCCCAAGTAAGCAATCTGGGCACTACACCCCAACTCGAAGGCAGCTCTCAACTTTGTCACAGTGAAAGAGGGGAGAAAAGTGAGGGCAGTCACAAGAAACCACCATCGTACGAAAGAGATACAGGAAATGCCATCTGCAGCAGAGAAAGGGTCATGGAAAACGGCATTGGAGAAGGATGGGAGGAGGGCTTAACTCTGATCCCACGCCGGGGAAGGAAGGGGGAGAATCCCTGCTATTTCTGAGCCCAATATCTTGAAAATATGGCATGACTTGGCATCACTGAGGGTGGCTCCCCTGCAGGACCCCTTATTTTAAGCAGCTTGCCCCTCCCTTACCTCCCCTGCCACTCACCCCAACACGCTCAGGGTACACGCCAGCCCTTAGAAAGGAGGCCTTCCAGCTATCCACCTCCTCCTGTGTCTCGCAGGCCAGCTCCAGCTGCCGATAATCCTTGTAGACATTCCTGCAAGGTGGGGCCGGTGGTGAGGGGAAACAGGGCAAAGCCCCTTCACCTTGGTAGTTAACGGCACGCATGGACAGGGGTCATCATGCCTGCAGGGCCAGTCCTGGCTTTCTCATTTCCCAGCTGCGGCAAGTCCCTTCCTCTTTCCCAGCCTCAGTTTTCTCATCTAGAAGATGGGTTAATAATAACAATTCCTGGGACTTCCCTGGTGGTCCAGTGGTTAAGATCCCATGATACCAATACAAGGGGCCCGAGTTCAATCCCTGGTCAGGAAACTAGATCCCACATGCCGCAACTAGAGAACTTGCGTGCCACAAGATCAAAGATCCTGTGTGCTGCAACTAAGACCCAGCACAGCAAAATAAATTAATAAAAAGTTAAAAATAGTAACAATTCCTGCCTTTTAGGGTCATTGTGAGAATTCAGTGAAATGAGCAGTAACATACTCTATTAGAAAGGGACTGAGCCACCCATGACAGTGCAGTCCTTGGTTTAGATCTCAAGCCCCATTGCCCCCTCCCTGGCTTTCTCCTCTTGGCAGCTGTATTGAACCTGCATCTCTGAATGGGAGAAAGGCCCCTAGAGTCAGCCCTGGGTTGGGAGGGGAGAGGCCTGGTACTGCCAGTATCTTACCCAGGACAGTTACTAACAAAGTGCTTGCAGAAGGGGAGGAAGGAGGGAAGGAGAGACAGAGGGGGAGAGGGAGGGAGGTCAAGTGGGAAGGAGAAAGGAAATGTGGGCGGGGGGCACAGGCCAGGAAGGGAGGTCTTGACATGAGTCTAGCACAGAGTAGAAACTCAACAAATGTTTGTCAAGTGAATGACTTGCTGGGGGGCTCAGGCAGGTGCCTCTCCCTCTGGATCTGTGTGTGCCATGGGGGCAGGCAGGCACCTCTGCTCTGTGTTGAAGAGGGCAAAGATGTGCTTGCTGGACATGAAGCCCTTCTCCACATCCCGCAACTTCAGGTTATCCACGGACAGCATGTACTTCTTCTCTTTCTCCTGAGGGGGAGCAAGGAGGAATGGTGAGGTTGGCGCTGTTCTTTGCCCTCCCCTTACTCCGTAAGGATGCTCTGCACTGGGGTGAGGGGTTGGGGTGGGCACCTGGGACTAGAGACCACCAGCCCCCTAGCACTGCTCAGGCGCTATCTGGTGAGAGCCTGGCCCCAGAGCCCTGGGCCTGCCGGACACCGTGGCTCAAGCCCTTCCCACCAGCTCTGCATCTGTGCCAGAGCTCAAGAGCCTGGGGTGGGGAGGCTGAGCTTGGTTCCCACATCCCGCCCCAAGCAAGCCCTGGATACAAGCCAGGCCAGCCCCAGCCAGGGACCCCCACACTCGGCCTCTCTCGACCCCGGCCTGGCCAATGGGGCCCGCGTTGGATAAGCCTCTGACTTCATTTCCTGACTGGAGAGACAGGGAAAGGTGGGGGCCACCAGGGCCTGGCGTCTTCAAAGGGCTGGCTCAGCCCCCTCCCATGTGTTAACAATCAGACAGACACACAGCACAAGCCTAGAGGTGGTGAGTGTGTGCAATGTATGGGGTTGTGTTTGTGCAAATCCATGTCCGCCAGAGCACGTGCCCTCTCACCATTGTCCCTGTGCCCGTGTGTTCTTGTGAGTGCATGACGGTGCCTGAGGAGGTGCCAGTCCGACCGTGCGGGTGAGCATGTCTGTATGTGTGCAGTTTTTTAGGTGTGCGCAGCAATTATAAATATCTGTGTGCTTGCACGAATGTGCCTCTGGGACACGTACATATAGTTTACATAACGGGCTGAACCTGGTTTATCTGTATCGTCTGGAAGGAGCTATGCTTATCTGTGGGTGGCATGCGGGTGCCAGGCCTATGCGCACATGTGTCTGTAGGCTGCTCTGTCCTACAGACAGAGGGGCAGAGCCCCGGGGTCTTCAGAGGAGGTACCCGGGGATGTGGCTCTGGGAGGAGGGGAAGGGTGTCTGCTGCCTGTACCCCATTAGCCCACCCAACTCCACTGGGCCCATGCCCTGGGGTGGGGTGGCTGTTGGTGTGGGTCTGGAGGACTCCGGGCCTTGCCCAGGATCTTGGGCGGCAGGGTCGGGTAGGGGCGCTGGGTTTAGGAGGACCCGGCTCCCCGTCATCCTGGTGTCTTCCTACCCACCTCCCTCTGACCGCCCCTACCCACCACCCACCCGCCTGGCTGTCCAGCCACATAAAGCCCTCTTTATGCCAGGCGGGTGGCCGGGAGCCCTGGAGGGCGGCTGGGGGAGGAGAGGAGGAAGTCGCACACACGGCCAGGGAACATCTGGAAGCATTCGAGGGAGGCCCCGCCACCACCCGCCCTGGGGTTGGACCCAGTGAGGAGCAGCCTCCTCCTTCCTGCAGGCCGGCCCCCTCCCCAGGCCCCTCCTTCCCAGCCACAGCTCCCGCTCGCCCCTGCCACGTCAAAGGAGGCAGAAGGGGAGTCAGAGCAGAGAGGGGACCCTGGACCGGTTGGGCTGGGCTGGGGGGCCTTGCATCTTCAGGACACGGGCCGAACTCACACCCGATGGACAGACACTGCTGCCTGGATGGACCATGGGACCCCTCCACTCCGTCTACCCAGTGTTTAGACTATCTGTTCAGGACTCCCAAATTGTACAGTAGTCTGCACATTGGTTAGGCTGGGCTGGGTTAGACCCTCGGCGCCGCCGCTGGAGACCTGGACCGACCCCCGCCTGCCATCCCACAACCGGAGCCTGGAGCTGGGGCAGGGGGCTTGGGGGGCACAGGGTGGAGGCTGGGAGGAGGCACCGAGGGAGGCGGGGGTGGGGGTAGTCACGCTGCTGTGGGATGGGGTGGGGGTGCTGATGGGTGGCGGAGGGAGACTGAGAAGACGGGGGGTCAGTGAGGGCTGGGCTGTGGGCGACCGCTTGTCTGCCCAGAGGGCCATCCAAGTCCTGAAGAGCAGATGGCTGGTGGCTGGGTGGAGAAGGGAGACAGATCAGCCTCCCCGCTGTCCGGACCACCTCTGTGACCCCAGCGGTTTTAGTGCAAAAAAAAAAAAAAAAAAATCCACTCACATCCAACACACACAGGCACCCTCACCTCAGCACCAACACCCCCCAACCCAGAAACATACATTCACGCATTCAAGTTTTAAATTGCACATCCAATGTCCCACGCACACACACAAGCGCACACAGACACACACTCACACCCACTCACACCCACTCACAATGGGACTCTGGTCCTCTCCCATCCTTGCGTCCCCAGTACGTACACTGCATATTCTCAAACACCCACACGCACGTCCTCTCTCCTAGAGCCCACTCGCCTCACACACACCGGTGCTCCACACTGAACACAAGCACACATGGTCTGCCCCCAGACACACATGCAGACCCTCATACACCAAACATGCCCTGATGCTTATAACCCCAACGCTCTCCTGTCAAACACCCACACGCCACGTCCACCAGGCCCCTACCTCCCAGCACTCTCTGCTCACCCCACTCCCACCCCAACAGACAGCGCCAGCATCACACGTGACTCAACTTAGATGTACATACAAAGCTCCCAAAAGACATCCCCCCACGTACACACATACGAGGACGGGGTGGGGGACCTCTCAGATCCACTTCTTCCTCCCCTACAGTGTAGCCAGTCGCTGGCCCTCAGCCCCAGCTCACAATGTCCCCCGGCCCTGTGTAAGGAACTGCAGCACAGGGGCACCAGGAGTCGTGGGGGCCAGCAGTTGCCACTGCCCATCCACGGCACATGTCTAGGGAGCCTTCCTGGGCGGCAGAGCAGGAAGCGACCCCCACCCCCCTCGTGCCCCGCCACCTCACACTCCATCCCTTCAAGGGGCCCCGGGCTCTGGGAGAGGCCAGGGTTGGGGTAATGAGGTCCAGATGGCTTGGCGCCCCTGCCAGTGACGACAGAGGGGGCCCGCCCAAAGTGGGGAGGGGGACCCTGCCTGGGGCAACTCAGAGGGGGGCAGGGATCACCGAGGGGGGCTTGGAGACCAAAATCGCAGGCCACCACGCCAAGCTCTGCTCCCCGCTGTCCTTCAACGGCCCCCTCAGGAAGAAGAGGGTCCCCTCCCCCACTCCTTGGCCAGCTGGAGTTCATTACCACAAGCCACCCCCCCGCCCCCCTCCCCACTCCACCCCAGCCTTCCCTGCTCTCTTTGGTCACCTCTGGAATCCAGATGTGGAAGCCAAATAGACTGGTTCTTAAAGGAGACCAACAGCAGGGGGAGGGAAGTGGCAGGGAGGTCTGTGCCTGGCGGGCAGGGAGAGGTTTGGTGTGGGGCCTCTGTGGGTCCCATTGGTCTTGGACCCTCTGGCTGGAGGCACCCAGGGCATCTTGCTTGGACTGCGGGGCCTGGGGGACTGGGGTGCAGGGGTTAACACTGTGTCTGGCAGCTGGACTGTGTGTGTCATGGGCCTGTGGGGGCCACAGAGGAGCAGGCACGCCCTGGAGCAAGAAAACAGGAAGGCTGCGGGCCTGGTGGGGTCAGAGAGGGACGCTCAGCACCCCTGCCCACCCTTTCCAGGGTGCTCAGCCCCCAAGCTCCCCCGTCTGGCCAAGCCATCTTCCCCATCCCGCCTGGATGAACCCCCAGAATTGCTTGCTTACAGTCCTTACTTCCCACCTCCACTCAAAGCTCTTTGATGGGATTTTTAAATACCCCTGTTGGGAGACTTCCCTGGTGGTCCAGTGGTTAAGAATCCACCTTCCAAGGCAGGGTACGTGGGTTTGACCCCTGGTCAGGGAACTAAGATTCCACATGCTCTGGGGCAACTAAGCCCTTGCACTGCAGCTAAGTACTGGACCCAGCCAAAAATAAGTCAATCAATCAATGAAATAGATATCAAATACTCCTGTTTGGTGGTCCAGTCCACTCCAAGCCTGTGGTAGGATCTAAACCTGACTCTGGCCACCAGACAAACCCCCTGATGACAAGTGTCCCTTTACTTACCTCGTCATCCTTGTACCAGGACAGATTCTCAGCAGTCAGCACAAACCAGTACTCCTTGGAGCCTCCCTTCATGATGCCGATATTGTTGATGGTCAGCCAGCCCTTCCGGATGACCTGGAAGGTGGTGTGGTGGGGGGACAGGAAGTCACTGGACAGAGGCCAGGATTCCCCGTGGAAGACGGGGTAGGCAAAGAGAGACACTCAAAAGGCCACCCCTCCCTCAGCTCTTGGAGGCCTGGCTGGTCAGGACGGTGGGGGCCAGACCCGCCCTGGTTTGAACCACAAGTGAATAGAGTGGAAGACAGAGGTCAGTTCAGGATAAAGAGCCTCTGACAGTCGGAGCCATCTGAGTAGGCAACTGGTGACCTTGGTAGGGGATGAGCTTTCCAGCACTAAAAAGTGTGCGAGCTGAGTTTAGGTGGCTGACTGGGCAACATGACCCTGAGTATGTCTTCTCAGCTTAAGAGTCAGCTTATTCAAAGACTTGTCTCAGGGACTTTGCATGCGCTGATGTTGACTTTGCCAAGAAAGCACTTCCTCCTGTTTGCCTGGCAAATCTGACTTCATCCTCTGGGTATAGGCTCAGAAGTCACATTCTCAGACAGGCTCTACCTGGCTCCCAGGATAATCAGAACCCATATTATAATCTTTCATCACTCCCTGAAGTTTTCTTCTATAATGATGACTGGGATTTTGAATCTGTGTGTGTGTATGTGTGTGATTATTAGTTCATGTCAGTCTGCCTCGCCTACTGGTGTAGCCTGGTACTTGGCAGTGTGCTCTGCAGACAGTAAGTGATCAATAAATATTTGTGGCATGAATACACGAAGGTTGGATTCTAAGAGTTTTTGTCTCCAGGTCCCAGACTGGGGGTGGTGGTGGTAGAGTGGGAGGCAGGGGTGGGGGGTGCTGAGCACAAATTGCCTAGACTCCTCTTCCCTGGGGAAACCCAGAGTAATGGGCAAAGGACTCTTTTCACAGCAGGAAACAGCTGGCCCTGGGACTCCTGAGCCATCAACACAGATCTGGGCCTGTGGATTCTGGTCCAAGGGCAGGGCCATCGACTAGACCCTGGTGGCGGGCCAGACTGAGAGGATGAGGGAGCTGCTTCCACTCCCTCCCCCAAGCCCTGGCCTCCCTGGCTTCTCCCCTGAGCATCCAGAGAAGACAGAGGAGACTGAGGCTAGCAGGAAAGCCCTCTGGGGTCAAGCCTGCTTCTGAGGCTCTCAAAGCCTGCCCTGCCCCCAGTCCTCCTGTACCCTCTCTGGCTTCCCTGAGAAGCCTGTGGAGAACCCAAGTCACACAGCAGATCACAGCTAATAGCTGCCTTAGCGGTTAACGGGGACAAAGAGTCAGGAGCCTCCATGAGCGCTCTCCCACCCTGTCCCTGCCTGACCCCCTCGGCATTTTGTCACTGTCTTTGGAATTGAATCTGAATGCCACACCCTGGCCTTCTATCTCCAGCATCTGACCCGCAGACCTCTGTGCCCCGCTCCTGCCTTGACTCCCAGCCTTTGTGCTCCCTCGGCCACCGCAGCTCTGCCCTCCTCCCTGCTCATCCAAAACCCCTTTCCAGATGGGCACTGGGAACCTCCTGTTCCCCCTAGGGCCTGACTGCAAGCCCAGCCTACAAGCGGCAGGACTAGAGTCTGACTCCTGTCCAGGGGCCAGCACAGTGTAGGCCCCAGTGAGTGTCTGCTGAATCGAACTGCCCTGGGAAATTGCATTCATGAACTCCTTCCTTCTAATGAGCACCTACTGGGTGCCAGGCACTGCGCTGGGGGCTAAGGATTTACTAGTAAACAAGACAGACCCAGCCCTTCCTCTCAGAGGACTCAAGAGGGAAATGGTATGATGTCTGTAAGCACACAAGCGCTGAGATTATCACAAAGACACTGTGGCCTCTGGAAAAGCTCAGACTCTATGGCTGGGGGTGCGACGGGGGCTGAGAAGTGGCGTCTCAGCAGAGATCTGAAGGACAGAGCAGGTGAGGAGGCCCTGGCTTCTTGACACTTCATTCATCTCTTTCCTGAACTCTCTGGTAGGGATACCTGCTCAAAAACATTCGCTCTCATCCATCCATCTCACGGATATTAAAGAGCTCCTCTCAACACCAGGTCTCTGCCAAACATTCTGGCCCACTTCAGCCCATGTGGTCTCCCTCTGGACGAAGGAGATGCTTAGCTCATGCACACCAAAGGACAGATTGGTAGGACTCTGTGGGTGGTTAAGCCTTGCCTCTGGCCTGAGTGCCTGTGTGGACACCCATGTGTTGCTGTGTGCAAGCAGCTCAAACCAAAAGGTGTCCTCTTGACCCCTGTGCATCCCCGCTACAAATGGGTCCCCTCCTCCCCCTCACTATATAAACCAAGAGCCCCAGTCCTGGTACTCACCAGAATCTCATCCTGCAAAGAGGTAACCATAGCAACCACGAGAAGCATCGGGAGAGAGGAGAGAGGGTTACTGAGGCAGAGTGGGAGGCTTGTGGCTGGCATCTGACACGCTCCCTGGCCCCTGTGGGACCCTTCCCCTCAGGGGAGGGGGCTCTCAGAGCTTGGCGTCCGTCCGGCACCCTCCATCCCTCCGGCTGGGGCGCTGGAGTTCACTCACCTGGTTCCCTGAAGCCTTCTTCTTGTTCATCTGGTTGCTTCTCTGCTGAGCACTGATGAGGAGAGAAGGAAGAGTCCCAGAACCTCTCTCCAGAGGCCCAGCTTCATTGCTACTGTTCAGCGGGCACCAGACCCAGAGGCTTGCCCCAGCAGGCCTGGGCCCTACACACACACACACACACACACACACACACACACACACACACAGTCACACAAAGTGTCACCTTCTCTGACCAAGGAGCACTCACTTGGCAAAGCCTATGAAGTCCTCATGGTTGGTATTCATGTAAGCCAGCTCAATATCGATGAGGAGCATGACCTTCAAGGATACACAGGTCAGCAGGCAAATGGAAAAGATACCATAGAGTTTTATAAATGCATGAACAGCTGGGAGAAGCATACTTGCAGCATATATAGAATCCATAAGAAATAAATCTATAAACCGTAATAAACAAAGATATCCATAATAGTATCCATAATAAATAAAGAGTTCCTAGAAATCAATAAACGGAAGACAAGAAACACAAACCAAAATAGTCAAAGAACCTGAATGGGTAATCCATAGAAGAAATACAGATAACCAATAAGGATACGTAAAAAATGCTCCCTCTTGTTCACAAAGAAATGTAAGTTAAAATGAGACCCTTTTTGACCTCTCAAATTAATAATAAATATTGGGACCAATGTGGGCACAATTGTAGGAAGACATGCCACAGAGAAGTATAAACATGTATCACCTTCTTGGAAGGCAGTTTGGCAATATATGACAACATTAAAATGCATATACTTGGGACTTCTCCAATGATCTAGTCGTTAAAAATCTACCTTCCAATGCAGAGGATGCAGGTTTGATCCCTGGTCAGGGAACTAAGATCCCACATGCTGTGGGGCAACTAAAGCCTGTGTGTCTTAACTACTGTGCCCACGTGCCGTCAAGCTCATGCTCCACAGCAAGGGAAGCCTGTGCGTGCCACAACAAAGATCCAGCACAGCCAAAATGAAAATTGAAAAAAGTGACTGACTGAGGATAGCACCATTGTGAAGAAGGAGTGTATAAGGATGAGGCTGGCGACTGGGAGCCAGAAGTGGGTATAGACGGAAGGATGACGGGGAGATGGACAAGGAAAAAGGACTCACCTGTGAGCTCTGTGAGAGCTGCGAGGGGGCCTGCTTACCTCTGTTCCTCCCAACCCAGAGGAGCACTCAGTGAACACGCCTCTCATTGAATGAATGAGTGAGTATTTGATAGATGACCACATAAAGGAAGGGAGGGTGCCTATGAGGGGGTGTATGGTGACCAGAGAAACAGGAAAAAGAGAGAGGCCCAAAGAGGGATGACCAGAGTATAGAAAGTTGAGAAGCAGATGGTAGGATTGTAAAGTGGAACAACTTCTGTAGAAAACTCTACGGCAGATCCTCAAAAAATTAAACATAGAATTACCATATGATCCAGCGATTCCATTTCTGGGAATAAACTCCAAAGAATTGAAAGCAAGGTCTCAAAGAGATATTTGTGCACCCATGTTTATAGCAGCATTATTCACAGTAGCCCAAAGGTGGGGGAAAAAAAAACACAACTCAAATGGATAAGCAAAATGTGGTCTACCCAAACAATGGAACATTATTCAGGTTTAAAAAGGAGAGTTATCCTGACACGTGCCACAACACGGATGAACCTTGAGAACATTATGCTCAGTGAAGCAAGCCAGACACACAATGACAGTTGTTGTTTGCTTTCATTTACATGAGGTACCGAGACTTGTCAAATTCATAGAAACCGAAAGGAGAATGGTGGCTGCCAGGGGCTGGGAAGAGGGTGGGATGGGAGTCATGGTTTTTTGTTTTTGTTTTTTTGCTGCGCCACGCAGCATGCAGGATCTTGGTTTCTCAACCGGGAATCAAACCTGAGCCCCCTGCATTGGGAGCGCAGAGTCTACACCACTGGACTGCCAGGGACTATTTAAGGTGGAGGCAGGCAGAGTTTCATTTTAGGAAGATGAAAGTTCTGGAGATGGATGGTGGTGATGGTTGCAATCTGAATGTCCTTAAAACCACTGAACTGCACAATTTGAAGTGGGTAAAACAGCGAAATTTATGTTATGTGTATTTTTTTCTCACAATAAAAGAGAGTAAGAGAGAAGCATAAAGTTAACATGGGGAGAGAAAGCGTAAGAGAGACTGAGACAGAAGAGACGAACTGGGAAGAAGGAGGTGAACCCAGGGGCAGGAGTTCAAGGCCAAGGAAGAGCGGGCAGTGCCAAGTGGGCTCACCTGCTCCTTGGTGCGACCCTCGCGCTCCCGGATGTGGGTGGTCACAATGCGCTCCATCTCCTCCCGCAGCCGGGGGTACTGCTGGAGCTGAGAAAGGGTGGCAGGGGAGAG
The DNA here is from genome assembly GCF_049115385.1 of Moschus berezovskii. Taxonomy (NCBI): domain Eukaryota; kingdom Metazoa; phylum Chordata; class Mammalia; order Artiodactyla; family Moschidae; genus Moschus; species Moschus berezovskii. The sequence continues at coordinate 7,997,811 of NC_142470.1, forward strand.
AGCCAGGTACACAGGGGGCACGGGAAGGGGGCACCCAAAGTCCACCAGAATCCAGGGTGGGGTTGGAGGGACACAGAATGCCCAAGACTTGGGGGCCCAGGAAGCTGATGGCACCAAGCCACGGCCACCCCTTTCCCTCAGTCGTGGGTTCCAAATGGCAATTAAAGGGTCTTCCCAGGTCTGGGCCCTCTTTACTAGCCTACCTGGGCAACTTCATGGGGGCTGGTAGTTCCCATGCGCACAAGTGCCTTGGGAATCAGCCTGCTCCTCGGCAGCCATCTTGCTGGCAGCCATCTTGGAAACAGACCTATTTGATTGAGGCCTTTGTTTGGGGGCACAGTTAGCTCCCCAAACATTCACTCATCCTCAGGGCTACCCTTTGCCTTCTCAAAGGCTTGCAGGTACACTCAGGTGGGGAACCAGGCAGGTAACAGCCTGCAGATTACTATCCGGGGAGAATCTGGGGAGGGCAGGGCCCAAGGTGCCAGCTGGCCTCCTGAGTCAGGCTGGGGACAGGCGATGCTCCTTGTCAGACCAGGGGAAGGGGAGGCAGGGGAAACCAACAGTCATACAAGGGGCATGCGGGAGGCACAGGCATGCATGGGGGGTGGGGCGGCATGCGGAGTTGGGGGGGCCAGCAGCATGAGCAGTACCCTGCGGGGGGCCTGGTTGGGCCCCAGGCCCTCATGGTAGAATCCACCCGACTCTGCTTCCCTTTGCATGCCTTGGCCTGGCACTACCACCCCCCAGACACATTTGCCTGGCTCTGAGCTGGCTGGCCAGCCTGCCTGTGTCTGCCCCACTCCTTTGGGGTAAAAGTTCAGCAGCACCTTTCTCCTGAGGCCAGAAGGGAAATTTTTCCAAATCCTCGGCCTATGAACTCTGTCCCCAGCTCAGTCAAGCTCTAGACAAAACCCAGATGGACTCCCCATTCAAGATTCTGTTGAATGTCACCTCTTCCAGAAAGTCTGCCATGATAACCTCTATGTCCCCTCCCCCACCCCCCGAAACACACACCCTCTTCCCTCAGCAAACTGGACTGTAACTGCCCTGAAGGCAGAGGCAGGGCTGGGCACACCAAGGTGCTCAAAGAGGGCAACGTTGAAGGCATGAGTGAATGAATGAAGGGTGGATGTCTCTGCCCTCCTTGCCAGGGTGAGCGGATATGGGCTCCTTTGCCCTGTGGCTCATGAACCAGCAACTTCTCAGAGAGGGGGACTCGCTGTGCTGCTGAGGGTGGGAGTCTACTCCCAGGGACCTGCTCCTCTGCTGGGCGGGGCTCAGGCTGGGCAAAACTCGACCACACCTTGTCCCTCTTCCTATGCCTGGTTCAGGTCTCTCAGGCAGATCCCCCTATGTGGGAAGAGAGTTGAAGGTTAGTGTGCCTGGGTCACAAGTAGGGATTCTGAGGGCAAGAAGGAAGCCACGGAGATGGGGTGAGGTTTTCAGGAGAGGCAAGAGGGTGGGAAAGAAAGCAGCATCCTGGATGCCAGCCCAGGAGAAGCAGCCTTGAGAGATGCCACATCCCCCCAACCATCCCATGACTGTGCCAAGGGTGTGGCTCATGTGGCCAAGCTCAGGGGACCTGGGAGAGACGCAGCCTGAGACCAGGGGCTTAAAAACAAATGCTGGCTGGAGGGGTCCAGTGGACCTTGCTGCCCCACAAAGCTCAAGGATGTGCTGTCATTCCTTTTCGAGACTGAGTCATGGCCACCAGAAAAGCCTCCTCTGAGATGGTCCCAAGTGCTTCCTCCCAGGGTAGGGTTGCGGTAGGGGCAGGGAGGGAGGAGGAGGGAGCAATTTGCCGAAGAGCATGACCAGTTCTCCCACTAACCTCCTGGATGCTACAGTTGTCAAGTTTTCCACGTGTCACAAGTGACAGGGCAGCCTCAGCCCCTTTGAGCAGTTGTTCCCTTTGAGCATCTTTTTCCATTCTGGCTGCCTCTGAGCATTTCCAGGACTTTCAGCCAGTTTTTAAAATGGATCTTTTCTCTCTCAGTTCTTGGCTAAGTAGGGTAGTCAGCCTGGAGCCCACTGTTTAGGAGCCAGGAATGCAGGCCGTGGAGCCACATGGCTCTGGGTTCAAAGCCAGCCCCCTGCCCTGGTGACTGTCCTTGGAAAAGTGATTGGATCCCTCCAAACCTCAGTTTTTCCATGTGTGAAATGGGGTAATAGTAGCACTTTCCCTCTTGGCATTGTTGAGAGGACTGAGCAGCACACCCTATGCTGGGCAGTAAACTCCAGATTTCATCCAGAGATGGAAACTCTAAGCCCAGCAGGGCTAGGAATAATTAGCAGAAGGGGTTTGCTAAATTTGGAAGACTTAGGGAGGAAAAAAAAAAAGACGAAGATGGGTGAATTTCACTATATAAACCAAAAAAACTACTATGCATTAAATCAATCAAAAGGCATTTTTAAAATAAATAATTTATAAGCTTTCCTCTCTAAAGTCTTTGTTGATCGGTTGTCTGCTTACAAAAACTTACCAACTCACTATAAGAAATCTGAATATGACTGAAGTTTGTGAAGTAGAAATGGAAAAATTCCTATGTTCTTTGCCCTCTCAAAATAATGGTTAATAACTATGCCTTTAGAACTTTATAATTTATGTAGGTTATTATATTTTACTTTTTGTATATTTATCATTTTTATATATTACTTTCCCCCTAAATGCTATACATTATTTTCTGAAACCTGCTTTTCCCTCCACAGTACATTGTGGAAGGACATATGAAGGGAAATAAATATCCCTTGCCCGTTTAACAACTATAGTCTTTCATTGTATAATCTATAATCAATATCCTCTTGATGGACATCTGGGTTGTTTCCAACATATTACCATTTACCCTAATTACTGCTTTTTTGGAATGCAATTCAGCAGTGTTTCACAATTTTTATATCTAGCAATCAGTCTTTGAGGAATCTGTCCTAAGGAAAAAATCCTAGAGAAAGAAAATTAAAATTATTTATACACAAAGATATTCATTGCCAGGGTATTTATAATGTTGAAAAACAGGAAACAATTTCAGTGTTCGTCAATAGGAAAATGGTTAAATAAACCACGACATTAATAAATCTATTCAATAGAATATTATGCAATCATTAAAAATGCTCACATTGACTTTGTAATAACACCCACCAAAATGTTGGGAGAAAAAGCAGGATACTAATATATTCACAGTGTGAATACCTAATAATGTACATAAATCTATGTATAGAAAATATAGTTTGGAAGAATAAATTGGTTAAAACTTTTTGGAGGGCAAATCTTGCAGAAGTTACCAAAAGTGTGAATATTTACATCCGTTGACTAGCCAGTTCTACACTAGAAATTTGCTCTAAACAACAGGATAAATACACAAATACATTTATAAAGCTATTCACTGCAGAATTGTTTGTAAAGCAAAAAACAAAAAGTTGAGACAACCTAAGTGTCTGTCAATAGGATATTGAATATGTAAATCATGACATATTTCTACAGTGGAATACAATACAGTTGTTCAAGGGCATAGTCTTTATGTAGCTACTGCAAGGATTTTAGTTCATACTATCCAGTAAAAAAAGAAGAGTTCATGGATCAGTGTGGTCAGTGTGATCTCTCTTTGGTTAAAACAGGTGAATACTTGTAATTACTTAGGGAAGGAGTGCTGCCAGCAGTTCTTATCTCTAGGGTTGTGGGGTTATAGAGACTTTTGCATTCTCTGTGCAGTTTGAATATTTTGGTAACAATCATGTATGATCAGAATGAAATCAATACTGCTAATTTCATTTTTTTTTGAAGGAGCCTGTATGTGGCAGCCTGGATGAGAGGGGAGTTTATGTATGTAGTTCATGCATATACGGCTGAACTGCTGTGCCATGCACCTGAAACTATCACAATATTGTTAACTGACTATGCTCCAATATAAAATTAAAAAGTGGAAAAAATAAACTAGTTAAATCTAAATAAATAAAAGAGGAGTGTATTTACAGAAAATGTACAAAAGTTTCAATGTGGTTCTCTTGAAAGGGAGGGTTGTTGCCTCCTTTTTATTCTTAGGGGTTTTCCAAATTTTCTCTATTTGAGAATGTATCACTTTCACTAGGAAAAACCAAAATTAAAAAAAAAATTAGATATATATTGCCTTCTTTTGTAAAGAGATTTGAGGCAGCTTAAAATAAATGCACGGGACTTCCCTGGTGGTCTAATGGTTAAGACTCCATGTCTCCACAGCAGGGGGCTTCAGTTTGATCCCTGTTTGGGGAACTAAGATCTCACTTGCATGGTGCAGCCAAAAATTAAAAAAAAAAAACAAACCCAAACCTCAGTACTTTTTAGTTAACAAAAGTTAAGATCATATTGCTTAGTAGTCATGATGTTGTGGGACCATGACTTAGATGCCATGATATATATACTCTACAATAGAGAATCCAGCTCAGATTTGATTCCACCTGAATCAGGCACTGAGTGGATGCTAATTTGCTTAATCCATTCTCATCTGGCACAAAAGTGAGCAAAAGTGAGACAGGATTGTGAAAGGGGCGCACAGGACTAATTGTGTATGAGCCACAAAAAACTGTGACACCTTACTTGAGACATGAAGTTAAGGCAGAAATTCCCCCACCTCCCAGCATAGGAGCCTTCTCAAACACAAGCGAGGCTGGACTCAGGCAGGCCTCTGGGAAGGACTGCTTTAGATGATCTGGTGAAAAATCCCCCAAATGCCCCAAAGCAGACAAATAGGAAAAAGGCATCTGAAAGGTCACAGACTACTCAAAAGAGGCTGACCCTGGCAAACGTGTATGGATTGCAATCAAGGGAGTAATCCAATATGCTTTTAGGCAAATTAGTGTTGAGGGACTGGGATGGCTCCCCTGGCCCAGGAGGCCCTGATCCAAGACCTCTTCCCTTGGTCTCTGTAAATCTGAATCCCATTCTGCTGTACTTTTCTGAGACTCAGTTTTGTCATCTGTAAAATGGGGATAAGACTATCCACTGCTTAGGGTTGTTTGAAGGATGAAGTCAGATAACAAGGGCAGGCACTTAGCCTAGTGCTTAGCACACAGTAGGTGCTCAATAAACAGCATCCAGCTCCTTATTATCATTGTTGTCAAAGGGACCACTGAGGGTGCTTGGGTGAGAGCAGTCTGCCAGGCAGAGGCGGGGACCTGAAGGAATTATGAGGACTGTAGACCCAGAGTTAGAAGCTGGCACCGGATCTCAGAGCCAGGAGCCACCCGGGCTGGCCTGGGTCCACCTGGGCAGCTGAGAGGCCTCTGGGCTTGCTCAGCAGTTGGTTGCAGCCCACCACAGGAGGCCCTGGCCGTGAGGAAGCGATGGCCAGGCCCAGCCCCTCCCAGGCGGCCATCATACCTTTTCGCTACACTTTCTGATGGTGGCCGTGAGCTCACTGACTACCATATCCACACACTTGATACTGGGCTCTTTAAGCTTCTGCACCTGCTTTTTCACTGTGGCTTCAAAAGCGAGGTCAGGTGTGAAGAGGCCCGTCCTGCACCCAGGAGGAGAAGGGGGAGGAGGACGGGGCGCAGCCAGGGGTGGGCGGGTGAGGAGGAGGAGGGGAGAGAAGGCCAAGCGGAGCCAGGGAGCGGGCGGAGGATGGCGGGCGCGAGGGGAGAGAGCGAGACAGCGACACGGAGAGAGAGACGAGAGAAGACGCTGTGAGCGCGGGCCGGGCCCTCCTGCACCACCCAGGCTGGCCGAGCGCCGCCCCGGGCTCTGAGGGCCCAGGCCCCTGCCCCACCCAAGAGCCCTCAGTGAGTTCATATTCCTTCCCAGGGCCTGGCTCCACGACTCTTCAGCCACCCTGAAGCCTGCTCCCTCTCTCTTTTCCAGCGCCATCTTTGTCACAGCCCGGGGTCCTGCTGAGGAGCCGACCCAGGCCCGGACTCCACTCACCTTCATTCTGTTCAATGCTAGCTTTCCCAGAACCTCCTCTATTTGCTTCGTCCCGCCTCCAAAGCCCAGCACCATTCCCTAATTGCCAAGGTCGTGGCAACCCACTGCCCGGGCAGTGCACTGCACAACTCCAGGGGGCGCCATTTACATAGACTATGGGGCAGAGGACGCCTCCCAGAGTTGCTGTGTAGCTGCCTGGTCTCCATTCTCTACTTCCTGCTCTACTCCGGCCCTTCCCTTTCTCCTCAAGGGGCATCCTGTGCCTCTCCTCCAGTGGAGTCTGGAGGAGCTCAGTTTAGAAAGACAGAGAGAGAAGAGGAAAGACAGAAAAGAGTGAAGGTGGCGACAGAGAGGGGCCAGGACGGACGGCTGTGGGGAGGGGAGAGGAAGGGAGGCTGCGGGGTGGAGTCCAAAGCCTTGGCTCGGAGTTACAGCTCTGCAACCTCCGAGCTCACATGACCTTGGGCAAGTCACTTGATCTCCCGAGCCTCAGTTTTCCTGCTGTGAAATGGGTACCATCTTCCCTACCCTGCTCTGCCCTCCTTGAGTGGTTCTGTGAGGCAGATGGAAGAGAATTCTGTCCCTGAAAGGCTGGATGTGGATGGAGGGGACAGGGAAAGTCCTGAGTGAGGGTCCTCAGTGAGGGTCCTGAGTGAGGGTTCTCAGTGAGGGCGGGGATGAGATGGGGAAGATGAAGGACGGTGGGGAGCTGGGGTACCTGCTTGACCTGGGTTCTCTGGATCCCTCTGGACATCCAGGCCCCTAGGGCGGCACCCAAGAAGGCCCTGTATCTCTTCTGTCTCCAGGGCCAAGACTTCCCCAAGACCCCTCCCTGGAGACCCCAAAGATGACTCCACCTCTGGGAGCAGGAAGGGGACTGAGTCCCTTCTTCTCCCTGATCTGGAGAAGCTCTTGGTAGGCTCTCAGAGCAAATAACCACTACCATACCTGTCTTTTCAGTGTCTAATCCCTTGGTCCCCCCAGCCTGGGGGCCAGGGGCTGGTTGAGGCCCCCTCAGAGAGTCCCGCTCTCCTGGACTGCGGTGGCCTGCCTCCCCCATCCCGCTGAGGTCTGTACATGCTACCAGGGGCAGTGGGGTGGGGTGGGGAAGGAGCGCCTGGCAGCAGAGCAGGGCGGGGCAGAGGTGGGGGGGCTGGCTGGGCCGCCAGTTACCTTCTTGGTGCACTGTCTAACGGTGTTGATTAACTCCGAGATAACCATGTCCACACACTTGAGACAAGGTTCTCGGATCTTCTTCACCTGCTTTTTCACAATGGTCTCAAAGGCCATGTCTGGGGTAAAGAGCCCGGTTCTGAATGCCCGGAGCAGGAGAAGGGCACAGTGTCACAGGCCAGCTCCCACCAGGAGTACCAGGCCATGGCCCCATCCCGACCCCCTGAGCTTTGCCCTCGGGGTCCTCCCACTACCCCTCTCTGGGTTTCAGTGTTCCCATCTGTAAAATGGGCAGGAGGGACTCTAATGAAGGTCTTTCAATTGATGGTTTTCAGGACAAGACAAGGTTTGCTTATAGTTGGTGCATATGTCCTGCTTTGTCTTCAGATTCTGTTCCTACAAAAGGCTCTGTGGCTAGAAATAGTTTGAAAACTGCTGAACTGGGTTGCCTCTGAGAGCCTTTCTGGGAAGAAAGCATTTTATTTTAAGACTAGGAGATTTTTTTTTTTCCTGTGCCTTAGCCAATGCAGTCTGTAAATTCATGCAAACCTTGGAATGGAACCTGCATGAAAGCAGCGACATTTTGGTCTGGTTCACTGCCTAGGCACAAGCAGGTGTTTTAAATTTTCTTGTTGAAGGACCAGTGTAGCTCTGGATCCCTGGAGCAGAGACTAAGATTTTAAGGACCGGTCTATTTCCCAGTCTTCCTTCCTGCTCCACTGGCCTTGGTGCTGGCTGGAAGGAGGGAAGTGGGGCGGAATGGGGCCAACTTTGAGCTAACAGGATCATGGGAGGGTCTGGAGGGCTGAGAGGCCTCATTGCATCACACAAGGTTCACAGACCAACACCTGGTGGCCTATCTCAGGCCCTACCCATTGGTTTGGGCAACTTTGTGCTGGAAATGACTGATGGGAGCTGTCTCACCTTGGGGATGGGCAGGGGACCCAAGCCCAGAGGGTGTTTCCCCTGCCACCTGTACCTTGGGCTCTACCCAGCTAGTCTAGCCGTCAAGCCTTGTGCCCAGGAACAGCCAAAGGAAGGCAGCAGGCTGCAGGTATTGGGGTAGCCCGGGTCTCCTATCCAGTGCCCCTCGCCGGAGCCTGTCCAAGTTGGAAGCCAGAAAGTCGGGGTTGAGGAGACTGAGCACTAGGGCTCTTCATCCTTCCCGAGGGGAGCTCACTCCATCACTCCCTCTACCTCTGCGCTAGACCCCTTCTGCCTTCCAGGGTTTGGTTTCCCTCCCCGGTCCCCATACATGCCTAATGCCATGGATATTCTTGATGGCATAGCTGATCTCCCTTCGGAGTTCCTTCTCGTCAAACTCCATCTGTGTAGGAGACCAAGAGATGGCTGGTCAGGGCCTCTGTTGGTACTTGGGAGGTCAGGAAAGGCTCCACCCCACTCCCAGGACTGGCACCAGGGCCTCTAGTGAAGTCAGCCAACATATGTGTGAGAGAGTTCTAGGTAGGTGAGTGGGTGGGAGGGAGGTGAGCCCTCCTGCCCCAGGGCGGGGGTGCTGCCTACCTTGACCAACTCGAAAGGGAAGCGCTCATGGAAGATCCGGTTGATGCGGGCGCCCCCCGACAGTTCATAGGTGTCGATCTGGTCCCCTGAGCCTTCAATGCGCTTCTCAAAGTCTACAGCGAACTGCTGGACCATCCTGGGGAGAGACTGGTGTCACCTGAGGGGGCAGCAGAAACCCAGTGCAGGGAGCCCAGGGAGAGCCCCGGTGGTGCTGAGAGGCTGCGGGAAGGGCAGCTCCACGATGGGGAGTCAGGGGTTGGGGAGGGCCTCACTGCAGCAAAGCCTTGGTCTTGCGTGCTGGGTCATCAGGGCGGAAGTTTTTGTACTCCTCCACCTCCTTCTCGATGGACAGCAGCTGGCTCTGGAGTTTGTTTCGTAGCCCTGGCAGCGTGTCCCGGATGTGGTTTGTCAGTTGCTAAGGGTAGGGGCAAGGAAAGCGTGAAGACCATGGTCACAGAGACCCAGAAAGCCCACAGGACCAGGCAGGGACCAGGATGTCTGGGGCCCGTGTGGACGTGGTGAGGTACAGAGCCACAGCCCTGCCCACCATTGCCCTGCCCACCGGAATGAAAGCTGCCTGGCACACAGTAGGTGCTCACAGAGGTGTTTTAATTGAACTAATGAGTCAACAATGCCATTTTTAATAGAAACCAGAAATTTAGATTTTTATTGGAAATCACCCGGTTTTGACTAATTCAATAGTGTTAGACACCACAAGAGCCAGATGAAATAAATCAGGGGCAGTGATGACTGGAAGACTGCCCCCTTGTGCCCTCTAGGTTTAAGGCCTCCCTTAAGATAATTCTCATGGAGAAGGCCATGGCACCCCACTCCAGTACTCTTGCCTGGAAAATCCCATGGACGGAGGAGCCTGGTAGACTGCAGTCTATGGGGTCGCTAAGAGTCGGACATGACTGAGCGACTTCACTTGCACTTTTCACTTTCATGCATTGGAGAAGGAAATGTCAACCCACTCCAGTATTCTTGCCTGGAGAATCCCAGGGACAGAGGAGCCTGGTGGGCTGCCATCTATGGGGTCGCACAGAGTCGGACACGACTGAAGTGACTTAGCAGCAAGGTAATTCTCAAGTTCTGGGACTCACTCTGGTTAGGTCACCCCCCACAGTATCTCCCTAAACTGCAAAATGACTGTAAGAAATGGGTCTTATCACCATTTTACAGATGCAGAAATAGAAGCTCAGAGGGCTGGAAAGTCTTGGTGGGTGAGTGGCGAAGCTGAGATTGGAAGCAAGGGACCCCACTTTTGCCCCACGTCACACTGCCTCCCTACTGTCAACACACACACACACACACACACACACACACACACCTCAGTGATTCTGGAAGCCCCATTCCAGGCAGAGAAATATCCAAGGAGTCCCTTGGGATCACCTGTCCCCAGATCAGCCTCTCCCCATTTCAGAAGGAACCAAGGTCTTCAGCCAAGTACACTCCAGTCCTAGCCCCTAAGCCCAAACCCTTGTCAGTGACACCCTCCATCCTGGGAGGGTGCCAGGGCTCCCTTCCTGGCCCCAGACAGGAAAGGGGCAGCAAAGCTCGGGTGCTACCTCGCTGTAGGACAGTGGGCAACCCTCCCAAAATACACTTCAATGACTCTGTTCTCATGCTGGTTTCCCAGACTTCATCCTGGCCTGAGCCCCTACCTGGTTGAGGACCTTCTGCAGGTAGGGCGTGCCCATGCGGTCAGCCAAGTGGCGGTAGGAAGGGTGGGAGAGGAAGAACTTGCGTTCAGCAGCCAAGGCAGCTGTGATATCTTTCTTACCATCGATGTCCTTCTGGCTTCGGTTCACGACTCCAATGTAGCCTGTGGGTGGGGTGGAGGTCAAGGGGCATTCAGGGAGTGAGGGGCTGGAGGTGAAAGGGAAGGGCTGTCACGTGGGTCAGGGGCATGGCCTGCCTACCTCTGCGCAGCGGGAGCAGCTTGTTCTCCAAAACATCGCGGGCATCTGTGCCCTCGTCCATCAGGTCCAGCTTAGTGATGACCCCGATGGTGCGCTGACCTGGGGGAGGGTGTGGCAGGAGAGGGTTGTCTACACCTGCACTCGGCCTCATACAGGAGACCCCAGGCACTCCCGATCCCACCACACTCCCGCTGTCTCCCAGCCCTCTCCCTCCTTCACTCACTGCCTGCCTGTGCTCCGCCCCCCATTCATTCTCCACGGTGGCCCAAACGACTTTTAAAGGCGTAAATATGATCCCACTGCTGTTCGCTTAGACCCTCCAGTGGCTCCCCCTTACAGTGTGAATAGACCCCCGGGGCCCTGCGTGTCGGCCGCCTGTGGGAACCTACCCTGGGGATCCACCTCCTTGGCGACCTTGAGGGCATCAGAGTTGGCCAGGTCGGAGTTGGCCGGGGACACGGCCAAGATGAGGCAGTTCTCCTTGGTGACGAACTGCATAAGCATGTCCCGGATCTGGAACTCGATGTCGGGAGGTTGGTCCCCCACCGGGACCTTGGTCATTCCAGGCAAGTCCACTAGGGTCAGGTTCAGCACTGGACAGGGCGGCGAGAGGGCGGACTCAAGGCGAGGGGCGTGGCCGTGGGCGGGCGAATTAAAGAACAGGGCCGGGCTCAGAGAGGACGTGTTTGGGGGCGTGGCCGTAGGTGGGTGGGGTTAGGGAAACGCGGAGGGCTAAAACGGAGACCCGTTAGAGGCATGGCCAGAGGTGGGCGGAGCCACGGTTCGGTTGGGGGCCCAGAATAAGACACGCCGAGGAGGAGTGAAGCCCGTGAGGCGTCAGCTAAGGGGCGGGGCCAAGAAGACGGTTTCCCAAAGGGCGGGGCTCGGCGCGGGAGCTGAGAGGCCGGGGGCGGGGCTAGGGCCAGATCTCACCGTGCGGCGAGTAGACGCGGAGGTTGATGGGCACTGGAGAGATGCCCTTGTTAGTGCCGGTCACCCGGTCGGTCTCAGCCTCAATCTCCAGGCGCACCTCTTCGAAGTCAGTGAATTTCTTCCCCTTGCAGTGCAGGAACTCGGCATATTCTGCCCCAGAAGGTCCCGGGAGCGGGGGAGAAAGCATCATAACCAAAGTTTACCTGGGTCTCATCTCCCACTGGGAAAAGACCCCTCACACACACACACACACACACACACACACACACACACAAAACACTGCCTTCTTCTTCCTCCCCAGACAACAAGGCCACCTCTCCGTTATGCATTTTTATCCCCGCTGTTTAGATGGGGAATGAGGTCCAAAGAGGGGAAACCCATACCTGTAGTAGCATTGACCAGCTGCAGGACCAGGGGGCGTCGCGTGACAATGCCAGATCCTCGGGGCAAGAAGTCCCTGCAAGTGAATTGGGGGTGAGAGGAGAGTCAAGGTCTGAGGAGGCTCCCTGTGCCCCAGGGACGCCTGTCCTGCCACCGGGGACCTCGAAGCTCTCCAGAAGTGCCTCACCACACCTCAGCCCAAGGGATTCATGAAGGGGAGAGGGCAGCTGAGAAAGGTGGAAAAGACCACCCTCAGGTCCTCTGGGTCCCAGAATCTGTGAGTCTGAACTGACCCTCAGACCTCTCTCACAGTCTGCCCTGTGTTGGTTCTGAGCCAACAGGAAGTCCCTGCCCCAACTCAGTCACTGTCATTCAACTCAGGAGAAACTGAGGCATGAGGTGCCCCACCCCAATGCCCAAATGTCCCGTGGCCACAGAGTGGATGCCAAGGAAACGGAGCTGCACTTCCTCCCCTCCTTTCCGCTGTGGGGAAAGGCAGCATCTCACTTCCCCTTTTCCCAGCCCCATCTGGCTGGGGTTGAGGATGAGGGGGATGAGGGGAAGGAGGAAACAAGGAAAAGGGCTCATGCTTCTTAAGTGCCTACTGCAGGCCAGGCTCTTTGTGGGCAATATTTCATGGACTCTACACAATAGCCTCACTAGGAAGACAGTATTATTATTCCCATTTTACAGATGAGGAAACTGAGGCTCAGAGATATTCATGTTGCCCAGCCTGTATCTACCAGACCCTGCAGTAGATCTGTTTGACTCTCTGGTGAAGGCTTTCTGCTCATCATCTCCCAGCAGACCCAGCTCCCTTTGAATGACTGGACTGAAGGGTCCCAAAGTCACTTCCTGCCTGTAGACCTGATGTCTATTCCTCAGACATCTGCTATGTCAATTTCAGCCTCAGCAGTCCTTTTGGCTAACTCTTCAGGATGCCACTTCTCTCTGTCCTGTCAGCTCTTTTCATCACTCCACCCGTCTACCCAGAGCCCCACCCAAGCCAGCACAAGGGTGATGGTGGAGGCCTCTTCAGGGATCAGGCTACTGGGATTGGAATCATGGGATTGCCAGGATTCAGGAGACAGGGGAGCTGAGAGGCCACAGAGATCTCCTTCATGGTGAGGCACATGAAGGCCCAGGAAGGGGAAAGGATATACTCAAGATACTATAGGGCTGGGACAGAGCCAGAGCAGGAACCTGAATGCCCTATCCCGAGCACAGAGCCCGACCTGGACTCACAAAGCTTTCTGTGCTCAGGTTAAGGGCAGAGGGTCCCAGGAACAACAGAATCGGCCCAGGCTTCTGGGTTCAAGGCCTCATCTGGGGGCCCTGGGGAGGGCTCTTCCCTTCTCTGTCCTCACCCTGCCCCACCTCTGGGGAGAGCAGAGACTAATGAGGAGGAGTCAACCGCTTTATGGGGAAAGAGCATGATAAATCCTGCATTTATCCATCATTTCTAGGTGCCAGGCAAATGCTTTTCATTTGCGCAAGACTGTGAGGTTCAGAAGGGCAGGGCTCGCACCGCTTTTCCATCACAAGAGGTACTTAATAAATGGGCACTGAGGGAGCGCGGGTTCAGTTCCTTGTCAGGGAACAAAGAGCTCACATGCCATGTGGCATGGTCAAAAAATTACATTAAAAAAATGGGCACTGAGGACTTCCCTGGCGGTACAGTGGATAAGAAGCCCTCTATCAATGCAGGAGATACACGTTTGATTTCTGGTCAGGGAAGATTCCACATGCCACGGAGCAACTAAGCCAGTGCGCCACAACTACTGAAGCCTGTGCGTCTGGAGCCGGTGCTCCACAAGAGAAGCCGCTGCAGTGAGAAACCTGTGCGCTGCTACGAAGAGGAGACCCCGGATCACCGCAACTAGAGAAGGCCCGCGAGCAGCAGTGAAAACCCAATGGAACCGAAAATAAATAGTAAAAGGGAACTGAATCCCCAAGTCCTCAAAAAGCGCTCTCATATGGAGAAGATCACTTTACAGATGAGGTAACCAAGGCCTCAGAGAGGGAAAATGACTCATCCAAGGTCACCCAGTCAGGAATGGCAGAGCCGGGGAATCAAACCTGCTGTTGTCGGACTCCAGAGCCTGGGAACTTTCCCATCAAACTCTGCTGCCCCCTAAACCTGAGGATCCAGACTTGGCCTTTTATGTAATTCAATTAAATTCAGTGTAGAACATATTTGGGAGCAGCTGCTCTGTGCCAGGCCCTGTGCTGGGCCCTGGGGATGGGAGGTGATGAGTCAGACGGTTCCCACCCCGAGGCGCTCACAGCGTGGTGGGAGAGACAGACAAGTAAACAGATAATGTGATGCAGTGTGACATGTGCTGGAACGGAGGTGCGCCAGGCAGCGCGGAGAGGGAGCTGGTTAACTTGCAGGGGGAGGGACTTCCTGTCTCTGTCTTTACCCCTTACTCGTTGACTTCTTTGCAGGGGTGACACTCTAGTATTGGGATCCCCCCCCCAGGACTGGAGAGATAGGGCATCTTGGCGCGCAGAGGCTGGGGAGGATATGGGGACCTGGGGTCTACCTTCTTCCCCACCTTCTCCTCACCCAGCAATACCATGGCAACTACTGTTGCCATGGAACCTGCAGGCGGGGCTGGAAAGGATGGGACTCCCCACAGAGAGCCCCTCCCCAGGCAGAGACATGAACCTTCCCTGGAGCTCTAGTCTGAGAGCACCACCCCCTTCCTGCACAGATGGACCCACTTGGCCCTGGCAGGCCTGAGGGGTGGAGGTCCCTGAGGTGCCACATAGAGGGTGTGGGGAACCCAGAGCCCAGCTGGAGGGGTGATCAGGGGTCTGGGCCAGCCTGCTCTGAGTTGCTGCCTCCCAGCGCTACTTAAAGGACAAGCAGCTTATGGGAAGCAGAGATTAGAGCACAGGGCATGTGTGGGAGCAGTGCCTACTCAGACCCAGATTTCCCAGGCCGGGGTGGGGATGGGTGCCCAGGTGGCCAGGGGCCCCATCTTGGCCCTGGCCCCGGCTCTCAGAATTCCCTGGGTGGCTTGTTCAAATACACATTCCTCAGACAGGCTGGGTTAGAATCTTCAGGGCTGGGGGAGGCAGGGGAGGGGAGGAGGCCATCTGGATTCTAAACACAATCCCCATGTTCCCATCAAGTTTAAGGCTCCTGGCTCAGTGATGAGGAACCAGCGCCAGGCAGAGGCCCTGGGTTCGAGTCCTGACTTGGCCATTCCCCAGCCTTGTGCCCCTGGGCCAGCTGCTTCACCCTCAGGGCCTCAGGGTCCTCAGTTGTAAACCACATGCTCTAAAGGAGGCATCATATATGACCACATGTGGTTGCAGAATGATTCCTGGAGCCTTAGCCCATACCTGGAACACAGCGGGCACTCAGCAGCTGGAGGGGGCTGCCAAGGAGAGCCTCCTGTCCTCAGCCCCCCTCCTTCAGAGAATCCTCTCAAAATTCAGCAAGGAATCCAAGGTCCTGAAGAACCTCCTGCCTCACCTCCTCCGGGCGCTGAATCGGATCTCAGGATTCTGACCACATAATGTTGGCTAGAAACAATGGACCTCAAGGAGGAGGAGTTTTCAGAGAACATCTCATTCCCTGTCATTGTCCAGGGGGTGGGACGGAGGCCCAGAGAGGGGCAGGGAGCTGTGAAGCCACACAGCAATGGAAGGGATGGCTGAGATGGGCCCAGGACCTGGAAGCCTGTTTCTCAGCTAGGCTCATGCCTGGATAGGCAGTGATGAGCACAGCTGTTCCCACATCCAGACTCAGTACCTCACTGCCTGCTGGATTCTCATGCTGGGCACAGGATTCTCGTGCTGGGCACAGGATGGGCCATCATAGGGGCTCAGGCAACCTTGGAAGGAGCGAGCATGGCTGAGCAACTCCACAGCTTCCACCTTTCGCCTGGACAGACTGCCCCATACCCTCAGTTAAAGTGTCCCCTGGGGACTTCCCTGGTGGTAGGGGCTTGGGTTCGATCCTTGGTCAGGGAACGAGATCCTGCAGCTAAACGAAGACCCCTTGTGCTGCAACCAAGACCCGGCGCAGAAAAATAAATAAATATTAAAAAAAATAAGGTGTCCCCTGGCGCCTCTGCACTGGGGATTCAGGCCTGATCTGCTCTCTCGCCAGAGCCACCTCTGCACCTCCCACCCAGCTCCTGGTCTGCCCAAGAGAGGACAGAACAGGTGCTCAGAGAAAAGTGTGCCGGGCCCACCAGCCTCGACTGACGTGTGGGAGGGGTGGATGGTGACGTGCCAGCTCCTCCCACTCATTTTGGACAGATGGTGGTTTCCTGGGGAGGCCTTGCCTTGCCATCTGCAGAGGTACCTTCAAACCTGAAGCACAGGGAAGATGAAATAAACACATCTCACCACCTCCAGGCACCACATACGGCCTATCTGAACTGGCACTGTCACCCCAGAGGGGCCTGGAGGAATTATACCCAGAGCTGCCACTCCTAGTCTGACAACTGCTCTGGGACCCTGGTTCCCAAGTCCTGCTGAGCTCAGAACACCACCAGAAAGTAGCATGCTTGGACTGGCGTGTGCCCAGCAGCGGTCATCCTTGTAGGTCTCTTGTTTCCTGGACTCTGATGTCAGACAGGCCCGGCATTGGATGTCCGAGCTGTGTGACTACGGATAAATCATCAGACGTCTCTGAATCTCAGTTTCCTTATCAGTAAAATGGGTTTCTGTGAGCCTATACAACTTAATGTCTGTACCCAGGCATGGAAGGGGTGATTAGAAACAAAATTTGTTGAGTGAGCTGAGCACACAGCCTGGGTTCCCAGGACCATGTCATCAATTGACGCCGCAGGGAGGGAGCTGGAAGATAGGTTTCCCGCGGGCTGGCCAGAAGAGTGGGCGGAGGCCAGAATATTTCCAGCCCAATCTTGCCTTGGAAGTGGAAGGGAAGGGGCCCAACAGACTGTGAGGTATCCTCTGAAGCAGGGAGCCAGGGTGGAGGCGAGGGAGTGGGTGGGCCAAGAAATACAGTTGGGAGGAGCTGAGACTGCCCCCAGGCAACAAGTCCCTCTCTGTTCCTGCCGCCCCAGGAGGCCCTGGGCTGGCCCATGTCACACAGCCCATGAATTTACAGCTGAGGTTTGAAGATTTCAGGGCAGCTCTGGCCTTAGCTTCCCCTGGTATTCTAATGTCCTAAGAGCAGGGCCCGACTTGGCCCTATTTACCACGGTATTCCCAGCACCCAGCTCGAAGCCTGGCATGGAGCAGGCGCTCAGGACACCCCTGTCGGCCGAAAGAATGATTGGAAGAAGTTCCTCCATTTTTCCCATCACCGCCCTCATTGTACAGATATGGAAACTGAAGCACAAGAAAGAGGGCCTTCCAAGTTCACAGGGCCAGTTGGTGACAGGGTAGGACTGGTGCCCTGGGCCCTGGATTCCAAGCCCGGCACACTCCCCACAACCACCATTCTTCAGTATGAAAGAAAACATGTCATCTTTCTTTTCACCTTATCCTTCCTTCCTACCGCTCTTCTTTGCCTCTCTCCTTCCTGCCCGCCTCCCTCCCTGTCTTCCTCCCTCTTCCGTCCCTTTCTTTCAAGTGTTGACGACTTTATGCTTTCAAAATGGAAACGATTTCTTTTGCCCCTGCTTTAAAAAAATCATATGCTCTCTCATTAAATAATTTTTCAGAAAATACATAAGACGTTGAAAAAATATAAAGCGACCATCACCCCCAACACCTGGGGCTCAGCATTGTAAATGTTTTATCACTTATAAGAACAGTCACGGCAAACCCTGATGGATTGTTGATTGCTGGCCAGGGATGCTTCCGGGGGCTCTGAAATCTGCATCATCACGAGGTTTCTTTCGGTGGTGATGGAAGTGGTTTAAAATTGGATTGTGATGATGGTTGCACAAATATGCTAAAAATCATTGAAGTGTGCACTAAAGACGGGCGAGTCGTACAGCATGTAAATTCCACCTTACTAAAGCTGCTGAGGGGCCTGCAGCCTCTCGAGTGATGCTCACACGGCTGTGTGAGGTTGGCGTGACCAGTTTTCCCAACTTGTAGGGGAAGGAACAGGCTCAGAGAGACAAAGTCAGCTGCCCCTCATGGACCCGGGCTACACTTGGGTAGCAGCTCTGCCTGTCTAACAGCTCAGCGTGGACTTTTCCCAAGTCGCTCAATATGGAGTTACCTCTGGATCCTTATTTCTTTCATTTATTTCGCTGTGCTGGGTCTTTGTTGCAGCATGTAAACTCTTAGTTGTTGCATGTGGGATATAGTTCCCTGACCAGGGATCAAACCAGAGTCCCCTGCATTGGGAGCGCAGAGTCTTAGCCACTGGACCACCAGGGAAGTCCCTGGATCCTTATTTCTTATCACAAACAGCCTAAGGTGAAGGAATCTCAGCTCCACTAAATTATCTCCCTGCTCTGAACCTCAGTTTCCCCATATGTGAAATGGGACACAATCCAGCAGCTCCCTCCGACGGCCAGTGAAGGCATGCCTCGAGACCCTGACTGTCAGTCAGCCAGTCACTTCGGTCGCTCAGTCATGTCCGACTCTTTGGGACTGTAGAAGGCTCTAACCAGCAGACTGCCCACTGGTGCTGCCGTGAGTCACCTGAGTGCCCATCTGGGCTTGGTGCCTACGTGTGCCAGAGAGCATTGCATTCACCTGCTGAGATGTTTCTCCGCATCTGGGCTGGTGGCCTCATTTCTTTGTGCTAAGATTGGGGACAAAGGAGTGGCTCAGTGATAAACAGGTAAAATGTTCATAATAACCTTGGTTGGATCTCCTCTGCCAGGAGCTCTCAGCCCAAGGTCACAGGCCTCTCTCTTACTCTGTGGTCCCTCATTCTGGGAGAAAACTGAGTCCTGCCCCACGCGCCAAGGTCACAGGCTCGAGGGTGGTCAGGGAAGGCATCCTAGAGGAGGGCTGGCTGATGTGAGATCTGGAGGTTGAGCCAGTGAAGGAAGAAGACAGAGGTGGGGTGAGGCACCCTCCTGGCAGAGTGAATAGGAGAGTGAGGGAGAGGGACAGCCCATTTCCCCATGAGCTGACAGGTACTTCGGTGGCCCCCGGAGGGGAAGCCCAGCTGGGTATGGCCAGCCTCAGGGCCCCAGCTCAAGAGACAAGGCTCTGCTTGGAGGGCAGAGAGCTAAGAAGGGCTTCAAGCAGAGGCATCGGATTGGGAAGCCCTAGAGAGTTCTGAGCTGCCCGACGGAGAATAGCAAGAGAGGAGTCTGTCCTGGGTGTTGGGTAGGACAAAGGTGATGGTGGCCCAGGCACAGAAGGGATGGACTGGGGCAGAATCCACAGGGTTGTCGACTGCATTGGATCTAGAGGATGCGAGAGGAGCTGGGAGCTGATCCCGGGGCCTCTGGCCAGGGCACTGGGAGGGCGACAGAGGATGAGATGGTTGGATGGCATCACCAATTCAACGGACACGAGCTTGGGCAAACTCTGGGAGGTGGTGAGGGACAGGGAGGCCTGCTGTGCTGCGGTCCGTGGGCTCGCAGAGTCAGACACGACTTGGTGACTGAACAACAACAACATAGGAATTCCAAGTTGCTAGAGCTGACTGCTGCAAGCGGTTGGTATTCCTTAGCCAGAGTTCAGTCCAGGAAGGGGGCAAGAGTGCCCGAGAGACAAACAGGGAGAGCAGAGGAGAAGCTGAGGTATACGGAGAGGCAGGCGCAGGGGTTGGGGTGAAGAGGGTGGACATTCACGTGGAGACAGAAGACCCATGCTGCTTCCTGTCCTGCCTCCGTGCACCGCTGTGTGACTTCAGGCAGGTCCCTTACCCTCTCTGTGCCATTTCACCACTTGAAAACTGGGGATGATGCTCCTCCTATTAAGAGGTTGCTGGTTCCAAGAAGACAATAATCAGCACTGCCCTTGGACCTGGGGGCTCGGGGCCCTGACCTTGGGCCCCATCCTTGTTGGGATCTCTGGCCTCGACTTCCCATGAAGCAAGGGGTTCCCGGGGACCAAGGGAAGGTGCCCAGCTGGAGCCTGTGCACCCCTCCTTGTTGTTTTGGTCGCTCAGTCAAGCCTGACTCTGTGCGACCCCATGGACTGTGGCCCGCCAGGCTCCTCTGTCCATGCGATTCCCAGGCAAGAATGCTGGAGTGGGCTGCCATTTCCTCCTCCAGGGGATCTTCCTGACCCAGGATCACACCCGGGTCTCCTTTGTTGGCAGGTGGATTCTCTGCCGCTGAGCCACCAGGGAGGCTCCTGTGCAGCCCTCCTGGGCCACACTTAAGTGCCCTGCAACTTTCTCTCAGTCTCAAGTGTACCTCTAGGTTCTCTCCCACCAGCGGGCTGCCCTCAGTGCGAGGAGGCAACCTCGAGGCTAAGGCCGATGGAGCTGGAAGGTGAGGGCAGCCCAGGGAGTCCCCACCCCATCTCAGAACTCAGAGGAGTCTGAAATTCTAAATTCCACACCATCCTGCCAGGTTGCTTTGAAGGTGTGTTTGTCAAGGTGGGAGGGCAGAATGCATTGTAGTTAGCAATTCCTTAGCTTGATTTATAACTGGAATATTTAAACATACGGCATGTGGGCTCCACTTCTGCCTCCTGTTCCAGGCCGGATAACACCGCGTCTGTGACTGGCAGCCTCCGCTCCCACCTGACCCCTCCGCACCGGCCTGCCTGGGTCCCCTCCCCCTGTTTCTGACCCTCCGACCCCAGCCAAGGCCAGGGAAACTCGATTCTCCTGACGCTGGGATCAGATGCTGTCTGCCAGAGTCGTCTTTCATTCCCAGCTCCTTGGGGCCACTGGGTGGGGCAGGGGGTTGGAGAAGACGTCCTCTGGCAGGGACGGGCACACAGGTCTGGCTGAGGGCATGTGCCAGGAGCATGCTCTGAGCAGGGAGGGGCACAGCATTGTGGGCTCTCTGGGTCGGGGTGGCTGAAGGCCCCGCAGTGCCTCCCAGGCCAGCCTGATCTCACTCCGATCTCTGCTTCTCACTGCCCTTCTCTCCTCTGGGTTCCACCTCTGGCCTCAGGGGAGACCCTGCACCTGGAATGGTTCACTCCTTTGCCTGACCAAGTCCTGTTTTTACTCAGGCCCAGACCTAACTGCTCAGATGCCTTCTCTGGCCCCCTGACGACTCCTGCTCCCTACAGCATCAGGCTCCTGGTACCCTTCTTCAGACCCACAACACAAGAGCTCTTTGTGTGACGTGGCCTCTGTCTGTCCCGCTCAGCTGTGAGTCCCCCGAGAACAGGGATGGGTCTGGCTTGTTCACAGCTCTATCCTCAGGGCCTGGCACACGGCAAGTGCCAAGGAGATGTCAGTTTGCTCCGCCCCTCTACTTTCGATGTCTCAATTATGCCCTAATCCTCTTTGGCCTCAGTCTCCGAATCTGGGAAATGGGATGTAGCCTGAGGTGTTCAGAGGAAGAGACAGATCTTAGTAGTGGAGAATGGTCTGTCCCCCATGGCAGGGGCTGGGGCTGACCAAGAGAAGGGCTCTCAGAGGCCAGAGACTGGCATAAAGTCTGTGCTGGGACCAGAATGCAGAGAAGGGGGATTGGTAGGAGGCAGGGGGCCTGAGCAAAAGGCTTCCCACGTGACTCAGGGGTAAAGAATCTGCCTGCCAGTACAAGAGCCATAGGAGATGTCTGTTCGATCCCCAGGTTGGAAGATCCCCTGGAGAAGGAAATGGCAACCCACTCCAGTATTCTTGCCTGGGAAATCCCATAGACAGAGGAGCCTGGCAGGCTACAGTCAGTCCATAGAGTTGCAAAGAGTTAGACGCAACTCAGTGACTGACCAACAACTCAGTGAGCCTGAGCTGGGGTAGTCAGAGTCAGCAGAGGAAACCAAAACCTTATCCCCCAGGCTGCCCTTTGGGCTCTGGGCAGAGGCTCATTCACCAGGTTCCCTGTTCCACCCACATCCTTGCCCCTCCTCCCAGCTGGTACCTATGCCCAGGCAGGAACAGAATGGGCATGTCCTCTGGGCCAGACCTGACCCTGAGTGCTTCACGGGCATGATGTCAACACTTGCCACAGTCCTGTGATGGAGGTGCTATTATTATCCCCATTTTACAGATGAGGAAATAGCAGCTGGGCAGGGTTTAAGAAACATGCCCAAGTTTGCCCAGCATGTAAGTACTAGAGCTAAGCTGCAAACCCAGGTCTGATTCCAGAGCCTGAGCCCTCAGCCCCTCTGCCACACTCCTGCCAGTCCTGGCCTCCCTGGGGGGGCCAAACAGGAGGGAAAATGGGCAGTGCCCGATAGTCAGCACACCTGGGCCTCAGAGTGAGTGAGGCCAGGGGTGCCGGAGCCTGGAAGCCTGTCCCAGGACACCTGATTTGGTGCCGGATGGGTATAGTGGGGAGGGGGCACGCAGCTGGGGGAAGACAAAGGGAAACCTGGGGCACCAGACATCTGCTCACAAAGTGCCGGGGTGTCCGGGGGCCCACGCACGCTCCACTGTCTGCGCTCACCACCGAGATGATCTCATCTATGCTCACGAGTTGACATCCCATCTCTTCCAAATTTATATTTCCAGCCCGCCTTCCCTCTGAGCTTCCGACTGGCATCACCACACTGCCCACCTGACATCTCAGACTCAACGAGTTAACCAAACTCCTGATCTTACCCCCGGATCCCCAGCCTGCTCCTCCCAGACTCCGTTAATGGTACCAACGCCCACTGGGGTCAAAAGTGCTAAAGTCGTCCTGGATTCTTCTTTCCTCACCTTCTACATCTCATCCCCCAGCAGGTTTTGTGGGACCGTCCTCCAAAAATCCATCCTGAACCCCACCGTTCTCCCCTTCTCTCTGCTAAAGCCCTGGTCCGGCCCACCTTTGCCCACCGCAGCAGCCTCCGCACCTGTTTCCTGCCCTCCTTCCCAAGTCACACAGTTGCCGGAAGCAGCTCAAGTCATTCCCCTACTTAAGAGCTTCTGATAATAATGAAAACAAACGTAGTTCTCAGCTTAATCCGAGGCCGCTGCCTGCCTCTCCCATGCTGTATCCACCTTGCTCACCAAACACCAGCCACAGCGCGTCCTTTCTATTCTTTAAAGATATCAAATTCGTTACTGCCCCAGGGCCTTTGCATGTGCTGTTCCCTCAGCCTAGAATGCTGCTACTGCTGCTGCTAAGTCACTTCAGTCATGTCTGACTCTGTGTGACCCCATAGATGGAAGCCCACCAGGCTCCCCCATTCCTGGGATTCTCCAGGCAAGAACACTGGAGTGGGTTGCCATTTCCTTCTCCAATGTGTGAAAGCGAAAAGTGAAAGTGAGTCGCTTAGTCATGTCCGACCCTCAGCACAGACTGCAGCCTACCAGGCTCCTCCATCCATAGGATTTTCTAGGCAAGAGTACTGGAGTGGCTTGCTATTGCCTTCTCCGCAGCCTAGAATGCTTCTCCCCAAATAGTCACATGACTTCTTGTCTCTCAGTTCTCATCTCAGATGCCACGGTTTCCTAGATACCTTCTCTGACCTCCCTGTGGAAAGTGGCCCTTTTCCCTCCCAGCATTGACGATGACCCCCAGTTTTCTTCTTCACATACATCTGCTGGATGGCTGAACGAATCAACCTCTGTCTTCCTTTCTGTAAAAGGGAGACAAAGGAAAAGCATAGACCCAGAGGTCCTGGGCAGCTGCCTGGGCCACCTCCACTGCAGAGATTATAACAGGGCCCTCTTGGGTGCCCGGAAGCCTGGAGCAGCCTCTGCTTCCTCTGATATATTTTCCACTTCCTCTCCATGGGGGGTTGACTCCCGGGAAACCCCAGGAGACAGAGCGGCTGTTACCATGCACACAGGTCTGGGGACCCAGCCCAGGGGTGGAGAGGTGGGGATCCATGGCGAAGCAGACTGGGGGGACCCCAGTGAACCTCAGTTTTCAACCTGCACTCCAGCCCTGGTCTCCTCACTAGCTTTCATGAGAATCAACAAATACGCCACTGCACGCCAGGCCCCTACTCTGCCCCAGGCCTGCACCTGGACACCCTGAGTATCCTCCCGTGGGGCCACAGTCAAAGGCTGTTGGATTGTGGAGGGCAGCAAGAGGGTCCAAACCTCTGGGGCCAGAGTCCGAATCTCACTTGATCCCTCGACAAGCTAACAGTTGCAAAAGTCAGCTGTGGCCAGGCTGGCCTGCTGTGCTGTCTACCCCCAGTACCTCTCTCTGCTGGATACTGGACTCCGAGAGGGCAGCGGCTAGGTCTCCTGGCCCACACAGGCCCCAAACCTAACTGAACATCGATATCTCCCTTCCATGTGTCTATAAAAGGGGGCTTTTACACCCATGAACTTGCTGGAGCCCCACACCCATGTCTCAGGAAGGCAGGGCAGCAGCTGTCAGTGGGCCCATTCCTCAGATGGGGAAAATGGGGGCCCATACACCTGCATGTCCCTGTGCTCAGTGCTGAGTTGGGCTCTTAAGAGGTGGCGCAGGCCCCAGATTGGAGTCTGACAGACGTGATCCTTCTTGGCCCTGTGACCTTGGACAGGGCCTCTAACCTCAGTGTCTCGGTTTCCTCCCCTGCAGGGTGGTCATCACAGTACCCGCCTCATGGGACTCTTGTGACCCGTCCCATATAGCCTGGCAGGGGACACAGGGGAAGGGCCCGGCAGATGGTGGCTGAGGTCAGCTGCCCCCTGGTGCCCCCTGCCCAGAGCACGCAGCAGGCACAGAGCACGCGTGAGCAGAGGGAGGAAAGGCAGACCTACGGTTTGTACCCTGAAAAGTGTAGGATGCCCACGACCGTCATCTAAAGCATGAGGGCCTCGGGGGCTTTATTGCCTCCAGGGTCCTCCTACCCCCCTCGCTCTGGCTGTCAGGCTGTAGGGACAGGGACCATCTCCGTGTCTCTTGTCTGCGTCTCTGCAGCTCTGGGGTGGGGGGTGGGGTCACATGAGCAGGAGAGGGATTCTCTGGAAGCCCTTCCCCGGGAGACAGACGGTGTCCCCCCTCTGCCGATCAGATGGGCCCAGCTGCCCCCACAGTGGCTCTCCCGTGTCCCACAGATACATCGTTCCAGGCAGTATCTTTCTCTCTCACCCCTGAGGCTGACACTGGGCCTTCCCAGGTCATTTGAGGGGCGGGGAAGACCATCCAGTCTAATCGCCCATTTTAGAGATGGGGAAACTGAGGCTCAGAGAGGGCAGTGACTCGCCGGAGGTTTCACAGCAGAACCTGGCTTGGGACCCAGGATGTCTCAGCCCAGAACTGCCGTCCCTGGGAGGCGGGGAGGAGGAAGCCCTCTCTGCCTGCCTCCCTCTCTGGCACAGGTCATCTGCCTCTTCACCCATGAAGGTCACTGGAAGAAAGCTAGGGTTTCTGAAGGAGGTGAGGAAGGCAGATGACAGTGGGGGGTCAGGGTGAACTCTCCTGCCTCCTCCCTCAGTCTGCCCAGCCCCCCACTCCGCCTCCAGCCCCCGGGGAGAGCGCCTGCCTCTCTCTCCTTCTCAGCCCCCAGAAAGCCCATCTCTGTCTCCCCTTCTTGGGGGAGAGCCTGGGGGCGGTCACGACCCTGCCTGCCTCCCTAAACCCAGGGCTCTTTGTCTCGGTGGTGGCCCCTGACTCCTTGCCACCTGGCCCTCCCGGCGCCTTGTGGGATCCGAGGCAGGAGGGGATTAGGTCGCGCAAATGGCTCCCCAGCCCTCCCCGCCAGCCGCCTCCCTCCCTGTCATCTCCGTCCTCCACCGCCTTCTCCCTCCACGCCAATCCCTCTGCCAGGCCGAGGGGAGGGCGACACTGACAGGCCCCCCCCACCCAGGGGCGGCTGCAGGGCGCGGGGCCGGCGGCTCGGGGAAGGCTCGGAGGCGCTGGCCCCCCACCCCCTCTTCCTCATCCTGCAGTCGCGCCTCCCCCCTGTTCCGCGCTGCGCACGGATGGCGGCCGGAGCCGCAGAGGTGTGTGTGACGGGGGAGGCTGTATCTGGTCCCCGATGCCCAAGGGGCCATGTCCTCTCCCAGGGGCGACGGGAGGGGTGTCCCCCCACCGCAGTCCAGGAATCCCCATGAGAGGAGGGGGAGCTGTCCATAGAGCCTGGGGGCAAGGGCCCAGGGGTGCTGCCCGCTTCAAGAGACCCCCCAGAACCCAAGGGAACCATGCAGGCCCCTCGGTACCCATGCGGGCTTCGGGGTTGGGGAACAACCCTTTGCCCGGGTCTGCTGTCTTCCTGAAGGATGGAGCAGAGGAGGGGGGCGTGAGCCCGCGGCCGCAGGCTTGACGTTTGCGGCCCAGCAGGGGTGAGGCGGGTGGAGGGCGCTGCGCCCCCGAGGGGCTCTCGTCGCGGGGGAGGGCCGCCTCCTCCTCTGGCTGGAGGTGGGGGCGGGGGGCCGCGCTGTCCGCCGTGCAGCGCCAGGGGCTGCGAGGTCCCGGCGCCGTCGGGGCCGGGTCCCGAGACCCAGAGGACCCGGGCGCGGGGAGTCCGCGTTCCAGGGGCGCGTCGCTTCCTACCTGCCTACGAAATTCTCGAGCACCGAGCTCTTGCCGGCGCTCTGGCCGCCCACCACGGCGATCTGCGGCAGGTCGAGGTCCGCGTTCTGGCCGATGGCGGAGAAGGCATCCTGCAGCCGGTTGACCAGCGGGATGAGATCCTCCATGCCACGGTTGCCCATGGCTGCGGCTGGCCCAGCGGGCTGCGATTCGGCCGCCTCTTGGGCTCCGGGCTTCGGCTCCGCGGATGCAGCAGCGCGCTCCGACGCTTTTCTGCGCCGCGGGTCCCCCCGCCCCTCGGGGATCGGAGCGCCGCGCTGCGCCGGGGTGCCGCGAGGGGGCGCCCGCAGCGCCGCGGGTCGGCAGCCGTGCGCAGGCGCCACCCGTGGCACTATGGGGACTGTAGTTTTCAACTTCTGCGGCTTTTGGGGGCGCTCGAGCCGTGTCTGGAGGAGGTACAGATGCTGCACCGCACGTTATCTTTCCTGGAAACGGGCAAGGTCTCCTAGGTACCAGGTGCCCTTAGTACCAGACCCCTTGAGTTGTCGTGGCTGCCTCACTCCCTCTTACAGTTGGGGAAACTGAGGCTTGGAGGCACGGGCCTCCTCCAAGGCCATATAGTCTTCTGACCTTCAATTTCACTCGGCTTTATTGCCTTCTACTTTAGGTTGTAACACTAATTATCTCCGGCATTTCCCTTCCCGCCTTTGGGCCTCAATCTCCCTGTTTCTAGAAGGAAAATATATAGAGCATTAATTCAACAAATATTTACTGAACACGTACTGTAAGCATACCCTGTTCTAAGCGCTGGAGATGTAGCAGTAAACAAGGCAGACCAGGTCTCTACCCTCACACATCTTACGTGGAGACAGACAGTAAGTGAATAAACATATAGATGAAACAGTACCAGTTGCTGCTGCTGCTAAGTCGCTTCAGTCGTGTCCGACTCTGTGCGACCCCATAGACGGCAGCCCACCAGGCTCCCCCATCCCTGGGATTCTCCAGGCAAGAATACTGGAGTGGGTTGCCATTTCCTTCTCCAATGCATGAAAGAGAAAAGTGAAAGTGAAGTTGCTCAGTCGTCTCCGACTAGTAGTGACCCCATGGACTGCAGCCCACCAGGCTCCTCTGTCCATGCGATTTGCTAAGCAGGAGTACTGGAGTGGCTTGCCATTGCCTTCTCCGATTCTCTGGTTTATCCCATGTATATTCATTTTGTTTTATTTTGTTTTTTACAGGAATGGGATCATACTATAAATCCTGTCTTGCTGAATCACCCATGCCAGACGAGCAGCCTGGGTATCACCCTGAGTTGGTCAGAAATACACAATCTCATGCTTTACTGATGACCTGCTGGATCACAACGTGAATTTAACAAGAATCAAGAGCCCCGGAGATTCCTGTGCACCTCAGAGCTGGAGAAGCTCTAATATATATTATTATATGCAACTTGTTTTTATTAGCAACAGTAAGTCTTTGAGGTCTCTCAGTGTAAGAACAGATTGGTCAAGTTCCTTTTTCACAGCTGCATAATTTCCCGCTGTTTAGGAGTGCTTTGGTTTTGTTCTCTGGTTCGGTAAAAATGATTGTGCCGGGCTTGAAGAATGGATGGATAAAATGCCACTTGGGGGTGTGTGTGTGGAGAAGGGTTGCTATTCTGGGCAGAGGAATCAGCATAAGCAAAGGTATGGAATCAGAAAGGAAATGAACCTGATATCTACACTGGCCTCGTTCCCATGGGGCTTCCCAGGTGGCTCAATGGTAAGGAAACCTCCTGCCAATGTAGAAGATGCAGGAGACAAAGGTTCAATCCCTTGGTCAGGAAGATCCCCTGGAGGAAGAAATGGCAACCCACTCCAGGATTCTTGCCTAAGAAATCCCATGGACAGAGGAGCCTGGCAGGCTACAGTTCATGAGGTCAGAAAGAGTTG
Source organism: Moschus berezovskii (assembly GCF_049115385.1). Lineage (NCBI taxonomy): Eukaryota > Metazoa > Chordata > Mammalia > Artiodactyla > Moschidae > Moschus > Moschus berezovskii. Next base: position 8,025,958 of record NC_142470.1, read on the forward strand.
GACACGACTGAGCGACTGAGCACACACACACACAGACACACACACGCACACTCATTCCCACAGGACTTGGTGAGGGCCAAAGGAGGGATACTGCAGATGGTTCTCCCAGGTGCTGAGAAGCTGGGAGTCCCAAAGGCCAGTGAGTTAAATGAGAGTCTTAGAAATGACTTTGACCCTATACTTTGAGCACTAAGGAGGGAGAATTCTCTCTGGAGCCCTTGAAGCTGTAACCACCACTCTACTGGCAGATCAGCAACAGGAACACTCATTGGGCATTTCTCCCTGGGCCAGATTACTGTGCTGAGAGAGTCAACCCTCAGGAGGGGGGAGGAGTTCCTATTAGTTCTCCTTGACAGATGAAGCAACTGAGGTGCAAAGAGGGATGTGGCTGAGGGCACAAAGCCAGAAAATGATGGAGTGAAGATGTGAATGGAGCTTGGTGAGACTCTGGGCTTCCATGTTTATATCCTATACTACACCAGCTGTTGTAATCTGCATGCTTTTAATGCACATGAAATGAAACGCTAGTCCCTTCTGATGGGGTTTTTGTTGGGCATACAGCAGGTGCTCAATAAATGCTGACTGTATTGAATTTCTCAATGACTTTATTATGCAGCACTTGAGCCAAGCCATTATATTTAGTCATGAAGTCTGCTCAGAGTCTGGCCCTTTGGATTCATTCATTCTTCAACAGGCTTTTTTTTTTTTTTAATATATGTTTACTTTTGCATTTGGCTGTGCCAGGTCTCATCTGTGGCACGTGGGGTCTTCAATCTTCATTGCAGGTGTGATCTTTTTTTTCAGTTGCTGCATTCAGGATCTTTAGCTGTGGCATGTGGGATCTAGTTCCCTGACCAGGGATCAAGCCTGGGCCCCCTGCATTGGGAGCTTGGAGTCTTAGCCACTGGACCACCAGGGAAGTCCCTCTTCAACAGGTATTGATCAGGTACTTCATGCCAGACCTCAAACAAGACATAGGGGATGAAGAGGTTAACAAGATGCAGAAGTTGAACCCTCCTAGAATGCGGATCATAGGGGAGAGAAAGACAAGAAAGTAGTCTAGGTGGATGAAGCCAAGACACCTGGCCGTGTCAGGCAAGGTCGCTGCTGAAGCCAGCTGGGCCAGGCTGGGGCTCCACATAATGCCTTTCTCCATGTGGCTGGGGGCTGGGCACCGAGATTTCCCAGGGGCTTTGGGCTCCCAGTGGTCCAGGCATCTGTGCTTGCACTGCCTCATCTTACAATGAGGAGCTCCCCGTAAGTCTGGAACAAGGCAGATACTCTTGTGTACTGAGGATCAAGGGCACACTGCACTGTCCGGTGTTCAAATCCCACCCCAACCACTATCTAACCCAGTGACCTTGGACAAGTCATTTCACCTACCTGGCCCTCAGTTTCTGCATCTGCAAAAAGGGGATAAGACTATTAACTACCTCATAGGGTTATATGAGGAGGATTCAATGATGTAATAATTCAGAGAAAATATGAGAACAGTGCCTGAAACAGTGAATAATTAGAGCCACGATTAGTGTGATTATAATCATCATTACCACAGTACTGTCTGAAGAAACTCAGCCTCATGAAGGTAGCAAAGGATGTCACCTGTCTTTTTTAAAATTTATTTTATTCATTTAGCAGTGCTGGGCCTTAGTTGTGGTATGAGAGATCTTTAGTTGAGGCATATGAACTCTGAGTTGCAGCATATGGGATCTAGTTCCCTGAGCATGGATCGAAGCTGGGCTCCCTGCATTGGGAATGCGGGGTCTTAGCCACTCGGCCAACAAGGAAGTCCTGGGCTGTCACCGCTTGGTGGGAAGGTTAAAGGATTGTAAACATGCCAGGATATGTCCAGGAGAGGCAGAGCTAGGTCTGGAGGCATGTATTGGGGGCCATCTCTATTCCTGGATGGCTCAGCTTGTGAGAATCTCAATTGTGAGATTGTCCAGTTATTCCTCATGTGGACAGAGAGCTTTGAGGATATATCTGACAATCAAGAAAGGCTTCTTGGGCTTCCCTGGTGGCTCAGTGGTAAAGAATCCACCTGCCAGGGCAGGAGACATGGGTTTGACCCCTGATCTGGGAAGATCCCACAGGCTGCAGAGCAACTAAGCCAGTGCACTCAACTATTGAGCCTGTGCTCTAGAGCCCGGGAGCCAGAAATACTGAAGCCCATTCACCCTAGAACATGTGCTCTACAAAAAGAGAAGTCACTGCAATGAGAAGACCGAGCATCACGAGAGAGGAGCCCCCACTTGCTGCAACTGCAGAAAAGCCTGCACATAAATGAAGACTCAGAATAGCCAAAAATAAATAAATAAAACATTTTTAAAAGGAGTTAAAAAAAAAAAAGGCCTCCTGAGAAGGTGATGTTTGAATGGAGCAGCAAAGACTGGACAGGAATCAGCCTGGCGATGAGTGAGAGGAGAGGGGAGATTGTGAGGGAGGTTTGGTTCCTCTGGGGACAGAAGGTTCCCACTGTGGCTGAAGCTGGTAAGTGGGCGGTGGGGGCTGGGCGAGCCTGTTACACACAAGTCAGTCCCGTCCAGCAGAGATGGCCACACTCAGATCCCACGTAGGGAGGGTCCTGCCCCAGGTCACGCTGAAGGGCAGGAGCAGCAAGGGTCTGCCCACCCTGCCTCTCCCTACCTCTCTTCTCAGTTCCCCTCAGCTCACTTAGTAGTAGGTAAAGGCACAAGTGGATGAAAGCTTCTAGCCTGGAGAATCCCATGGATAGAGGAACCTGGCGGGCTAGAGTCCACTGGGTCACGAGAGTCAGACACAACTTAGCGACTACACCACCACCATAATAATCACACTGTATGATATCATCGTGAGAAGAGACAGATTCCTGGAGCAAATAGGTCTGGACATGGCGCCACCTGAGTGTAAGTCTATCTCATGGTGAAGGTGCATCTCAACGTGGAGGCAAGAATGAGGCCTCCAGGTGATGCTACATCCGCAGACCTCATTTGGGAGGCAGAGATGAGACCTCTCTTCTCCCTGTGAACATACTTCATTGCGGGGCTTTGCTTTCAAGGGGTTGATTTAAAGAAATTAACACGAGGGACTTCCCTGGCAGTACAGTGGTTAAGAATCAGTACTTTCACTGGAGCGGGTCTGGGAACTTAGATCCCACATGCCTCGAGGTTCAGCAAAAAAAAAAAAAGCAATTAATATGAGTCTAGCCCCAAACAGTGTCCTCAGAGCATTCTCTGATCTCCAGGAAGGCAGCACAAGGTCACATACATTCCAAAAAATGTCCACATCCTCCTCATGAAAAAGTTATCCAAACGGATCATAGCAAATTATTTTTAAAAAGGAAAGTGAATCTCCGCCCCCATGAACCCACTACACACATTTATTCTTTCCAAAAACTGGGATCATAATGTGTATGTAGATTTGTAACCTGCTGAGTTCACTTCACATCATATCATGTTTAAATATCCTTTGAAGACATAATTTCTGAAGGCTGTGTGCTATTCCTTAAGAGGCAGACACCATCATTTATTTAGCTATTCTCCAAAATTGATTATTTCCCTGACCACTATTATAGATGTTTCTGTGCACCTGTTGGCTTTTAAAAAGACTTGTTTCTGATTATTTTCTTGGGCTAGATTCCTACACGCGGGGTTACCAGGTCAAGGGGCAGAACACGTTCAAGGGTCTTGATAGAGAATTTGCAGATTACTTTTCAGAAAGATGAACCAACACAAGAAGCCAGTGCTGGTGTCCCTATTTTCACCAACATGAGCATTAGTTTCAGGTTTGTATATATATATATATATATTTTTTTTTTTTTGAACTGTGATGTTGGAGAAGACTCTTAAGAGTCTGTTGGACAGCAAGGAGATCCAACCAGTCCATCCTAAAGGAAATCAGTCCTGAATATTCATTGGAGGGACTGATTCTGAAGCTGAAACTCCAATCCTTTGGCCACCTGATGCGAAGAACTGACTCATTTGAAAAGACCCTGATGCTGGGAAAGATTGAAGGCAGCAGGAGAAGGGGACGACACAGGATGAGATGGTTGGATGGCATCACCGACTCGATGGACATGAGTCTGAGTAAACTCTGGGAGTTGGTGATGGACAGGGAGGCCTGGCCATGCTGCAGTCCATGGGGTCGCAAAGAGTCAGACAGGACTGAGCAACTGAACTGAACCATATATATATTTTTATTTTGGCAATTTGCTAAGCTCTCCCTGTGCGAGATGCCAGTGCGAAACATTATGTAATATCATACAGACACACACACACCCCGAGAGGGGGCACTCATTTCACAGACGAAGAAACAGGCTTCGAGAGGACTCCCGCGTCTGCCAGGGTCGCGTAGCCGGGAGGCAGAGGAGCCCCAATTCAATCCCGGCGTGCGCCGAGATCTGCTTGGTTGGAAGCCCGGGGGATCTCGAGCCGTGTCCGAATCTGGGCGGATGTGATGCTGTCACACACTTCGCTGTCGCTTCCTGCCCTTCAGGTATAAAACCAGCCTCTGCTTCAAAGTCCGAAGCGCTGGGGCCGCCCTTCCGCCCTTAGGCGGGACATCCCCTTCAGTCCCACCCACGTCCAGCCCCGTTGGCGCCTAAATCCAGGCCGAGTTTAGGCACCTGTACTGCCGCCCCAGGCGCTGTAGTCGCGCGGGTCCCTAGCTTTAAGGCAGCGCAGGCTACGTGATCGCGATGCCTGGCTGCCCCTCGGGTCTCCGCTGGGCCGACCTCGGGCCTGCAGTCCCTTGCCCCACCGCGTGCGCCGCGCGGCACACAGTCGGCGCCGGATACAGAGCGAGCGGGTCGCCCAGGGCTGTTACACCGTGGTCGGCTTTGCGTTACGGAAAAGGGAAAAGGGGTCGCTCCCGAGTAAGCGCACACTGTGACCCAGTGTGGGGACCGAGGAGCGAGGCACCGGGACACCGGACAGAGGCTAAATTAAGGGTCCTTGGGAGCAGCACGATGAGCGCCGTTTTTTAAATCTTTGAACTCTGCCCTCCTCCCCGGCTCCGCGGCCAAACCCGAGAAAAAAACCAAACAACACTTTCAAACCGAGCCCCCACCCGCACCCCTCCCGGCCCCACCACCTCTTCTAGGGCAAATTCTCGTGCCGGGCGCCCCCTCGCTGGGTCTCGGTCCCCGAATGTACACGGACGGCTCCTCACCCCCTCCCAGCCCCACGCGGGGCCCCCGGGATCGCGGGACAGTGGGGTCCTCGGAGAAGTCGGTTGGGGATGGTCCTCCTCAAAGCCCCCCGCCAAGTCCCCGCCAGTCGACAGACCCCCTTCTGGGCGACAGACGGACCTGGGGCTCAGAGCCGTCCCTTCCTGATGCGGAGGATGCGGGGCGGAGGGTCTGCTCGGCGCCCGGCGCCCGCTCGCAGCCGGGAACCACTCCCGCCGCCGGCCGCGTTGCGGGGTGAGCGGTCTCCCCGCACCCGCCCTCCCCACCCCGCCCCGCCGTCCCCGCAGCGTGACCTGGACCTCCCGTCCTCCAGGGGGCGCTGCCCGGGCCCGGCCCGCAGACCGACCCTCCGAGCGGATAGGCCGGGGCGGAGCCGCGGGGAGACACTGGGACCCGCGGAGCCGCGAGCCGGAGCTGCCCGGCCCGGCCCGGCCCGCCCCGCCGGTGAGGGCTCCGAGACGGCGGAGCCGGTGAGGGGAGGTGGCGGTGAGGTTCCCGGGGCGGGGGCGAAGTGCGCGGGTCGGGCACGGCTCGGGGGCACGGCCGAGGACCCAGGGGCCACTCGGATGGAGACCGCGGGCTTCGTGGGCAGGTGGATGTGATGCTGGATCTGTCCGTGGAGGAAGAGGCAGGTGGAATGGGGTGGGGGGTGCGGTTGGGTTAGAGTGGAGGGAAGCCTTCCTCCTACTTTGTTCCGGGAAGACCGTCAAAGGTGGCGGCGGGGTGGGGGTGGGGGCGATGTTATTGACAGAAAGCGCGCACCCGGGACGGGGTGGGAGCGTAGAGGGGTGTGAGTGGCCCGGGGCTTGGCTTGTTCGGCACGTGATTGGCCTAAAGAAAGGCCGAAGGGTGCGGTGGTGGGTGTCAGGCGCCGCTGCTGGAGGGACCAGAGCGGAGAGTGGAGAGACGGAGGGCGGGATTGCGCTTTTGGAGGAGGAACTGTTGGGAAGATTTGGAGGCAGTTGGCGGGAGGGTGGTTAAACCTTGCGGCTGGTGGGATTGGGGGAGTATTGAAGGGACGGCACGCGTGGGGCGCTCTGGGCCTGACCGGGAGGGTAGCCGTGTAGTTCAGTCTGTAGCGCGCGAGGGCCGCGGGCTGGGGCTCGGCGACCGGGATCCATTCCACCTGACTCCCTCCCTTCTCGCAGCCACCATGTTCAACCAGCAGCAGCAGTTCCAGCAGCTCCAGCAGCAGCAGCTTCAACAGCAGCAGTTGCTGCAGCTCCAGCAGCTGCTTCAGCAGTCCCCACCGCAGGCCCCACTGCCCATGACCGTCAGCAGGTGAGCTCCCCACTGGAGAGCTGGGTGACTCTGGCCACAAGGGGACCATCTAGTAGAGAGGGGCAGAGAATGGAGGGGAGGGGCGTCAGAGAAGAGGGAGGGTCTGCCTCTCCCCATGACCCTCTGACCCCCGCTCTCAACACACAGGGGCCTCCCCCAGCAGCAGCCACAGCAGCAGCTCCTGACTCTCCAGGGGACCAGCCCCACCTCCCTCCTCAACGGCTCTGTGCTGCAGAGAGCTTTGCTTCTGCAGCAGTTACAAGGTATGGCTGAGGGTGCACTGAATCTCATCCAAGCCACACAGCAACTCTGAGAGGGAGCTACTGGCAATATCCCAGTTTACAGATGAGGACACTGAGGCTCTGGGAGGTGGAAGTCCCTAGGTTGCTCCGCTGAATACAGATCTGTCTGATCACAGAGGCGTGCCCTTGGCCGGGATGCTACCTCTGTGGGCGCTACTCAGCACATATTTTGCTGACATTGAGAGATTAGGTGATATGATGGATGGAAAGATCTATTTTGACCACCCTCCTTTGCATCCTGTTTGACAGATGAGGACACTGAGGTCCAGAGAAGGGAAGTCATTCGCCCTGGGTCACACAGCATCAGCCTGGGCCTCCTGACCCCTGGATCTCTGAGAGGGTGTCTCTAGCCCTCTGCATTAAGCCTGTGCCCTCACGCGGGTTTCTCCACGTGGAGAGCAGTCTTTCAACTTTTCTTTCCATGATACTGCTCCCAATACTTCAGCCACTGTGGGAGGTGGCAAGGGTCCAGAAACATGGAGCCAGCTCTTCTTCAGACCTAGCCCCTCCCACAGGGTAGCTGTGACATGCTGACTGGTCCTTCAGAGCTGAGCACTGTGCTGAGCCCCTTACAGATCCAGTTTCTTGACTCTGCTGACAACCCTAAGGGGAGACACTCTCATGGCCTCATTTTACAGATGAAGAAACTGAGGCCCAGGTGTTGCTTAGAGGTCTTACTACAGAACTTTGTTCTGAGACACCAGGCTATCCTGCCTCCCAGCAGGGTATGCAGCCAGGTCAGAAGATGTGATGTTGTCACTCTTCAGCCCTCCCGTGGCCACATGGGTGTGGATGATCCTGGGAGCCGGCTTATAAATTATAGAGGGATGGATAGAGAGATAAGACAACATACGGGAACCCACAATGTTTGCATATTTTTTTCCACTCTTTTCTTTCTCATTTTAAAAGTCACACTCTTCAAAGAAGAGCAAAAGAAATATTTTAAAAAGAGGACAAGAAAATCCAAATCATATGTAGACTCACTTCTAAAGAGAAAGAACACCCATTAAAGTGTTGGTATATTTCCTCTCATTTTTTTTTCTAGGCACAGACTTGGGGATTTATATATGACTGTGATTACTGATATACATGGAAAGCTGTATTTTGTTTGTTTTTCACTGAGCAGAATGGCATGTTCATTTACCATATGATTTGACAGTCTCGATAAAGATTATTTTTAACAGCTGTTTAATATTCCTCTGGAGGTGTGTGCCCTTATGACCCTAACCTTTCTCAGCTGTTTCCTTCTACTTCTTTTATTATTTTTTTTCTTTTCTTTCTCTTTTTTGCTGCTTTAAATAATGGGGTGAATATCATGTTTGAGAATATTTTCTTAGAATGAATTCCCAAAAATAGAATGACTGGGTCAGGGAGGATGGGTGTTTTATGGTTCTTGATCAGTATTGCCAAATTGCTTTCCCAAAGGACTGGACCAGTTTGCAATGCCACCAGCCACGTATGACAGTGCCGGTCTCACCATGCCCACGGCGACACTGGGTATTATACTCTTTTCTAATATATGTGTATATACACATCTAATTTGCTTGGCAAAAAAGCTACATCACTAATGCTTTAGTTTACATTTCTTGGAGTGCTTTCAGTGTACATTTCTTAGTGTGATTGAACATTTTACATGTGTCTGCTGAACGTTTGGAATTCATTTTGTGACTTGTCCATGTCCTTTGTCCATTCGTCTTTTAGAGTGTGCCATCTTTTCACTCACTGTTTAAGAGCTGGCTGGCGTTCTCTCTGCACATATGTGTATATGTGTTTAAGTTAATTTTCACAAACTGCTTAGTAAATACCAGGCACACTTGTATATTTCACTGAATCCTCATAAAACATTGTGAGTCAAGCACTATTACTATACCCATTTTACAGATGAGGGAACTGAGGCTAAGACAGGGAAACTTATTTGCTCAGGGTCACAGAACTTGTACTGTAGAGCCTGCATTTGAACAATTTCTCTCAGCACATCTGACCCATACATGCCTGTAACCCCTGTGTTTCCCATCCCAGCACTGGGGCAAGGATTTAAACTGTCTCCTTTGTTGGATCAGATGCTTCCCCAGTGCTGTGAGTCAGGTGAAGTGCCTGCCCTTAAGGCGTTCCCAGGGTGGTTAAGTGGTGGACAATGGGAAACGGACAAGGAAATTGTGCAGCTGGCCTAGAAACAGGGAAACTGGGTTTCTAGGGAGTGAGAGGGTGTCCGAGAAGCCCTCTCAGAGGAGAATCACCTAAAGGAAGGAATGAAGGATGACTGGTTATGCAGAGGCAGAACACTCCAAGCAGAAGGAAGAGCATGTGCAAAGGCCCAGAGGCAGGCAGACCCAGGCTTGTTTGAGGCAGGCCCACGCATGGGAGCACGTGGCTGGAGTATGGTGTGTGTGTGTGAGAGAGACCTGCAAGGGAGGGAGTCGACGGGGGCAGGGCTGGACCTTGCAGAGTGAGGAATGGGCTTCCTTCCTGAGCATCAGGAAGCTATGGAAGGGTTCAGCAGGGAGAGGGGCAAAGTCAAAATGTGGTTTTTAGAAGGATCACAGTACAAAGACTGTGGCTGAAATTCACGGGTGGGATGAAGTGGCTTTGGAAGGAAGAGGGGTGATAGGAGCGGAGATCTGAAGGGGAGTCAGGCTAGACTGAGAAGAAGGGTAAGAGTCAGGGTTAAGAGAAATGGTGTTGGCTCACATGGGGGAGGGTGAAGAGAGGGGGGTCAGGAGGACCCCCAGAATCCTACCTGGGAGCCAGCGAGTGGGCAGCAGTGCCGCTCCCAGAGACCCTGGATAAGCCACGCCTTCATCAGTAGAGAGAATAATAGTTACCCTGATGGTGGCTGGGTTCTGTGACTAAGGCTGCTTTTAGCAAGTGCCCGGTCACCAAAAGCCATTTCCTTTTAAAAAAAATATTTATTTATGTATTTGGCAGCACCAGGTCTTAGCTGTGGCCTGTGGGATATAGTTCCCTGACCAGGGATTGTACCCAGGCCCCCTGCATTGGGAACATGGAGTCTCAGCCCCTGGACTTCCAGGGAGGTCCCCAGGAGACTTGATGATGGGTAGCTGGTGTTGGCAGGAGAGTTACCTTGTTATTCCAGAGACCAGTCATCTTGCTGGTTCTCCCTTTGGGTCCTGTGCTGAATCTTTTATATACCTGAAAGTGTACCCTAAAGCATGCCTGAGGGTGAGCAGAGTTTCTGGGGGTGCCCAAGCCACTGACTAGGGAGGCATTTGAAGAGGGAAAAGAGCCCCTTCCCTCACAAGCTGGAGCAAAAACCAGCCTGAAAGCCCCCTCCCACCAGTGCTTCCGGTGGGACTGGGCCTTCGGCTCTCATCTCTTCCCTCTGGCTGCCCTTGGGTGGGAAGGGTCCCCTTTGAAGTTATCCGTGATGCCCCCATGATGCTTGGGGGCACTGACCCCTGACCCTAACCTTTACCTCTCAACCACAGTTGTAATCCTCCTTCTGCCCTCTTTTCACCCACAGGTAACCTCCGTGGCTACAACCTGGCAACCCCCAGTCTGACACCCCCCAGCCTCACATCTTCACAGATGGCCACCCCAAATCTCCAGCAATTCTTTCCTCAGGCCACTCGGCAGTCCCTGCTGGGCCCTCCTCCTGTCGGGGTGCCCATCAACCCCTCCCAGCTCAACCTTTCAGGGCGAACCCCCCAGAAACAGGCCCGGACTTCCTCCTCTATGGCCCCCAATCGCAAGGTGAGTGGTGTCTGGGTGCGGAGCAGGTGTGGATGGGAGAGGACATATCTGGGGACCCACCAGCAGCACGCCCACCAGTTCACACTGGCCTTGGGGCTGATCATAGCCCTCTCTGTGCCTCAGTTTCCTTTTCTAAAACTTTAAATATTTCTGAATCCCAAAGTGATTTTTGCTATATCCAAACACCACTCAAACTATTTATTCCCTTTTTATTTACCATTTCTATTCTTTACTAATACTGTTTGCTAACAATTCTCTCTTTTTGAAAAGACTGAGGTGTAATTGATATATAATACTATATTCATTGTAGGTATATTTTACCAGCTTTCTTTAAATCAGCACTGCCCAGTGGAAATTAAATGTGAGCCACACATGTAATTTAAAAATTTAATTAAAAAATTTCTGGTAATCACAGTAACAAAGCAAAAAGAAAGAGGCAAAATTAATTTTGCTCACATATTGTATTTAACCTGATACATTTAAAATGATCATTTCAACATGTAATCAATATAAAAAATGAACAAGTTATTTTATATTTTTGAGGTTTTTTTTTTTAATACTAATTCTTTAAAATTGATATATATTTCATGCTTATATCTCGACTGAGCTTGCCACAATTCCAGTGCTGGAAAGTCAGGCACATGCACCTACTGGCTACTGTCCAGTAGTATAGCTTTAAGTGAAGACTGCTTTTCTGTTACATTTATTTAAAAAAGAAACAATCACTATCTGAAATTTTTAAAAAAAGCAACACAGTAGCAGTAATGCTGAATTAATCCCCAAGCATAGAAGGGAAAGAAGAGTGATTGGGGTAAAACAGTGTTATAAACGCCTAAACGCTCCCTGCTGCCAGCTGAAGCTTCTGAGCCTGTAGTGAGCTCCCCCGGACTTGAGCAGGAAGAACCAGGGAGGTTTTCAGAGGAGATAACATGCTCCCTATGTCTGTCCTGTCCCCAGATGTCCAGACAGCTCCTCACACACACCACACTCCTGAGAGCACCCCAAGTGGGAGAGGGGGCAGCACCCACCTTTTCTGGCTCTATGCCGCCCACATCCAGAGGCGAGGCATTTCCCTCCAGAGAGGGGTCACAGCCTCTGACCTTGCAGTTGGGCCTGTCCTAACATGGTCCTGTCTAGTGTTTACCTCCTTGCCCCGTTTTACATATGGGAAGACTGAGGCTCACAGAGGAGGGTGGAGATGGTCCTGGGCCGCACAGCTATCCAGGCAGACCTAGAGTCCGGCCCTCCTGACTCTCAGACCAGTGCCTCTGTCATGCAGGGTGAGAGCTGGGTAGTTTCCAAAGGGCGTGGAGCCCTGATGTGGTGCATGTTTCCACTCACCACTGGTTCCTTGGGCTTAGTAGGAGGAAGGGAAGTGGCAGGTGGACCCCTGGGGCTCCCTGGGGTACCCTGGAGCCATCTGGAACTGTGTTCACTTAGCAGATGTCTGTTAAGGCCCAGCAGAGGACTCTCGGGCAGAGAAGGCTCTTCTCTGGCCCGGCTCTCCTGGAGATCCTGGGCTGGGGAGGAGGGTGGTAGTAATGATGAGACCTTAATATACATAATTCTCCAGCCAATGAATGATGGCCGTGGGAAATGCTGCAAAAAGGAAGTCCAAGGCCCCGGGGAACCTGTACTATGGGTTAGGAGGGCTTCCTGCAAGAAGCGCCTTTTAGGCTCTGGGAGAAGACCCAGGGCTTTGGGGAGCCAGAGAGGCCAGCGTGGACACAGAGAGGAGAGGGAACATGAGAGCTGAGGCTGGAGGGACAGGCCTGAGGTAGGGGCCAGATTGTAAGGGGTGTGGGGAGGGGAAGGGGTAAGGAAGGAATAGTCCAGGACTACGGGAAGTCATGGGAGGGTCAGCCTGAAAGAGACAAGAGACATGATCAGGTCTGCATTTGAGAAGGGTCCCTCTGGCTGCTTCGTGAAGAGGGTAAGGAATCAGGGGGCAGTATCATGGACCTGGAGAAAGTATTGCATCACCCAAACCTGCATTTACTTAACAGGCTGGCAGCTAGATGGAACCCCCGGATGTGATTTCCAGGGTGTTTAGGGTCTTCCCTTGGCAGCTCTGGGGCCAGGCTCCTTTATCCCCTGGAGCCTACATGTTGGAGCCGCTCTTGGGCAAGGGGGTATTTACTGGGGTGGGTGGCAGATGTCAGAAATGGTTTCTGAAAGGAAGTAGGATTCTTCTTCTCAGACGATGCCTGTGGAGGACAAGTCAGACCCCCCAGAGGGGTCTGAAGAAGCCGCAGAGCCCCGAACAGACACACCCGAAGGTGAGGGAGAGAGGGAAGTTGCTGGCCCTTCGGAGGGACATGGTTGGGGGGAGGTGGGTGTGGGGGGCAGCTATGGAGGCAGATCTGGGAGGCAGGGCTCTCATGGTGGGCGGGGGGAGTTGCGAGCCCAGGCCCCACCTCCCGGAACTGTGAGCTCATACGTGCTCCACCTGGCATGGCAGTCTCTCACCTGCCCTCCATCCCAGACCAAGAACCTCCCCAGTGCCCAGACGACATCACTAAGGAGAAACGCACTCCAGCACTTGAACCTGAGTCTTGTGAAGCCTCTGAGCCGCCAGCTAAAAAGTCAAAGAGGTAACTGAGGCTGAAAACCTGCCTCGTAACCAGGTGTTCTATACCCTCATTCCTGCAAAGGCAAAGGGTAGGGGTAGGTGGGGTGAGAGCCTTCAAGGGAACAAGGCAAGGACCTTGGTTTCTGGCTTGGGAGGTCAAACCTAATTTTGTGTCTTACCTGGGAAGGCCCTTGGCCAAATGGACTCTGGCTTCTTCACTGTGACTGGGCCACAGTGAGGTGAGGGGCCATTGTGGAGGGGTGAAAATGTGCACCTGGAACCTCAGAGCATGGCCAGAGGGTAGGCAGGCTTCCAGGGCCTTGAATATATACTAGTAAGCTGTGGGAGGTGGGAGCAAGTGGTCAGTTTGCTTAGAGGAAGCTGGGGTCTGGAGAGCCAAAGGGGCTTGCCTAGATCCCAGCTTGTACATGGTAGAGCCAGGACTGGAGCCAGGTCAGGGCCTTTCTTGGGAGCCCCTGGGGCCAGTTGGCAGACAGGAATGTGATCTTCTGACCCTTCCCAGCTCAGAGGAGCCCACAGAGAAGGGGCCCTCAGGGCAGCTGCAGGCAGAGGTCCAGCTGCAGACCCGGATGATGGCACCCAAGCAGACACAGACACCCGAGCTGCTGCCTGAGCCCCTGGAAGCCCAAGTGCAGCCACGATTTCAGCCCCGGGTCCTGCAGATCACAGCCCAGGTGCAGCCACAGACCCAGCCACAGACGCTCCCCGTAAATGCCCAGGTGCAGCCAAAGCTGCAGAAGCAGGCACAAACGCAGACTTCTCCAGAGCACTTAGCACCGCAGCAGGTGCAGCGGCAGCCACAGAAGGAGGCAGAGCCACGGAGACAGGTGCAGCCACAGCACCCCAGGCACGTGCAGCCACTGCTGCAGAAGCAGGCAGAGACGCAGACGTACCCACAGGTCCAGACAGAAGCACGGCCGAGGCTCCAGCCGCCGGAGCAGCCACCCAAGCAACCTCTGGTTCAGTTACCGGAACCGGCCCAGGGACGGCCTCAGACTCAGCCACAGGCGTCGGGGCCAGCGTCAGAGAAAGCCCCACTTCTGGTTCGCTCCACAGTGCTGGAAACATTGCCTGACTCAGTAGAAGCTAGAGCAGGTAAGTGAGCAGTGGCTCCCAGCTGGCCCAGTGATGGGACCCCCTCCTCCCCCAGCACTGTCCAGCCCTGACTGGGTGCCGCCTGGGACTGAGGGTTGGGCCTGGATCCAGGGCTCCAGTCCATGTGCACTGGAGGCTTCAAGGTCCTGGCTGTGGGTGGAGAAGGTGGCTCTCAGGCCTGCATCCCTCAGGGCCCAGGTGGGAAATGGACCGTGGGAAGTGGAGCACACCTGTCGTTTCAGGCCCAGAGGAGGCCCTGCCAGAGCCAGTGGGCACCCAGGTCAGCACGGAGGAGAGCCAGGAGGAGTTGACCGGCGGCCTGGATGTGGCAGAATGTGAAAAAAGAGCGAGAGAGATGCTGGGGGTGGGTAGAGACGCTGATGAGGACACACGGTGCGTCCAGTGGTGGGAGGGCCTCCTTCTGTCCCAGCCACACCCCCCTGCCCGGGACCCCCTCGTGTTTCCCCTCCTGTGCAATGTGACGGCAGCCCTCCTCCTGGGCTTGTGGGCAGACCAGATTGGGTTTGACAGTGTTCATCAGCTCTCATGTGGGCCTTTACGTGCCTTTGCTCTGACAATCTGGAGGCACTTTTGGTAATAAGGGTCCCTTCCAGCTTGCTCACCCCAAAACTAGAGCTCTCAAAGCCCCCACATGGGTTACAATGCTCCAGCGGAGAGAGCGTGGCGTGGAAGCCTGCGTCTAGGGCCTGGGGCCTAGTCCTGCCCTCTACTCTGTGTGCTGAGTGCTAAGTCGCTTCAGTCCTGTCCAACTCTTTGCAACCCTATGGACCATAGCCCACCAGGCTCCTCTGTCCATAGGATTCCCCAGACAAGAATGCTGGAGTGGGTAGCCATGCCCTCCTCCAGGGATCTTCTCGACGCAGGGACTGAACCTGCATCTCTTATGTCTCCTGCATTGGCAAGCGGGTTCTTTACTGCTAGCGCCACCTGGGGAACCTTATGGTTTAACTGTGGCCAGGCCCCGTTGCATCTTCGTTTCTCTATCTGTCACAGGAGGCAGGGGGAACTGAGGGGGACTTGAGTTTTTGAATACTGACTGCGGTGCTGCCTGGCTGAGCGAGCCTGGGTGATCACCTAATGGCTCAGAGCCTCAGTTTTCCCGCCTGTAAACTGGGCTGTCAGGAGGGCTCCCAGAAGTTTAGCACAGGGCTGACCCACCATAAGTGCCCAGCTGGTGGTAGCTCTGCTCATGCTCCCCGTGCAGGTGTGGGGGGCTGGGGGCTCCCTGAAGGTCACCATCCTGCAGAGCAGTGACAGCCGGGCCTTTAGCACCGTACCCCTCACACCCGGCCCCCGGGCCGGCGACTCTACCTCTGCCACCCCTGCAGCGGCCAGCACACCCTCTAAGCAGGCCCTTCAGTTCTTCTGCTACATCTGCAAGGCCGGCTGCAGTAGCCAGCAGGTACCCTCCGGTGGGTGGGTGGGAGATCTCGTGGGCGGGTGGAGGGTTTGGGGTCTGTACGTGACACCCAGCCTGCCTTTTCCAGGGCTGCCTCTGTGTCCACTTGGGCCCCCAAGCCCCACCTCCAGCAGCTGTACCTTTGCTCACAAAACATCTCTGGACTAGCCAAGGGGGCAGGATTTCAGAGTTGGGTGGACCTGGTGCAAATCAGCCCTGACTGGCTATGTGGGTTTTGGAAGGTGAATTCCACCTTCCAAACTCAGGCATTGGTGCCTCAGTTTCTGCATGTGTCAGAAGAAACATTTAGAACCCACCTCTAGAAAAAGAAAAACTACCTCCCAGAGGGGTTCTGGGGATTCAGCAACTTGACATTGAAGTCATGAGTCCCCAGTCTGGCCCAGAGAGAGTACAGCCTTAATAACAGCAGCACACTGGTATGATTGCTGTCACTATTGTTAGCGCCGCCCCTCTGTGCCTGGCCCGAGCGGAGCCATGGGGACCTGGAATTTGATCAGACTGAGCCTCACCTCGGAGGTGCTCATGGTCTCCAGCGGGAACAGAGGCTCTGGCTGGTGTGTGCTCACTCTGGGCCTCAGTTTACCATCCTTCTCTGGCCCATACCAGGTTGTAAGAGAAAGGTCCTCCTGGTGGCAGTGGGGTGGCCAGGAAGCCCAGGTTGGAGGCCTCCTCTAGCCCCATTGTTCAGGGGCTCACTCCTCACGCCCCTTCCTCGCTCCCGCCTGCTGCAGGAGTTCCAAGAGCACATGTCGGGAGCCCAGCACCAGCAGCGGCTTGGCGAGATCCAGCACATGAGCCAAGCCTACCTTCTGTCCCTGCTGCCTGTGCCCCGGGACGTCCTGGAGAGAGAGGATGAGTGAGTGGGGGGTCTCGGAGGCTCTGGACGGTATGGGGGAGGTGGTCTCACAAGCCAGCCCAGGCTGAGGGGACCCCTGATCTACCATCCACAAGGTCTTAAGGGATTAAGATTGCGCTCTCCCAAATACTTCTTCACTAACTGTGCGGCCTTGGCCCTCAGTTTTCCTTATCTGTAAGATGGCCTGGCGAGGGGTGTAAGGCAGGAACTCATGAACTAGACAGCCTCTCTGTTTTTAAAGAAAATTTTATTTATTTATTTTTGGCTGTGCTAGGTCTTTGTGGCTGTGTGCAGGCTTTCTCTAATTGCAGCAAGTGGGGCTATTCTCCAGCTGTGGAGTATGGGCTTCTCACTGTGGTAGCTTCTCAAACTGCAGAACACAGATTCCCTAGAGCATGCCAGCTTCAGGAGTTGTGGCTCGTGGGCTTGGTTGCCCCATGGCATGTGGGATCTTAGTTCCTGGATCAGAGATTGAACCTGTTAACCCCTGGGCCAGCAGGGAAGCCCCTAGACAGTCTCTTAAGGCTCCATCCAGGGAGGAACAGTTTGACCCACTATGTGGGATGGAATTGGGTTGTGGCACAGACCCCCCACTCCCCTGGCATGATGGTCAGGCAGGACCTGCTCATCTCATGGCCTGAAATTAGAACTTACCTGGGTTTCCTCCTTTCTTAGTCATGGGGGCTTGCTCCATTAGAAATGTCAGCCCTCCAGAGTCTGGGACTGGCTCTTTGGATGCTCAGTGGGCAACCACTGAGGCCTACAGGAGCTGGGAGGCGTCAGCGGCGAGAGAAACAGGATGACATTGGTTCAGTCCACCCTAGGGGACATGGGCTCTGTCTCACCAAACAGCTGCCACTCAGCTCCAGATTTCCTGGTTTCTCAGAAGCATCTGGAAACCTATTTGTATGTGAATCTCCCAATTTCATAATGTTAACAGCTAGTTCAGAATTAAAACCAGAACAGCAGACTTCCCTGGTGGTCCAATGGATAAGATTTCACCTCCCAATGCAGAGGGTTTGGGTTCAATTCCTGGTTGGGGAACTAAGATCCCATGTGCCTTGTGGCCATAAAACCAAAACATAAAACGGAAGAAGTATTGTAACAAATTTAACAAAGACTTTAGAAATGATCCACATCCAAAAAAAAAAAAAAAGGTCTTAAAAAAATAAGAAACAAGTCCTGTGGAGGCCAAATCAGATCCTTTCCCTGGTGGGATAGGTCCTGAGTCAGTGGCCAGGGACTCCGCCATGAGGATTTACAGAGAGTCACAGCTTGCAGCTCCCTGGGTGGGGTGAGGGGACAGGAAGGGCCCTTGGGTGGCCTCTACTTGCATTCCCTGAGTGACGGGGAGCTCTCTCCAAAGGCTGTGTCTCTGTTAGCTGCTTCTCAGTTCAAGAGGAACTTCCCTGTGACTTTGTAGGATGTTCTCCACCCTTAAGCCTCCCCTGGCTTGCTGACCTAGGAGTTACACTTGGGCCAAATTAGCATAAAGCCAGGAGAAAGGTGACTCACAGAGATGTTCCTTGCAGAGTTCATGCAGTGGTGAAAAAATTTACTTGGAAATGATCTAAAATATCCCAAACTAGGGACTTAGATCAGTTCTTCCACTTGGTGGAGGAACTAATAATATATAGGACAACAGCAGGGAATTGCTGACACTGTGGAAACATATGCATGATGCAATGTCAGGACCAAACAGGATCCAAAATTGCATTTGCAGAATGAGTTTGATTGTATAAAAATAGATCTTGTGACAGAATGCAGGGCTGTAGCCCAAGCTGTAAACAAGCTTCAGGTAGAGAAGATTCGCTACACTGTGTCCTGACACTGCTGGATCCTGACTCGGCCAGCCCAGAATGCGGCAGTCCTTCCTTTGGTCTGTCTGTCCTTCCCTCACAGTCAGAAGCTCTGTACCGATCCCCTGCCAGACCCCAGGGATGCTTCGGTGAGGTCCTGGTCCCCCAGAGCTCACAGTCCAGTGAGGGCAGAGAGGGAATCAGATCCTCCCAGTCCATTGTGGACAGTGCTATGGCAGTGGCACTTTGGGGGTCCCAGAGCGGGGCCTGGCTTACCGAGCATGGAGATAGGTCTTGGAATTGGGGAAGGGCTCAGACAGCTCTGGGAAGACAGGGCATCCAAACTGAAGGATAAAGAGGAGTTCTCAAGGCCAGATATTTTCAGCTCTGTTACCTGTCCTGGTGGCCTCCTGGTGTCCCCAGTGCTTCTAAATCCCATCCCTCCCCTCAAGTTTTCTCTCTTATTCTTAAGCATTCTTCTAGATGAACCTTAGAATCCATTTGTTAAGTTTCCAAAAAAAAAAAAACAATTCTGTTGGACTTGCATTCCATTTGTGGAGCATCCGGAAGAGCAGCTCTCTTTCCAACAAGAATGCGGTGTCACACTGTACTTGTTTTGATTGTCACCAGAGTGCCTCCACCCCGGCGCTGGTGCAACACCTGCCAGCTCCACTACATGGGGGACCTGATCCAGCACCGCAGGACGCAGGACCACAAGGTACCAGGGCCCCCCCATCGCTGGCTGCAAAGGTGCCCCACGTGTGGTCTCCAAGCCCAGGGCTGGGGAGGCGGGAGCCCAGGTTGGAAGCGGAAAGTAAACGTCAGTCTTTGTCCCTGCATGGCTGTAGCTCGTGATGAGTCAGTCACGTTTCCTCTCTGGGCTTCGGTTTCTCCATCTGTCCAGTGTGGGCGAGGCACCATCTCACCCTGCATTCAGCCTCGGGGCTCGTGGGGTCCTCTGGTGCCTGCCGTCTGTGTCTTCTGAGTGTCCTGTCTGTTTTCCGCCATCCCATCTTGTGTTTGCCTGTGTTCTGTGGAGCACAGTCAGCTGATTGCAGAGTGGCCTAACTCTAACCCTAACCCTGAGACTGGAGGGGGCACACCTGAGGCCTGCAGGTGGGAGGTGGCATCTCGCTGGGCCCTGCCCAGCTGCACTTGGGGATGCTGCCCGCCCCCACGGCCCACTGGGCCTACCTTCCATTCCTCAGCTCGCCAAACAATCCCTGCGACCTTTCTGCACCATTTGCAACCGCTACTTCAAGACCCCCCGCAAGTTTGTGGAGCACGTGAAGTCCCAGGGCCATAAGGACAAAGCCAAGGAGGTAACCCCAGCTCCCTCAGAGGACAGGGGCCCAGAGCGGTACAGAGCCTTGGGCAAGGCCACACAGCAAGTTGAGGTGTCTTCCAGTCCAAATTCATATTAAGCCCGGAGGGACTGGAGCTCTCTGGGGTGTGAGGTGGTTGGGGTGTCGCACTGTGGCTGCCCAGAGCTAACCTGAGCCCTTACCCACCCCGGAAAGCTGAAGACTCTGGAGAAGGATATAGCCGGCCAAGACGAGGACCACTTCATCACGGTGGACGCTGTGGGCTGCTTTGAGGGCGATGAAGAAGAGGAGGAGGATGAGGAGGAGGAAGAAGAGATCGAGGTTGAGGAGGAATTCTGCAAGCAGGTGCTTGGGGAGAGGGGGCGTGGAAAGGAGGCTGGAGCCTGGACTCCTGGACCAGGAGAGACCTCCCCCCACCTCCCAGGGGCCAGGAGACACTGTGCTGGCATTTGCAAGCACAAAGACATGCCACAATCTAGTAGTATTAGGAACTGCCTTCAATATGACAATGTGTAGATATTCATCACGACGACGGTAGGGCGGCAGATGAAATACGCAAGGTCTTGAAAGCCTACCTGAAATTTTTCCTGTGTTGCGGAAGAGGAGGGCATCCTAGGCCAAGAGAATAGCATTGCAGAGACATGGAGAGGGGAGCTACGTGGTCCATACGGGGAAGTCGGTGAAAGGTGATGACGGTGGCGAGAGCAGTCAACTTTTTTTTTTAAGTACTTATTCTCAAGTTCTTTACAGAGAAAGCTTGCCAGATTTCCCAATTTTATAAATAATTTTGTTTATTTATTTTTGCCTGTTGTGGGTCTGCATTGCCGCATGGGCTTTCTCTAGTTGTGGCGAGCGGGGTCTACTCTCTAGTTGGGCGCACGGGCATCTCATTGCAGTGGCTTCTCTTGTTGCAGAGCACCAGGGCTTCAGTAGTTGTGGCACACGGGCTTAGTGGTTCCTCAGCACGTGGGATCTTCCTGGACCGGGGATCAAACCCTTGTCTCCTGCATTGGCAGGCAGATTCTTTATCACGGAGCCACTAGGAAGCTCTCAACATTTTTTTTTTTTTTCCATGCCACATGGCTTGTGGGATCTCAGTTCCCTGACTAGGGATTGAACCTGAGCCATGTCAGTGAATGCCTGGAATTCCAACCACTAGGGGACCAGGGAACTCCCGCAGTCAACATTTGTTGAGCACTTACTGTATGCTGGGCATGTCACCAGGCACTTTCCTGGCAGAGTCTCACCCATCTGAATGTGAGAAAGCGAGACTCCACAGCCTGTGCTTAGGACACATCAGCTCTGCTGCCTCCCGAGTGAGGAGCTGGAGGAGCTTTTCAGTTTAACAGGTGCTCCCGGAGCACCTGTTGTGGGCCAGGCCCTGGTCCTGGACACCAGGAATAGCGGGTACCAAGGCCTGGCCCCGTCCTCATAGAGCTTGCCACTCACAGTCCAGGGCACTGAGGGGGCAGTCAAAGAGGGCATGCACAGAGCGGCTGTGGATGGAGGCTTGCATGTGTGGCCTCCAGCCCTAAACAAATTGGGGGTGATGCTAGCTTTGCTGCTCAGAAATCAGTAGTGGCATGACCCTGGGCAAGCCCGTTGGTTTCTCTGAGCCTCTGTTTTCTCTGCTTAGAAGTAATAGTCCCAACTCAAACTGTAAGGAAGGGCCACAGCCTTGGGGGTGGTCATCATTTCTAGAGGCCGCATTTGTTTGCCTGGTAAATGGTGGAGGGCGCTGCTAGGCATGACCTTGTTTGGAAGGGGCTCATGTTGAGCAGGTGATCACTTGAAACCTCCCCCGCCCCCGGCCCCAAGACTGTGGTCTCTGCAGCCTCTGGGAGCTGGCGGGGCTCATGGTAAAGGCTAAACAGGGCTTGGGGTTCACCAGGGTTCACTACCCTACTCCTCCATCAACCAGCTGGGTGACCCTGGGCAAGCGAGTTAATGAGCCTGGGCCTTAGTTTCCTCATTTGTGAAATGGGTGAAACATAGAAAGTTGTTACGAGGGAGGAGTCAGTGAAATGCCACGTGTGATGTGTTGGGCATGGATTATGGCCACTGTGGGAACAGGAGGGCTTCCCAGAGGAGGGGGCGGATTGAGCTGCACCTGGAAAGTATAGATTGGGAAGGGCACTCTGGGGGACAGGACCAGCATGGGCAAAAGCATAGAGGATGCCACCCACATCCTCATCCTGGCCATCAAGGGGCTGGCATTGAAGAGCATGGGTGGGTTCCAGGCCCCGCCTGTGTTTAGGAGGAGACTAAGGGAAGCCAGAACCAACCGGGGCCCACACTGGTGTGTTTCCAGATGAGATCCAGAGACATATCCATAGAGGAGTGGAAAGGCTCGGGGACCTACAGCCCCAACACCGCATACGGTAAGACCCCAGCCCTGACCCCACCTGCAGGAGCGGCGACCCTTGGGTCCCAGTCACAGCACCCTGGCCAGGCAGCCTGTCCCCTCGTCCTGGTCTCTTTCCACACCTGGAGGGTATTAGGGGAGGATAGGCCCCTAGGTGGGGGGGCAGGCACCGGGCTGGCATGGGGATGTGAGCGCTTAGACCCTGCTGTCCTTTAGGGGTGGACTTCCTGGTACCCGTGATGGGCTATGTCTGCCGCATCTGCCACAAGTTCTACCATAGCAACTCGGGGGCGCAGCTCTCCCACTGCAAGTCCTTGGCCCACTTTGAGAACCTGCAGGTGAGTCTGGCCTCCCACCCTGCTCCGCCCTGCCCCGGGGGGTCAGACTCCATCCGACCTGATGGGAACAGCCGGTGGCCACCTCCCTCCTATGCTTGGCCTCAGCCCCTGGGCACAGCCCCTGAGAAGCTCTATCCACAAAGGGAATCTGAACCAGGTTGGGGCCAAGGTCTTTTTGCAGTTGTTTTGGAGCGGGTGGTGCTGAGGACCGGAGGATTAGCATTAGAGGTCCGGCCCAGAGAGGCTGAGCACATCACACAGGGTCACACAGTATGTCCAACACTGTCTCAGCGGGGCCAGGGAAGCAGCCTGTGGCCAGGAGCATACTGGTGGGGAGGAAGCCTGGACCTCACCTGCACTCTCTGTGTCCAGAAATACAAGAAGGTCAAGAAACCCAGCCCCACCACCAGGCCCGTGAGCCGCCGGTGTGCCATCAACGCCCGGAATGCCCTGACCGCTCTGTTCACCTCTGGCGGCCGTGCACCCAGCCAGCCCAGCACCCAGGACACAGCCAAAACCCCCAGCAAGTTGACGCCCACACCCCCTCAGCCCCCACTGCCCCGGCGCTCCAGACGCCTCAGAACCTGACGGAGGAAGCACCCCATGCCCGCCCCATCTCAGTCCCAATCGGCTATGCTTTTTAGGAGTCTATGTGGAGACTTTGATATAGTTGGTATTTTTACTGAAAGTCCAATAAAGGAAGGTAGTTTGGCCTGTATAATCTCCACCAGCACTTCTGTCTGCATGGAGAGAGGAAGGGGGGCCCAGCTGGCTCTCAGCTGGCGCCCAGCCTCTGTGGGAGGCACAACCGGAAAGCTGAAGACAGGGTCCCTCACCAGGGACTCGGGTTATGAGGTGTTTCACCGCCTGAGCCTCAGTTTCCCTGTTAAGCATGTACCCAAGCTTGGAAAGTACTACCTTCAAGTAAGATCTCATTTAATCGTCACAGTGTCCCCAGGAGGGAAGTCTTGTTATACCCAATTTACAGATGAAGAAACTGAGGCCTAGCAAGGTCCAGTGCCTGCAGAAGGTCATACATCTGGTGACAGGCCAGGATTTGACCCCAAGCCTGAGCTTTGGGCCCCCATCCTGGCCTCTCTCCAGCTGGACCTTAACCAAAGTTGCTGCGGGAGTAGGGGGTCCTCACTGCTCAGGCCCTCTGGCTCCAAGTTCATGTTCATTAGCGGAGGTCCCACCCTTCTTGTCAGGAGACCTTATGATGAGTCATGAGTGAGTGGAGCCCTGGCTGAGCAAGCTCTTTAGTTCTACTTCCCCATCTGGAAGGACCCTTAGAGACAGACAACCAGACCAGCCCTGTGACTGACCAGATGGGGAGACTGAGGATCAAGAGCCAGAGGGCAGAACCCAAGGCTGAACAGCATGTCGTGGTGTTGGTTGTCTTGGTGACAGGCCCTAGAGCCCAGGGAAGCTGAGCACATCACCCAGGGTCACACAGCATGGCCGATGCTGTCTCAGCTGGCCTGGGGGAGCAGCCTCTGGCCAGGAGCATATCCAGTGGGGAGGAAGCCCTCACCTCACCTGCACCTCTGTACCCAGAAATACAAGAAGGCCAAGAACCCCAGCCCCATGTGATCAATGCCTCCACTGCCCTGTTCACCTCTGGCGGCCACTGGGGTCCTCATCCCGGGATACAGAAGAGAGAGGAGGCGCAGTGGTGCTGGAGACCCGTTTAATGTGGACACTCAAGGCCTGGGCAGAGTGGGGAGCGTCCAGGAGTTGGGCAGGCAGGCATGGTGGGTGAGCCACTGGCCCACACCTGGCTCCAGGAGGGGATGCTGGGAGGTGGGGGCTGGCCTAGGCCCACCAAGGGAAGTACCAGAAAGGTGGCCTAGGCAGGCAGAACCCCCAGGAGATCTGTCGGCCAGCCCTTGAGAAGGTATCTAAGCCAGGTGGTGAGTGTTCAGGCCAGAGCCTGGCCCAGCAAGGCAGGGTTGGGGCCTGGCTGGGGGCTCCCAGAGCCTAGGGGCTGGCATCAGTGGGGGTCTCCCCAAGCTGCTGCTGGAACTCAAGGCGCGTCTGCCGGTTGGATTCAAGCAGTTCCTGGAGGCGGGCATGGAGGTGGTCATTCTTCTCCTCCAGGTGGTCCAGACAGGAGTTGATCTGGTCCAACATGGAGTTGATGGCAGCGTATTCTGGAAGGAGGGGGAAGGACAGTCAAGGTCCCATATCTCCTCAGGGCTCACAGGCACCTCCCCTCTACCACCGTGTGCCAGCCTTTCTCTAAAAGGGCTTCCGGCAAGTCCCTACTTCTTGATTCTCACTGTCACCATCTGGAAAATGGGTGTAGGTTGAAAGAAGAAAGGCATTAGAGAAATAGTGTGCCATCTTTTTCTAGGGTTAGGGTGGTCATAGGGAGGTCAGGCAGACAGTGTCCAGCCTGGGAAGTCCTGCCAGGTGCCGAGTCTCTCTACTTCCTGCATCAACTGCCTAGAGGCCAGAGCCCATGCACCTGAGTTGGGCAATCCAGGCCTCTGTCCCCAGGCAGACCCTACTCTCTAGCCCTGCCTGGCTCCCCTGCCCTCAGAATAAGGCTCCTGGCAGACTCCCAGGCCCTGCTCCCTTCTCTCACCCCACCTCCCCTGCCTTCTCCTTTCTCTCTCACCTGCCTTTGCCCACCTCAGGCCCCTTGAACCTGCTGTGGCCTCTGCCTGGAGTGTGCTGTCCTCTGTCTTCCTTCCCTCCTCTTCTCCTGGAGGAGCCCCACCCATCCTTCAGGTGTCAGCGGGAATGTCGCCCCAGCCTGGGTCAGGCCTCTATTCTGACCCCCATGCTCTCACAGCTCCATGGCCTCCAGTCGACCTCCAGCTCGACTGCTGTGATTGTGTGCCGGTCTGTCTCTCCCACCAGACTGTAGTGAGTGCTCTGTGAGAGGGGTCTTGTGTGCACTGCTGTTGCCCCAGTGCCCTCACTGTCACACAGTGAGCATTTGTTGAATGAATGGAGCCTGACTTTCCAGTCTTCTGCCTTTTCTCAACTGACCCTGCCACCCTGAATGCCATTCAAGGACCAGCTCCAAGTGCCTCTTCTTCCAAGAAGCCTTCCCTGGTCTCCATCAGAAACCATCACTCTCTCCTCCACTGACACTTCTGACCTGCCTCTC
The DNA here is from genome assembly GCF_049115385.1 of Moschus berezovskii. Lineage (NCBI taxonomy): Eukaryota > Metazoa > Chordata > Mammalia > Artiodactyla > Moschidae > Moschus > Moschus berezovskii. Next base: position 8,051,352 of record NC_142470.1, read on the forward strand.
TCAGCAACACAGTGTCTCTTAGGAGCCAAGGTCTGGGCCTGCGCCCACTGCGGGACCCAGTTCTGAGCCGGCCCATGACTCAGATACACTCAGCTGCCAGCTTGGGACAAAGGGGAAGTGGCTGGCGGTGTGTGGGAATGTCCAGCATCAGAAAAGAGTGTCTGGGATAAGGGTTCAAAAGTGTCTGTCTTCTAGGGGAAGGGTACCCTTTGCTCAGAGTTGTCCTAACTCACAGAGGACAGAGTCCTGGAAACCCTCTGTTGGATCTTAGAGTTCAACTCCCTTGTGGTACAAATGGGGAAACTGAGGTCCAAGAAGGAAGAGACCTGCCTAGGGTCCTGCAGCTGGTTGGTAGTGCTAGGGGAGCAGGGGCAGTTGGGTTTCAGTCCCAGTTCCGCTCCATCCCAGCAAGTTACTGCACTTTTCTGGGGAAAAGGGGACAAAGTGGGTTATTGTGAGACGTCAAATACATATATCAAGAACTCAGGGTCTAGCCACAGCAAGCAATTAGTAGATGGTCACTATTAGCAACATTTCATATTCTGGTTAAGAGACTCAAGTGGGAAGGAGGCTGGGGAGGCGGGTGTCTCCACTTCTGGGGCTGGGCTTTGAGGCAAGTGTCAAGGGCACCTCTCAGTTCCAAGTCTTTGTCTTCCGTTGAGGACACCCTCCTCCTCCATGTCCTGCTGCTGCTGCTGCTGCTAAGTCGCTTCAGTCGTGTCCGACTCTGTGCGACTCTATAGACGGCAGCCCACCAGGCTCCCCCGTCCCTGGGATTCTCCAGGCAAGAACACTGGAGTGGGTCGCCATTTCCTTCTTCAGTGCATGAAAGTGAAAAGGGAATAAGTCCTGTCAATCTGCCAACTTCCACTCAACGTGACTCCTGGGAGGTCCTTCCGGATGCCCCCATCACAGCTCCCAGCCCCTCACCTGGCTGCTCCGCATGAGCAGTGGCCAGGGGGAACTGGGCAGCCCACCACTTACCCCATTCACTCTACCTCTACATTAAAAATGTAGATCTTGAGTGAGGAAGTGTTCTAAAACTATTGTGGTCTCGATGGATGGGTGCACAACTCTGAATATACTAAAACCCATTGAATTGTACAATTTAAATGAGTTAATTGTATAGTGTGTGAATTATCGCTCAATAAAGCTGTTACCCAAAACAAAGCCAAAAACAGAGTCTACACTTACCCTGCATTTACTAAGTGCTGACCTCTAAGTTAATACACTAATCTTTATTACACTAAAGGGACTAACTATTTACAGAACACTTGCATGCTTGGAGCCTACTAATCATTCGTTTTCTCATTTAATCCTGATACATCTCAATGTGGGGGGACACTAAACCATTATTATTTTACAGATGGGGAAACTGAGTCTCCAGAAGGTGAGAAGGGAGCTGATGGTTCTCTCTCCTTACCCAGCCTCCTACCTCCACCCCCACCCCTTCCCCCACGCAGTGCTGTGCAGGCAACAGGATGCTGGGTAAGCAAGTCACATTCGCCAGGGCTCCAGACCACTGCCAGCAAAGGTGGCTGGGGATGCTGACTCAGCAGGGCGGCACGCCCACCCAGAGAGCCTCTCGTGCTAACCCAGGAGGGTCCACGCCCAGCCCCGCCCCCTTAGGAGTCCCCATCTCCACAGCGGCTGAAAGAGGTGGCTGAAGCAGGTCCTAATCCACCACCCCCCTCCAAAAGCGAGCGATCCCTGAAGCGGCCTCAGTGTCCTCATCTGTAAAACAGGCTCGGCTGACCACAGTTCTCCAGGGCTGCAGTTTCCAGGGGCCAGCTCGCAGGTGCTCGCCCCGAATTTCAGGAAAGCGCCTGCAGCTCCGGACCCTCCCGGGGGCGGGGGATGGGAGGGCTCTGCAGTTTCTTCCCGGCCGCGATTCCCCCTCCCAGGAGGACACCCCCGAGAAAGCAAACGTCACTTCAGCAGCTCCCCCTACCCCATCCCGAGTCACCTGCTTCCCCGAAGCCGTCTTCCTCGCCTTCCGCGCCCGCCTCCACCGGCGTGCCCAGGTCCCCGTTGGGGCCCGACATTGCGGGCTCGGGCGCCGCAACGGCCGCGCGACGATGGAACGCGGCGACAGTCTCGCCGACAGCCGGAGCGGGGCGGAAGGCGGAGGCGGTGAATGGAACTCCGAGCCGGAAGGGTGGAACGCCGCGGCGGAACGCGCCGGGGCGGCCGGGACCCGCCCCCAAGGCGGAGCCCGGAGGCTGGAGCTCCGCCTCCACTGTGCCCTGCCTCCAGAACCCCGCCCCCGGCCGACCGCAAGGCTCCGCCCCACAGAGCCCCGCCCACACCCTGCGTCACAGTCGAGCTCCGCCCACTTTGGCCGGTTTCCCCACGCCCGCCCCTCTCCTGGCGGCCAAGTTGGACCATCCAGGGCGACCCCCAGGAGAAACTTAGGCGGTGGAGGCTCGGCTTTCACCTCGGGCGAGCGACCTGGCACGAGGGCAGGGCAGCTGGGACCCCTACTCTTCCCTAGCTGGCCGGCGCCTCCCCGTGGCCGAAATCTGAGACGCGTTTCTAAGGCCCCAATGTACAGAGCCTACAATTTTTGCAGTAGTCATGTGTGGATGTGAGAGTTGGCCATAAAGAAGGCTGAGCGCCAAAGAATTGATGCTTTCGAACTGTGGTGTTGGAGAAGACTTGAGAGTCCCTTGGACAACAAGGAGATCAAACCAGTCACTCCTAAAGGAAATCAACCTTGAATATTCACTGGAAGGACTGATGCCGAAGCCGAAACTCCAATGCTTTGGCCACCTGATGCGAAGAGCCGACTCACTGGGAAAGACCCTGATGCTGGGAAAGATGGAAAGCAGGACAAGGAGAAGACAGAAGACGAGATGGTTGGATGGTATCACCGACTTGATCATTATGAGTTTGAGCAAGCTCCAGGAAATGGTGAAGGACAGGGAAGCCTGGCATGCTGCAGTCCATGGGGTTGCAAACAGTCAGACACGACTGAGCGCCTGAACAACAACAATGTATAGGGACGATATCCAGAGAGTCATGGTCAGCAGAGTGCAGCTTGTGGCTGTCAGTCAAGGAAGGTATCGCGATAAGGCCTGCCCAGCCGCCGTGATACCGTACCCTTTTTACCAGCTTGGAAAGGGAGCCCTGCCGCAAATCATCCAGCCAGAAATTCTCTCTCCTGAGCTGGCCCCACAGGTGTGATCCTGGCCAGGGACACAGCTGAGTCAGGCGCACGTCCAGGGGAGAGGGGCTTACTTACTGGGACTCCTGTCACTGTGGCTGCTTCGAGGCCTGGTTCTGGTCTCACACTGGTAGTTCCTCCCAGAAGGCCATCCTTCAGGTGGGGGTCAGGCCCAGCTGTGTTCCCTGATGATGACAACAAGGAGGGATCCTCTCTGTCCTGGAAGCTGCCTTGCTGTTTCTCCTGAGGAACGTGGAAGATGCAGTCATGTCCTGCAGTCAGCACCACCACTGACTTGCACGATGGCAGCTCCACCTTCTCCCTGAAGCAGGTGGAGAGGAGGCGAGGCCCGCGCTGAACCAGGTGGGAAGAATTCTGAACAATCCCTCACGCGGGTCAGCTCGCCCTCCTTGACTATTAAGGGTGGCTACCCCTCCTCCCATTCCCCTACCTGCCAGGCCTCCACTTGCTGTCCACCACCTGTGGCTGGCCACACTCCCCAGCTCTCTCCGAAGGTACTGTGCCCATGGATGGAGCAACTGGCAGGTATCACCTGGGCACCTCTTCCACTGGAGAGGGAAGAGTCTTGGTTTCAGAAGGGTGCTGGGAGTGTGCCTGGGGAACTGGGCACTCAGATGGGTGGACACGTGCCATCAGGTGTCCCCAAGCAAGCTCCATGCATGAGCGTTCCCATCCACCTGCCGTGTCTGTGTGGTGTGTATCCCTACGTGTGTTGGCATGTTTCTGGGAACCTGTATGTCTCTCTGAAGTTCTGCTGCTCCTTCTGCCTGGGTATCCTCGTGTTTCACCCCTTGTCTGTGGACTCACACACAGAGTGGGCCCCTGTGATCCCAGGTATGATTTCACATCTGGGAGAAAACATGTGCCTGTGTTTTTCTTTGGGTGTCCTGCGCTTGTAAGGATACTTGTGTGTGGATTGTGTCAGCATGTCCACATATGTGATCTGTGTTTCTGCCGTGATCTCTGCACACTTGTGTGCTACACACAGACGCAGGTGTTTCTGGGCCCATCAGAGGACACAGGGCTCTTCTGTCTTAGTGAAATACCATGGTTGCTGGGAGGGCCTCTCACCAGTCAGCCAAAGGCAGGTGCCCAGCCCCCCTTTGTCAGCCTTGCTCACGCCTCTGCCAGGCATTCAACCCCCTCTTTCCAGGGAGAAAACCCAGCCCCAGAGAGTACCACCTCCCCAACCTCAGGACTCCCATCCTGTCATGGGAACCAGGCAGGGGAGGCCCTTGGCTTGTCTTCTGAGAAGTTGGACTCCATGGAGAACTGGGCACGGCCCCCACCATAGTATTCAAGGAGTGGCCTTTCTTCTGGACCTGAGTGTATGCCTGGGGCCTGGGGCTAGAGATCTGGGCAGATGGAGGCAGGTGGGAGGAAAGGAGAGGAGAGCCCAGCCAAAGCCTCATCCCCAGGCAGCTGAGTGAGGGTGGGAGGATGGGGAGCTGGGTAGTGCAGGTGATGAAGCCCACTACCTGGCTGGCCCTTTCTTTACTCCCAGAAGCCAAAGCGAACCCAGACCCTGCCCACGCCACTCCTGTGGTCAAGGTCCACAAACCAGACCGCAGGACAATGCAGCCACTACCCCAGCCAGCCTCGATCAGAGGTGGGGACCTGTCTCTAGGGTCCCCGTTCACCTCTCACTCCCCATCTCACAAAGTCCGTCATCATCCCCTCCCCCAGCCCAGTGTGGCAGGCTGAACAGCAGTCCCCGAAGACAACTGGGTCCTAGTCCTTGGACCTTTGCTGCTGCTGCTGCTGCTAAGTCACTTCAGTTGTGTCCAACTCTGTGTGATCCCATAGATGGAAGCCCACCAGGCTCCCCCGTCCCTGGGATTCTCCAGGCAAGAACACTGGAGTGGGTTGCCATTTCCTTCTCCAATGTGTGAAAGTGAAAAGTGAAAGTGAAGTCGCTCAGTTGTATCCGACCCTTAGCAACCCCATGGACTGCAGCCTACCAGGCTCCTCCATCTATGGGATTTTCTAGGCAAGAGTACTGGAGTGGCTCCTTGGACCTTTAGAGTCCCTTAAATAGCACGGAGATCAAATCAGTCACTTCTAAAGGAAATCAACCCTGAATATTCATTGGAAGGACTGATACTGAAACTAAAGCTCCAATACTTTGGCCACCTGATGCAAAGTGTCAACTCATTAGAAAAGACCCTGATGTTGTGAAAGACTGAGGGCAAGAAGAGAAGGGGAAACAGAGGACGAGATGGTTGGATGGCATCACTGATTCAATGGACATGAATTTGAGCAAACTCTGGGAGATGGTGAAGGACAGAGGAGCCTGGTGTGCTGCAGTCCATGGGGTCACAAAGAGCTGGACACGACTTAGTGACTAAACAACAACGAGTCCTTGGACCCGGTGAATGGTACCTTATTTGGGAAAGGGGCCTTTGCAGAAGTGATGACGTTAAGAATTTAAGAAAGAGAGATTATTCAGGATTATCACAGTTTCAAAAGGTGACCGGGTGGGTGTGCAAGTCTGAGGGTGGAGAAGCCTGGGTTTCTTCAGAACCCCGCCTCGCCAGCCTCTGATCTTACAACTGGAAGAAGAGGCAGGGAGGGGGTTCCTGATGCTGATAAGGAGGGGCTCCAGCTCCGGCTTGTGGGTGAACAAGGGCTTGTTAGGCCCAGCCAAGTGGTGGGTGCAGGCCTGGAGCCCTTGAGTCTTCTAGAATCTGGATTCCTGGTGGCGTATTAGCCTCTCTGTCGCCCCCAGCTCTGCCCCTGGTGGTCTGGAGGTCATTATGGAGGGGAGGCGTCGGTGAGTACAGGATGCTGAGTGGGCTCAGCATGGTCACAGCCACACACCAGTGGGAGCCAGAGAGTGATCACTGGGCCAACCAGGGGCAGGGGGTTTTGGCTATCAGAGGGGCAGGAGACCACGCCTGGCGACCCTCCCTCCCCTGGCACAGCCTCAGGCTGGGCGTGCCTCTGTCCCACCAACTGTGCACCCCTCCTGCCCTAGTTGCCATCTTCCAGCATCCACAGGGGTCCTAAGGAAGTTGGGGGTGACAGCACCTCAGTCCTTGCAGCCCCCCTCCAGCTCCCCGGCCCTGGCTGAGCCTCTGCGGTGATGCCTATTGCAGGTGGCTGAACCTGGAAATAAGGTGTGGC